>NW_028270139.1:33439117-33743867 GCF_037043375.1 Chiloscyllium plagiosum
GAGTTTGCTAAGAGAAACTTGTGGTCATTTAATCTCTTCAGGTCTAAAAAAAAACCCTATGGAGATTTCTCACCGTTGACCCGAGCAAAAGACAAAGGACAGAATTTTAGCTGTTTTCCCAGAGTCAGGATGGAGAAACAGCAGGGCCACCTGCCAACGAACAACACTCGATAGATTTAAAAGCTAATTGCAGAAGGCATCTAGGATCTTCCAGCTGGCCTCCAGGCTCCCCACGTGCAGCAGGGACAGAATTGCCTTGACTGCTGAGATTGCGCTGCAGGTCGTCTTATGGAGATGTTGCTTCCTCACGATTGGCAGCCAGCTTCTGTGCCTTTTTTTTAGAAAAATAGAATCCATACAGTGTGAAAGCAGACCATTTGACCCATCGAGTCCACAGTGACCCTCTGAAGACTGTCCCACCCACAAGCAGTCACCCCAGGATGGAATCGAACCCAGGTCTCTGGCGCTGTGAGGCAGCAGTGCTAACTACTCAACCACCATACTGTCCAAATGTTAAATTTTAAGAAATTTGAGAGAGGGTGCCTTAGATGCCATTGCATCCTGCAGCCATTTCCAGTTTTGAGAGCAGATCTGCTGTACGGAATTAGATTGTGAACCTTCCTGTCCAATTGACCAATTTGGGGCAAATCCAGTGAGTGACTGGTATACATGGTATCGGCTCCTGTCTCAAACTTGAGCCTGATGGCAGGGCCCTGAAGCATGTTCGGAAAAATTTGCTTTTGAGTTCAATATACTTAGTTCATGATTCTTCCACCCTACGCCCAATATACTTAGCTTCTCGAACATCAAAAATAATTCCGTTAGCTTACTTTATTTAATGTACTTCATCACTCTGATAAATCAGAACCACTCATGAAATACCAACTGTTTTGCATTTTGCTCCCAAATAAAATATCGAAGAGCCCACCCTCGCACATGAGAGGATGGTGCAATTTTGTATGGTATATATCATGTTACCATGGGTATTATACTGAATTTTCAAAGTGAAATATTCAGTATATAACAACTGTTCTGTATTATTGACATCTGAAGCTCATTTATGTTTTACTTTAGAACATACTGAGAGCATATCTATTTGGAGATGTCTGGAGCCTTACATTGTTTGTTTGCTTTGTGCAGTTTCTGACGGTGAACATACATCCCCAGAAATGGTATTTACCATTCATCTACTATCAACCAATCAGCAACCTCCTGTTTTTCAAATATCAGAGCCCTTCCTAGAGGTCAGCCAAGGAGGAAGAGCAACCATTGGTGAGACATTTGTTTTATTCAGTTGCCTGTTTGAATGTCTCTATTTCTGCCTGTTTAATATCTAGAATATTCAATTTCCAAACTCTGGGATTAGCTACATAATATTTATATTACTGTATACGTCACAGTGTTCCACATATATGTGTAGATTTGATGAATTCATACTTCCAGTGCAGTCCATTGGAAGTTTTGGGGGTCAGTCGGCTTTGTAGGTTTTTAATCAATTTAAATTATGTTTATTACATTTTATTAATTAAATCCTGGGATGCACTGACCTTTATGCCCAAATTCTCATGATTACTTCCAGCATGTCGGCATGGTGGCTCAGTGGTTAGCACTGCTGCCTCACAGCACTGGAGACCCAGGTTCAATTCCAGCCTCGGGAACTGTCTGTGTGGAGTTTGGGCATTCTCCCCATGTCTGCATGGGTTTCCTCCGGCTGCTCTGGTTTCCTCCCACAGTCCAAACCTGTGCAGGTCAGGTAAATTGCCCATAGTGTTAGGTGCATTATTCAGAGGGAATTGGGTCTGGATGGGTTTCTCTTTGGAGGGTCGGTGTGAACTTGTTGGGCCAAATAGCCTGTTTCCTTAGTGAAGAGAATCTAATCTATATCAAGAGCAGAAATTCATATCATCTATCCTTTAGAAACACAAATGAGCTGGTAGTGGTTTGTCTAAATCTATTTCAATTCCATGATTTGTCAGTTTAGAAACACAGTTTACATTATCCTCCATATACAGTTGGCAAATATGGAAACTTTATGTTTTAGCTTATAACTCTGGACAAGTTATTCTGTTCTGTGTAGAAATCCCAAACAAGTTACTTTTGGAATTGATGTGGTTACAGAAAGGGATATAGAATTTAATTTCTCGGCATTATGAAATCATGCTGTAAATTATACATAAGCATTTCATTTATGCTCTCTTACACGTCAGTAGGAGTTTCACCAGAACTTAAATAGATTTTCTTTGTTCCACCTCTGATATGATATTTGATTGTGGGAACGCTCTCATTGTTATTTGGTGCAGCTTCTCCACAAGCCCAGGGAACTGGTTTGAGATTGCTAAAGCTCATTTTATGTAGCACCTGCAGCTGTGTGAAATGGGAGACTTCAATTCTATTAGTTGGACTGAACTTGAGGCCACATTTTCCAAATGGAGGTGAGAAGGAGAGCCGATCCTGTGTCATGATCCCACCTCCCATGCCAGCCCATGGGGAAATGCAGTTTTCGTTGGGTTAAGGCTTTCACTTACCTAAAGATGAGTCTGACCTCATCAGAATACACCGAGACTGATGGTGGGCCAAGTCCTGAGGCGGCAAGTTAAAACATCTGTCTCTGTTCCTGCCTGTTCCCGAACACATCAAACTCATTCTTTCAATGGAATTAGCGACAAATATTGAGCTGCATTGGAAAACCCTCAATGCATTTATAAGGAAACTTCCTAAACAATTAAATTACCCCACCTCACTCAAAATCCCTATCGCAATCTTGGTTCCACCCTCCACTCATTTTCCATCCATTTCCATCCTCCATTCATTATCCACTTTAAAAATGAATGAATTCACAAGTCCTACTCTTCAAATTGGAATGCTACCAAGAGGAATGGCTGGCACCTCCTTAGCCTAGTAATGCTACAGGGAGCAGCTGTGGCAACTGCTGAGTCCTCATCCAGGAGCAATGATGGAATCTATAAGGCAAGTTGAATTACCTCGCTGGAGCTAGTCAGGGAGGAGATAGTGATAAGAAGGCCATTAATTCAGCCAATTAACGGTGTCAGTCGGCCCAAAGACCACTTCGCACTACTTCAGTTGTTGCAGCAGAGGCAATGTATATGGCATTCTTCCCTCACACCCCCACTCTCGCCATCTTCCTCAATTCTGTTTCCGACATGATCTTTTTTCAGAATCATGTATAAAGTGAAAAGTTGTGGTCCCAACACTGAGCATTGGGGAACACCACTTGTCACCGGATGCCACCCTGAGAAGGACCCTTTTATCCCCATTTTCTACTTTCTGCCAACAGCCAAGTTTCTATCCATGCTAGTACCTTGCCTCTGATGCCATCGGCCCTTATCTTACTGAGTAGCCTCTGTGCGGCACCTTGTCCAAGTCCTTCTTGAAGTCCAGGTAGATAACATCCATTGGTTCTCCTTGGTTTAATCTGTTCATTACTTCCTGAATGAACCCTAGCAGATTTGTCAGGCACGACCTCCCCTTGATGAATCCATGCTGACTTTGCCCAATTTTACCATACACTTCCAAGTATACAGAAATCTCATCCT
Source organism: Chiloscyllium plagiosum (assembly GCF_037043375.1). Lineage (NCBI taxonomy): Eukaryota > Metazoa > Chordata > Chondrichthyes > Orectolobiformes > Hemiscylliidae > Chiloscyllium > Chiloscyllium plagiosum. Next base: position 33,442,672 of record NW_028270139.1, read on the forward strand.
TCACGATGGATTCCAGGATCTTACCCATGACCGAGACGAGGTTAATTGGTCTGAAATTTTCCGTCTTCTGTCTTACTCCCTCTTTAAACAGATGTGTCATGTTAGCCATTTTCCAGTCCTCCAGTCCTCATTATCACTAATGCCTCCACTATCTCTTCAGCGCTCTCCCTTAGAACTCTGGGGTGCAGTCCATCTAGTTCAGGTGATATATCCATCTTAAGGCCATTCATTTTTTTCTAGCACCGACTCAGCTCTGGCTCCTCATGCTTTTGAATTTTTGGGAAATTACTCATGTCTTCCACTGTGAAGACTGACATGAAGTAATTATTTAGTTTCTCAGCCATTTCTTTGTTCCCCACTACTATCTCTCCTGCATCGGTTTCCAGTGGCCCAATGTCTACTTTTGCATCTCTTTTGCCCATTATATATCTAAAGAAACTCTTACAATCTTCTTTTATATTGCTGGCTATCTTACCCTCATATTTAATCTTTTCTGTCCTTTTTTTGCCCTCTGTTAATCTTTGTAAGCTTCCCAATCCTCTGGTTTCCCACTGTTCTTCGCTATTTTATGTGCTTTTTATTGGCTTTTATGCTATCTCTGACTTCCCCAGTCAGCCATGGTTGCCTCATCCTTCCCTACACCACGCTTCTTTTTCCTCGGGATGAATCTCTGCTGTGTCTCCTGAATTACTCCCAGAAAGCCCTACCATTGGTGTTCCACTGACTTTCCTGCTCGAATCTTCTCCCAGTCAATTCTACCCACCTCCTCTCTCATGCCTCTGTAGTTGCCTTTATTCAGCTGAAATACCGTTACCTCTGATTCTGTCTTCTCTCTCTCAAATTGCAGAGTAAATTCAATCATATTATGATCACTGCTTCCTAAGGGTTCCTTCACCTTAAGTTCCCTTATCAAGTCTGCATCATTACACAACACTAAATCCAGTGCTACCAGTTCCCTGGTGGCCTCCAGCACAAGCTGCTGCAAAAAGCCATCTTGTAGACATTCCACAAATTCCTTTTCCAGTCAACCACCACAAACCTGATTTTTGCAGTCCACCTGCATATTGAAATGTCCCATGATCACTGTAACTTTGCCTTTCCTAGATACCTTTTCTATCTCCTGGTGTATCTTGCGATCCAGCTCCTGACTGCTGTTTGGAGGAGTATACATGACTCCAACTATGGTTTTTCTAACCTTTGCGATTCCTTATTTCAACCCACACTGTTTCTACACCATCTGACCCGACTTCATTTCTTATTTAATTTCATTTCTTATTAATAAGGGAACCCCATCCCCTCTGCTCACCTGCCTATCTTTTAGATTGGATGTACATCCTTGAATATTCAGCTCCCAATTCTGATCCTGTTGCAACTACGACTCTGTGATGCCCACCTCGTCATTCCTGCCGATTTCGATCTTTGCCTTAATCTCATTAACCTTATTCCTTCTACTGCGTGCATTCAGATATAACACCTTGAGTCCTCTATTAATTGTCCCTCTTCTCATTGTCATTCATTTGTTCAGTTTACTTGAAGTTTTATTGCAACCTTATCCAGATACTCTGGCCTATTTGTTTCTGTGCTGGAGATTTTAATAACCTCTCCTGATTTCTGCACTCTTACCTTCTCTTTTAATCTGGGTTTTCTAATTTCCCCTGTAACTGAACCCCTCCCCATTTAGTTTAAAGCTCTGTGACAGCCCTTGTTATGCGATTCACTCAGACTCTGTTCCCATCTGATCAACATTCCGTTATACTCTAAGGTAACCTTCTTCGCTGTCCACTACATCTCCAATTTTGGTGTCATTTACAAACGTATGAACCAGACCTCCTTTTTCACTTCCAAATCATTTATATAAATGATGAAAATTAGTGGACCCAGCACCAATCCTCATGGCAGAATGCTGGTCACAGGCCTTCAGTTTTTAACCACCCTTTACAACCATCCTCTGTCTTCTACCTTTGAGCCAGTCCTGTATCTAATTATCCAGTTCTCCCTGTATTCTATGTGATCTAACCTTGATATACAGTACACTATGAGGAACCTTGTTGAATGTCTTACTGAAGTCCATATATATCACGTCCACTGCTCTGCCCGCATCAATCCTCTTTATTACTTCAAGATACTCAATCAAATTAGTGAGACATGATTTCTCATACACAAAGCCATGTTGATTATCCCTAATCAGTCCTTGCCTTTCCAAATATATATAAATCATGTCCCTCAGGATTCCCTCCAACAACTTGCCCACCACTGATGTCAGGCTCACCAATCTGTAGTTCCCTGGCTCCTCCTTACCACCTTCCTTAAACAGTGGCACCACGTTAGCCAATCTCTAAAATCCGGCACCTCAATGGCTATCAATGATACAAATATCTCAGCAAGGAGCCCAGCAATTACTTCCCTAGCTTCCCACAGAGTTCTAGGGTGCGCCTGATCAGGTTCCGGGGATTCATCCACTTTTATGCGTTTTAAGACATCCAGCACCACCACCTCTGTAATATGGACATTTTCAAGATGTCACTATTAGTTTTCCCACATTCTCTATCTTCCATATCCTTATCCACAACAAATACTGATGTAAAATACTCATTTAGTATTTCCCCCATCTCCTGCGGCTCCACACATAAGTGCCCTTGCTGACCTTTAAGGGACCCTATTCTCAGCCTAGTTACCCTTTTATCCGTAATGTATTTGTCGAGTCCCTTTTGGATTCTCCTTAACCCTATTTGCGAAGGCTGTCTCATGTCCCCTTTTTGCCTTCCTGATTTCCCTCTTGAGTATACTTGTACTGCCTTTATACTCTTGTAGGAATTCACTTGATCTCTCCTGTCTATACCGGACATACGCTTCCTTCCTTTTCTTAACCAAAACCTCAATTTCTCGAGACATCCAACATTCCCTACACCTACCAGGCTTGCCTTTCACCTAACAGGAACATACTGTTTCTGGACTCTCGTTATCTCATTTCTGAAGGCTTTCCACTTTCCAGCCATCCCTTTACTTGCGTTCATCTGCCCCAATCAACTTTTGAAAGTTCTTGCCGAATATTGTCAAAAGTGGCCTTCCTCCAATTTAGAACTTTAATTTTTAGATCCCATCTACAGTATATCCTCTTCCATCACTATTGTAAAATTAGTAGAATTATGTTCACTGGCCCCAAAGTACTCTCCCTCTGACAACTGGCCTACCTTATTTCCCAAGAGTTTCAAGTTTTGTACCTTCTCTAGTGGGTATGTCCACATACTGAACCAGAAAATGTTCTTCTACACACTTAACAAATACCTCTCCATCCAAGCCCTTAACACTATGGCAGTCCCAGTCTATGTTTGGAAAGTTAAAATCCCCGACCAAAACCACCCTATTATTCTTACAGATAACTGAGATCTCCTTACAAATTTTCTTCTCAATTTCCCACTGACTATTGAGGTGTCTATGGTTCAATCCCAATAAAGTGATTGTCCCTTTCTTATTTCTCATTTCCACCCAAATAAGTTCCCTGGATGTACTCCCGGGAATATCTTCCCTCAGTACAGCTATAATATTATCCCTAATCAAAAACGCCACGCCCTCTCCTCTCTTGCCTCCCTTTCTATCCTTCCTGTAGCACCTATATCCTGGAATATTAAGCTGCCAGTCCTGTCTATTCCTGAGCCATGTGTCTATAATCACTACGATATCCCGACCATGCCCTGAGTTCACCTGCCTTACCTTGTTAGGCCTCTTGTATTGAAAGAAATGCAGTTTAATCTATCAGTTGTACCTTGTTCTCTGTGTTGTTCCTGTCTGTTTGACTGACTTATTTTCCCAACTGTACCAGTCTCAGACTGATCTCTTACCTCACTATTTCTCTGGGTCCCACCTCTCCTTTACTAGTTTAAATCTTCCTGAGCAGCTCTGGCTAATCTCCCTCTACATTTTCCAAAAGACCATACTCGTTTGAGGTGAGCATAGCCACAGAGAGTGCTGCACTACCTGCCTCTCTCTCCTACCTTTCCTAGAGGATACCCATGTATCTGACTGTATCTTTGATTTATCTCCTTCCCTGCAACTGCCATCCATTACATCCCCTAGCTCCTGTAAATTCCTCATTACCTCTGACTGCTGCTCCAACCGATCTACGTGATCCGATAGGATTCACAACCAAACACGCTTGCTGCAGACATGATCATCAGTAACATAGCAACTCTCCTTAGTCTCTTATATCTGACTGGAAGGGCACATCACTTCATTAAATACCATCTTTGCTCCTTAACAATCTACAGACCCAGAAAATTGCGCAGTCGTACTGCCCTAAAAACACTGCTCCAGGCTAGGTCTGTACCTATGTTTTGATATTTTCAATACTTAATTAAGAGACAGATCTCAATAAAAACATAAAATCAAAACAGAGTCCACTCGACTCAATATTGTACATTTACAAAAAAAAAGTAAGGTTACACTTTAAAACTAGCCACTTAACTGTTTGTCTGTTGTGAACTCCCCCACATAGGGTTCACCAAAGTCAGCTGTGAATTTTGCTGGTTGTTTATCTTTCTTAGAACGATCTCCGATGCCCAGAATCACTTGAACCCAGACAGCAAAGGCAGATGCTATGCAGGTTACTGCTGGGGCACACAGCAGTGTAGGTTTCTATCTCCATTTGAATCACTTCCCATGTGGTCACTGCCTTTGTGTCCCTTCCTCCTTTTTCACGTGCCATTGTTTTCATTATCTTTCCCCCAAAGTTCCAAAACAATGCTAAATGCAAAATCTGAGCTAGTATTGTGATGAATAAAGCTTGAGCAAAATTCAAGAGGAGCCACAACATGCACAGAAAACTATTTTCAAGTAATTTGTCAAGCGATAAGCTACAGCAATTATGAAATTGAATATTACTTTATTTCTGTGCTCAGGTTTGAGCCAGTTAGCGGTTCGTGATGCAGATACATATCCTGATGACCTTCTGTTCGAGCTATTGGAACCTCCTCAGTTTGGGGTACTGATTAAATCAGACAACAGACAGCCACTGGTAAAAGGTGAGTGACAGTTATACCGCTATTTTCATTTCTCCAAAGGCAATATCTGCACCATGTCTGCAGTTTCTCTGGCTGAAGTCAACTAATTCAGCAAGCACCAAAGCTATGCAAATGTTTGCATGCAGGTGGTTGAACATTAAAGCCACAGTTTACAAGTTTAAAAGTAGAAAGCAAAGTTAACTGGAAAGGATAAAAACTTGTACGCCATTAATCCTGGGAATGATGTTCATTCCTCGGATGAGCACAGTTTTCTGGACTTTGAGTTGCACAGCCTAGTCAAATAAATTTGGTGCAAACAGCTACACAACAAAGTTGTGTTTACTCAATCCCAGCTAATCAGATCATTTTCAGATTGCTGCCTTTTTGGTAATTTGAATGAATGGATCCCTTGATCTAGGAAAGTTTGGAAGACTCTCCAATGGGTCACAAATGCACATCAGATTACATTACAGTGTGGAAACAGGCCCTTTGGCCCAAAAAGTCCACACCGACCCGCCGAAGCGCAACCCACCCATACCCCTACATTTACTCCTTACCTAACACTACAGGCAATTTAGCATGGCCAATTCACCTAACCTGCACATCTTTGGACTGTGGGAGGAAACCGGAGCACCCGGAGGAAACCCACGCAGACACGGGGAGAATGTGCAAACTCCACACAGTCAGTCACCTGAGGCGGGAATTGAACCCGGGTCTCAGGCGCTGTGAGGCAGCAGTGCTAACCACTGTGCCGCCCACGGTGGTAAAATTAAAAACTACCGCCTTTCTCACCCCATCCTTCAAATGTCAGTTATTTTCATTTATAACAAAGCCAGTCTTTCACGTTTACAGCATCTGAGTGCTGGATCCAATTTAGTATCATTGTATTGTGGTCTATGAAGAACCAGGTGATTGTTGTGCGGTGCCCATTCATCCGTTGTCGTAGCCTTTGCTCAGTTTCCCCAATGTACCATGCCGAAACCGAGCCGAGCAGAGGCTGATAGCTAAGTTCGGTACCCATAGGGAGGGCCGCAACTGGGACCTTGGGTTCATGTCACATTACAGGTAACAATCATTGCACTACACACACACACACACACAGATACTCCTACTCTCACACACACACACAGGCACTCCTATACACACATGGACACGCATACACACAGATGTGCACACAGACACCCACACGCACCCTTACAGACACACACACTCCCACACTCACACGTGCACCCCCTCACAGACTTAAGACACTCTGCACTCACTACACACAACTTTCTCCCACTCACAACCCCCAACCCAGACAGACACACACGCACACAAGACAGACAAAGACCCACATGCACGCATATATTTTGTGGGGTGAATTTGTACTTGCAGGGTTACATTGTATTTTGCTCAAAAACTGCATACATTCATGTAGAACTCTGAGCTCAAAAATTGCATGAATTTATGTAAAACTCCGTTATCTCACTTTTTAGATTAGAATCAATCTAAACATCATGGCATAGACAGAGAACACAGGGGGGCCAATACCTTCAACATATTGTCTAGTTATCACCATTGTTAACAGCTAACCCGAGAATGCAACATTTTAAAAAAAAGGTTTTGTGATTTCCACATGAAAGAAGTGAAACTATCATTGTATTCTAAAAGATGAAAGGCTTAACAGAAAACTAATGTTTCAATGTATAATTTCATTTACATCACACTGTAAATTTTTGCTATAAATTCTGTGTTAGGATTGAGCCCTCCATTATCATCTGATGAAGGAGCGTCGCTCCGAAAGCTAGTGTGCTTCCAATTAAACCTGTTGGACTATAGCCTGGTGTTGTGATTTTTAACTTTGTACACCCCAGTCCAACTCCGGCATCTCCAAATCATTTATTCAAATATGTAGCTGCCAGCCTCCTGGATTCCATCTTTTGGTATGGAAAATGATATGGCATAGGACAAACTTACTTTTGTCATTTTGGTTTATCGTTGAATTTTGAATTATTTGCTGAAATTTTTTCTGTCTGTAATTTTCTGATGTGGTTGGAAATGAGTGACTGTGTGGAGTTTTCACATTCTCCCTGTGTCTGACAGGTCCTCCAGTTTCCATCAACAGTCCAGGGATGTGCAGGTTAGGTGAATTGGACATGCTAAATTATCCCGTTGTGTCCAGGGCTGTGCAGGGTAGTTGGGTTAACGATGGTAAATGTGGGTTTATGGGGATAACGTGGGATGCTGTTCAGAGAGTTCGTGCAGACCTGCAGTTCCTGCAGGCCATTTGGCCTCTATCTGCACTTGAGGGATTCTATGATTCTATCTCATTTAGTATTTAGGCTGAAATTATTAGTGGGAGGAATTTCATCCCAAAATGATGCACCATTAGTGACCTGTTACTTAGATGAAACCTGAGTTCCAAACTCTCATGACAATAGAGAAACAATTGTTCCTTATTCTTTGAAATAATGCATTATTTCCCATTGCATGTTACTATTTGAATGTACAATTGCATGAGCAATGTATATCCTATGTTCAATCATTGTTCTGTTGAAGAAGTACATTATGCTCAAAGAATGCAATGTTCTTATTTGCAAATCTTGTATTGTCCAATCTGAAAGAAAATGATTTTATTTCTGAAATTTAAATGTACGTAATGAGATTTGTAGATTGTTGGTCACCAAAACTGGGATTGTTAAAACTTGTTTATTTCCAGTTAACATTATATTTACATCACAAACAATATTTGAGCAATTATTTTATAAGTATGAGAAAATAATTTCTAACTTCAAATAATACTGATATTGTTAATGTTGATCTTGCCTAGTGCACGTCCTGTGCAGTGTAACCTGTGTGCCTTGCTCTGTCAAAGTATTTTTTATGCACAATGTTCCCTGTTGTCTTGCTTAATATGATCTGCCTGTCATGCTCACAAACAGAGGTTTTCATTGTACTTGGGTACATGTGACAATAAATTAAATCAATCATCATAGTTTACAAAAATCAAATGAATTTTCTGTTCTTAATCTTAAGAAGTGGGAAAGGAAGAGACCTGTAGTCAATCTTCACCATTTTAAATTTATTCACAAAATGAGACACGACAAATCTATAGGTTGTAATCCCACAATCCTTCACCAGAGTTGATAAGTGTCTCTTTCCAGACTTGAATATATGCAGTTGTCTGATGAGTGGACCCCGCTTGTTCACACTTCATTTTAATTCTTATAGTTAAGAGTCATGGGTTTAGATGTTTTTAATCCACCTGTCCAGAGATGTTTGGACACACAACTGAAGCAAGTGGGACTTGAACCCAGCCCATATGGCCCAGAAGAAGAGACACTCTCACTGCACTAGAACAACTCTATCTATGATTTATTCTATCCATAAATTGAATTTCTTAATTATGTTATTGTTTTGTATTTACTGCTGAGTAATATTTTCTAATTAACTTGTTCAGAGATCATATTAGACATCTCTAGAGCAGGTTTGACCTGAATCTGGAGTATCTGGTTCACAGACAGAGGCACTACCACTGTATCACAAGAGCCTGTAAGAACTATGGGTTCATCATTAAGAGCTTAAATGCCAGATGATATTCTATTTTAATTACTTTCCCATTTTCTACAGGAGATACCTTCACACATGATGATGTCGCACGAAACGCAATTCATTACATTCATGGTGGCACCCCAACAACGCAAGACGGTATGCAAATCTTAGTCACAGATGGAGTTACCACGGCAACAACACTGCTGGAAGTTCACATCTCAGCAATAGATGGTGATGGACCAAGGCTTGCACCTGAATCTCTGTTGACCATTTCAGTGCCTGCGAAAAGCTTTGAAACTTTAACAAGATCTCATCTGGCATACACTGTATGTTAACTCTTTTACTCTGAGCAGTAGCCAGCTTATTTTTAGCTTATTGTGTTCTCTTCTAAATATTTTTGACTCATTAAAAATATAGTTAAATTACACATATCAACTTTCCAGAAAAATAATGCACTTCTACAGTCTGCTTTATTAGATGATAGAAGTTAGTTTATTCTCATGGACTTTTGGCAAAATTGTCATATCTTTTGATAGCTAAATATTAACAGTTCATAGCATGAATGTTCTTTTACTGTACTGTGCCTGTTTTGTGATATTTTGCTTTTCCCAGATGTTCTTGAAAATTTTTTTTTCCTGTTTTGTGCTTTTTATCTCATTTTAATTTTGCTTTTATTTTTCACTTCTTCTGTATTGTTATTTCCATCCTTCTACTTAAAAATGTCCCAAGACAGGTAAAGCATCCGAAGAAATAGCATCTTACCTAAAATTCTGAATTAGATTCCAACCTTGCATAATACTTCACCCTAATTCAAGCTGTGAATCACGAGAAATGTTTGCTCTTACGTTATTGAATGCGATTTGTTTTTTGCTTCCCTTCCTTGAAGCACAATTGCACCAAGCTTCATTATATGGCTGTACCATCATTCTAACAAGTGTGTTCACTGGAACAGCCCAAACAAAGCATCCTTTCCCTATTCATGCAGGGCCAAATATTGTGTCCATTCTCCCAACCTGACAACCAGGCAAGGCCACTCACCAAATGGAAGATTCAAATCTAAATCCAAATGCACAATTGAAAGCCTTTTTATGTGAATGTTATGTCTGATAATGCAATACTAACCTTTCAGTGGCTTTCCACTTCTGTACTTTATGTAGTAATTGTTGAACACAGAACAGTGCAGTCCAGGAACAGGCCCTTCTGCCCATGTCTGTGTAAACCAGTCCCACGTGGTCTGTATCCCTTTATTCCCTGCCTGATTATGTGTCTGCCTAAATGCCTCTTAAATGTTGCTGTCATAGAAGTTCATAGAATCCCTACAGTGAGGAAACAGGTCCTTCGGCCCAACAAGTCCACACCGACCCTCCGAAGAGTAACTCACCCAGACCTGTTCCCCTATCCTCCATTTACCCCTCATTAATGCACCTAACATACACATCCCTGAACACTATGGGCAATTTAACATGGCCAATTCACCTCAGTTGCACATCTTTGGATTGTGGGAGGAAACCGGAGCACCCGGAGGAAACCCACACAAACTCCACAAACAGTCCCCCGAGGTTGGAATCGAACCCGGGTCCCTGGCACTGTGAGGCAGCAGTGCCAGCAACTGAACCACTGTGCCGCCCTGTCATATCCACTTGTACCACCACCGCTACCAGCGTATACCAGGCACCTGCCACGTTCTGTATTAAAACAAAACTTGCTTCACATATTTCCTTTAAATCTTCTCTCTGACTTTAAACCTATGCCCTTTAGTATTTGACATTTCCACCTGGGAAAAAAAAGAGTCTAACCATCCTCCCTATCCTGGCCTCTCATAATTTTATATACATTCATCAGATCATCCCTCAGCCTCCACCACTCGAGCAAAAGCAACCGAAAAGTTTGTCCAACCTCTTCTTATAGCTAAAAAGCAAGCCAAGATCCCTCTCTATGTCAATGGTCCTGCCATTTTCTGTTTACTTTTCTTGTGCATTTGACCTCCCAAAATGTATTACCTCTCACTTGTCCAGATTAAACTTAATCCATCGTTTCTCCAACTAACGTTCCAACTGATCAATGTCATGTTGTATCCTTTGACAACCTTCCTCAATATTCACAGCTCCACCAACTTTCGTGTTATCTTCAAGCTGACGAATGAGACCACCTACATTTTCATCCAAGTCGTTTACATATGTTACAAACAACAGAGGTCCCAGTGTTGATCCTTGCAGAACAGCATTGCTCACAGATCTCCACTCAGAAAAACATACCTACACAACTAAATGAAATGAAAAATGAGGTGTTGCATTTTGCGAAGGCAAGCTAAGGAAGGACTTACATAGTTAATGGTAGCCCTCGGGGGAGCGTTGCCAAACAGACTTCAGGGTAAGAGTGCATTGTTGTTTGAAAGTAGAATCACAGGTAGACTGGGTAGTAAAGAAGGCATTTGGCACGTTTGCCTTCATTGGTCAGAGCATTAAGTATAGGAGTTGGGATGTCATGTCGCAGGTGCACAGGACATCCCAACTCCTCTATTTAATGTTCTTACCAATGAAGGTCACTTTCTTATAGGAAGGATGTTGCTGAGAGAGTGCAGAAAGGATTTTCAAGGATATTGCTGGGACTGGAGGGTTTGAGTTATAGGGAGAGGCTGAATAGACTGGGGCTTTTTTTCCCTGGAGTGTTGGAGGCTGAGGGGTGACCTTGTAATGGTTTATAAAATCATGAGAGGTGTGGATAGGGTAAATAGCCAAGGTCTTTTTTCTTGAGTGAGGCAGTCCAAACCTTGAGGGCACAATTTGAAGGTGAGAGGGGAAAGATTTAAAAGGGACCTAAGGAGTAACTTTTTCACATCAAGGGTGCTGCGTGTATGGAATGAGCTGCCAGAGGAAGTGATAGAGGCTGGTTTGATTACAACATTCAAAAAGCATCTGAATGGGTATATGAATAGGAGGGGTTTAGAGGAGTATTGGCCAAGTGCTAGCAAGTGGGACGAGGTCAGCTTGGGATTTCTGGTCGGTGCCGACCAGTTACACAAAGGGTCTGTTTCCATGCTTTGTATCCAACTTGTCAGTTCTCCGTGGTTCCCATGTGACTTAATCTTCTGGACCAGCCTACCTTCTGGGACCTTGTCAATTGTTTTAATAAATGCTAAAATAAAACACAACCAGTTCTGAAGAAGAGTCACTGACTCAGCATTAACTCTGTTTTCTCCCAACTCATGCGGTTAGAACTGCCAAAGTTCACCACCAATTTGAGGTTTTGCTTTAATAAATGCTTTCGATTTGATCTCTTGAAATTTCCAGAAATATTCACATTATTTTTGCAATTGTGTAATGTGAAATCATGAAAAATATTAAAGAGGAACCAACTAGCTGAACATAACATTTACCTTTTCTTCTCCTAGGATAATAATTCTCCTGACAGTAAAATCCGGATGCAGCTGATCTCTCTGCCCATGTATGGTATTCTCACTAATCAGAATGAGGAACTGCTGGAATTTTCTACTTTTACAATGGAAGATATTGATAACCAAAGAATCAGGTAAAATAATTGAATATAATGCAGAACATATGCAATATACAAGTTACACTTCTTCCTGTAAAAGAAGTCCTTCGTAATGCCTACAATTTAATATTTTTAATACTCTTAGGTAGACTTTAAAACACATTTCAGTCCATTGAATGATGTTGGTTGATATATGTATGATCGAAATCCAGAACCTAAGTTAGTCAATTAAAGAGACAGACATGAATTATTGTAGAATATGTTGGCGTCCTGGGGAATGTTGCTGAACAAAGAGACCTTGGGGTGTAGGTTAATCGTTCCTTGAAAGTGGAGTAGCAGGTCGATAGGATATTGAAGAAAGTGTTTGATATGCTTTCCCTTATTGTTCAGAGCATTGAACATAGGAATTGGGAGGCCATATTGCAGCTGTACAGAGAATTAGTTAGGCTGCTTCTGGAATATTGCTGGAAAAGCACAACAGGGCAGGTAGCATCCAAGGAGCAGGAAAATCGACCTTTCAGGCAAAAGCCCTTCATCAGGAATATTGGGTGTAGTTCTGGTCTCCCTCCTGTTGGAAGGATGTTGTGAAATTTGAAAGGGTTCAGAAAAGATTTAAAAGGTTGTTGCCAGGGTTGAAGACTTTGAGCTACAGGGAGAGTCTGAACAGGCTAGGGCTATTTCCCCTGGTGCTTTGGAGGCTGAGGGGTCATCTTATAGAGGTTTATAACATAATGGATTTAGTAAGGGGAGGTCGTTCCTGACAAACCTGTTGGAGTTCTTTGAAGAGGTGACAAGTAGGTTAGACCGGGGAAACCCAGTGGATGTGGTCTACCTAGACTTCCAAAAGGCCTTTGATAAGGTGCCACACGGGAGGCTGCTGAGCAAGGTGAGGGTCCATGGTGTTCAAGGTGAGCTACTGGTATGGATTGAGGATTGGCTGTCTGACAGAAGGCAGAGAGTTGGGATAAAAGGTTCTTTTTCGGAATGGCAGCCGGTGACAAGTGGTGTCCCGCAGGGTTCAGTGTTGGGGCCGCAGCTGTTCACATTATATATTAATGATCTGGATTAAGGGACTGGGGACATTCTAGCGAAGTTTGCCGATGATACAAAGTTAGGTGGACAGGCAGGTAGTACTGAGGAAGTGGGGAGGCTGCAGAAGGATCTAGACAGTTTGGAGGAGTGGTCCAGGAAATGGTTGATGGAATTCAATGTGAGCAAATGCGAGGTCTTGCACTTTGGAAAAAAGAATAGAAGCATGGATTACTTTCTAAACGGTGAGAAAATTCGTAAAGCCAAAGTACAGAGGGATCTGGGAGTGCTAGTTGAGGATTCTCTAAAGGTAATCATGCAGGTTGAGTCCGTGATTAAGAAAGCGAATGCAGTGTTGTCAATTATCTCAAGAGGGTTGGAATATAAAAGCACTGTTGTGCTACTGAGACTTTATAAAGCTCTGGTTAGGCCCCATTTGGAGTACTGTGTCCAGTTTTGGTCCCTACACCTCAGGAAGGACATACTGGCACTGGAGCGTGTCCAGCGGAGATTCACACGGATGATCCCTGGAATGGTAGGTCTAACATATGAGGAACGGCTGAGGATCCTGGGATTGTATTCATTGGAGTTTAGAAGATTAAGGGGAGATCTAATAGAAACTTACAAGATAATACATGGCTTGGAGAGGGTGGACGCTAGGAAATTGTTTCCATTAGAGGAGACTAGGACTCTTGGACCCAGCCTTAGAATTAGAGGGGGTAAATTCAGAACAGAAATGCGGAGACATTTTCTTCAGCCAGAGAGTGGTGGGCCTGTGGAATTCATTGCCACAGAGTGCAGTGGAGGCTGGGACGCTAAATGTCTTCAAGGCAGAAATGGATAAATTCTTGATGTCACAAGGAATTAAGGGCTACGGGGAGAATGCGGGTAAGTGGAGTTGAAATGCCCATCAACCATGATTGAATTGCAGAGTGGACTCGATGGGCCGAATGGCCTTACTTCCGCTCCTATGTCTTATGGTCTTATAATGAGGAGCATGGATAGGGTAAGTAGACAACTGTTTTCCCTGGGTTGGGGGAGTCCAGTACTGGAGGGCATAGGTTTAAATTGGGAGGGGAAAGATTTAAAAGAGGCCTAAAAGGGCAGCATTTTCAGGCAGAGGATGACACGTGTATGGCATGAGCTGCCAGAGGAAGTGGTGGAGGCTGGTACAATTACAACATTTAAAAGGCATCTGGATGGGTATTTGAATAGAAAGGGTTTAGGGGGATATGGGCCAAGTGCTGTTAAATGGGACTAGATTAATTTCGGGTATCTGGTTGTCATGGAAGAGTTGGACCGAAGGGTCTGTTTCCATGCTGTACATCTCTATAGCTCAATGGCTGATCCGTCCCGTCAAACCCCTGATGTGATATGTTTGCAAAATACCCAACAATTTATAGAAAATATTTCAAGGAACTAGGCACTGACCTTGAAATCAGATTATTGGATACAAAGTTGATAATACCTCTATTGAATAAAAGTTAAGTATATTCTATGAACAATTATACTTATGTTAAATGCAATTTCCTTTTACTGAGCCAATTAGGTACTTCAAGTCATTGAGAAGAGTGCACTAAGTAGGAAAAAAAATGGCCTGAAGGCTTTGCTTCAATGGTCCAGTAATTCTGATGGAGCTAATTTTCTATTTAAGCAAAAAATCTCATAGTATATCAGCTGTTACTGCTGTTGAAAACATTATTTGAATCAAGTCAAAAGCTGTACTGCCAGCATCTGTGCACCAACAGTGAATGAAATATGTGAAGTCACGTTTTAAGAATCATTTCCACATTGGACAGATCAATAGATGAGGTGTGAGGTTTCGTATAGAAATTGGATGGATATGTAATTTGACAATTTATATTTTCCTGCTCACATTGAAAGACAAATTACCCCCTTATTTGTTGGTGCATTATAACATAAAAATGCAAAATTAGTGACTCAAGTTATTTTAAACACAAAGATAACCAGTACTTTTAAAACTACATCACACTTCAAAGTGTCAGGTTTTGCAGATTGTGTGCTGAGTTCACATGGATTGGTATAAGTATCACTGATGTGAATGAATAAGTCAATTTCTGAAAACATCCATGCAAAGACTGAGCCTGTCTTAAACTGATGCACATCTTCCTAAAGCAGCCTGAGTCACATCCTTGATCCCTTGCATGCGCTAAGTAAAACATGCCGTCATGGGTGAACATTTAGGGCTGATTATTGAAGTGAATATAGAAGGGTGTGGCTGGAAAAAAGAAAAAAAAGGAAATCTGAGGCCAGAAAAATTGGGTTGTCTTTTGAGTCAGTTAAGTTTATATACACTGTCTTACTAAATGTATAAAAAAGGTCACACCTAAAAGGTTTACCATTTGGCATAAAGGCGATTTATTTTTTTTATTTTTTTACAAAAAAACTGTGTCGTATGCTACTGGGTCCTGTCACTTCAGTAACCTCTCTTTCCCCAAGGAGCAGACATTACAAGCATCTGTTAATCTGTAGGTTTGTCCTAACCGTATCCTCAGGAGGTGCCTGTTTACAGCAATTAGATTCTGTGGTCCTAAGAAGATGGGAGTGATGAAACACACCTTCACCTTGGCAAAACTCTCGGATGCTGGTCCTGATGATACTTTGTGGATGCTGGCAAACAAATGCTTCATGTATTTCTTTAAATCTGCTCTCCTCGATTTCAGTGGAGACATGAATCCATTTAAAATAAATATGTTACTATTTCCATTTAAATAGTGTGGAGTGGACTTTCCGATGTATGTATTGAGCATGTGCACCCAAACATCGAAATGTCTTTGTTTTTCACACTGTAAACAAGATCTGCTAAAATGTAAAAACATTTCACAAACATTGCCTTCTGTTGATTGATGAAAACTTCCTCTGCTACATTAATTCCCTAATTATATGTCAAGGTCATCTTTAGGACAATTTATTTCCAGTTAATGTGAGGATATATTTATTTGCAACTTCAATATCTTGTGCTAGTAAGAGCCAGAATAGGTTGCAACAATCCCTCACACACTTAGCTGCCTCTGTTTGGTATCAGAATTGCATGTGATCAGAATATAACAAAATGATCATGTTCTAAAAAGAAAAAAAAATCCCAGGGTAGAATCTTGTATGTACCTGAATGACGTGGACGATAGACAGGAGATGTGGCAGAATCAGCGAGAACGATCTCCATGTCAGGAACAACTCATTTCAACTTTTAACAAGTTTCAGACACGGGCTGAGATTCTCAGTATGCATCATGAGTTACCTATTAAGAGGCATTATTGCTTGTTAACAACTTTATTAACTGCAGATCTCGTCTCATTAATATGTAGTTTTCTGTTGTACCATCCACAATGAGCAAAATAGATGCTGGGAATTCTCGATGTGGAAGTCAGAGCAGGTACCTGGTAATTTCAGTTTGCTGCTTATTCCAAAGGAACCACCATGTTTGATACTATGCACCAACATCTCAGAATGCTCTGTGGGCACTAGTCCACAGATGGTGGCATAATGACCTCTGCCAGCCTCTAAGAATCCTCATGGCACATTTCTGATGCAATTACAGGCTGCTTCTGCACTTCAGGGTTGTACCTCAGATTACATATGATAACTATTGGTGTAATGCTGCAGTGAGAATGCTTTGGATTCAGAGCCATGCATTGAGCTTGTGGACTGGACTAGGCTGTGTCTCCAGGCTGTTTGCTTGCTGTCTTAATGCTCCCTCACTTTGAGCTCAGCTGGATGCTCTCAGCATCTCTGCCTTATCTCAGTTTTTCTCTTTTCACCTTTCCCCTCTGTCAGAGTTACTCAGTTCACAGTACTGCTGCTTTGCAATTTAGTGCAAGTACAAAATCAAAAAGCTCATCATGGCTGTCAGCTGTCCTCAGTCATGGTGGGAGATGACCTACAGTCAGTGGATCAAAGGCAGTCTCTGATACCAGTCCAGGAACTTGGGCAGGTCAGAGACTGGATTCTGTCTAAGAGGTAAGAAGCTGGGTGTTATACGGCCCTCCACCCATTTTGACTCCTTCTGTCCTAATGTAGCTGTTTTCCATCTGAAATGGGACAGGAGCAGATATATAAGGAGGGAAAAGTGAATGGCATGGCTGTTATTTTTGCTGCAGGTGGGGAGGTGCCCCGAGTGAATGAGTAAGCAGCACAGAGGCCTTGCAGGTTGGTGATGTTGGGTTTGAGATATATGATAGTGAGTAAGGGAAGATGTTGCAGACAATGGAGAGAGGGGTAGTACATGACTCTTGGTTATAGAGGTAGTTGCAGTATCAAGGAGGGAGTGAGTATACAGTATTGGAGAGATGATGGTAGCACTTATGCTGACAGAGTAGAGAATGGCACTGACCTCCTTCTTTCAGTGTTGAGCATTCCTCCAGAGTGCTGAGACTGCACTGACTCTGATCAAATTGGCATGATGTTGTGGCTTCCAGTTTCCATGCTGAGAGAAGAGGAGGTCCAGTCTGATATGTCAGATCTCCAGGTCCTTGCTCACAAAGCCAATTTTTCCCTGTGTGCCACCTCTAGGCAAAATGTCAGGAACTGGGGAGGGCAACTGCAGACTAAATGCTTGTTTGGGTTCAAACATCCTTTTAAAGATGGCACCTGTGCCAGAAATGTCAGTCTACTTCAGGACATCCTGGCAGTAGCTGTGTATAGGAGAAAGTGAGGACTGCAGATGCTGGAGATCAGAGCTGAAAATGTGTTGCTGGAAAAGCGCAGCAGGTCAGGCAGCATCCAAGGAACAGGAGAATCAACGTTTCGGGCATAAGCCCTTATGCCCAAAACAGCGATTCTCCTGTTCCTTGGATGCTGCCTGACCTGCTGCGCTTTTCCAGCAACACATTTTCAGTAGCTGTGTATAGTCAATAGTAAAGTGGGACTAGTTCAAACAAAAGATGAGGTAGGTTGATAATGCAAACTTGGCAACATATCATGAGAAAACTCGCTAAACCTCATGGAAAGAGACCCTCCATGAAACTCAGCAAAATTCACACTGAGTCAACAAAGATTCTGCCTACAGCCTATGAATTGTCATGAACAGCATAATCATAGTCCTGCTACTGTGTATTTATTATAACAATGACATTTTAGTATGATTTTGATGTTTTTTATTAAGACTAGATAAAGCAAAAGAAATAGATTACAGTATATGGTCATGAAATACATTGAATTAAGCTTAGCTAAAGAAAGCCAGTGACAACAAAGAATACAATAAAAGAATGCATTACATGAGGGAAAAAAGCAAAGCTGACTGGTAGTGGTGGTATGCACTTGTCTTAATTTCAGAATTAGGTGTGACAAGTTAGAGACTCAAGCTAGCACTGTGTGTGAGATGGAACTATGTTGTTGGGTTGGTGTGGATGATCGCAGTATAGCCAATTCTGTAATACAGGTCTAAACAGAGACAATGTGTTAGAGTGTTAAAAGACTAAAACTGTAGTTAGTGTGAATGCACTGAAAAGAAAGACTAATAGGTGTTTACTATTGATCCAGAGTAGTGAGATATGGAGAGAGCATCAAATCTCCAAGCGTTTCTGGAAACGTAAAAAAGAATGCTGAAGTAGAATTAGTAGGGAGTGTAATACCGTAATATGGAGTAGAGGAGGAAGATGTCAAGGACAGGCTTATGAAGAATTCCTGAAATGTGAAGTGGAGAACTTGATCAGTATGTTTCTAACCCAACCAGGAATAAAGCAGTCCTGGGATCTAATTCTCGAGAATGAAGTCGGCAATGGGAAAACATTGGGGTAAATGTAGTCATGAGGAAATTTTTTTTAAAAGAGCAAGATTAGACCAGATGGACTTTGAGCCTGCCCTGCTACAGCAAACTTTGTTTTAAACCTGCACTCTCATAAAAAACCGCCAAAAAAAAAGAAATATACTGGCAGTTTCCTGTATTATCGCGATCTTCGCGATATCTGAGTAGTTAGTTGATAGCGTGAGTGAGTAAGTTCTCTAGTTTTATTTAAGGCAAACTTGCATTATTATTTTTGATTTATACTGTAAATAAAGTATGAGTGTTATGTATTATTTAGTATGTGATTTTTACATTGATTATGTGGACCTCTTGCTCAAGTGGGATAGTTGATCATTCGTTACACTCCTGGTCCCATAAACACTAATTAATAAAAGGTTTACTTGTATATTTAATAAGATCATGAGTGATATTCTTCCTCAACTCCACTTTTCCAGCCTGTCCCCATATTGCCTGACCCCTTCGTGATCAAAAATCTAATCTAATCAGTCAAAAATCTAATCATCCATGCTGTTTTGGATAGAGAATTCCAAATATACCATTCCCACTGAAAAAATGCTGCCTAATCTCAGTTCTAAATACATGGCCCCTTATCCTAAGATTATAACCACCAGATTCTGTGGGAAGCAGATTCACTGTACCTACCTTGAGAAGTTCACCCACGAATATTACGTATTTCAATAAGATTCTTATTCTTCTAAATTCCTGAAAACATTTGGAGACCAACATTGTACGTCAGATGCGACTTAACCAAAGTCCAAATGATTGCAGCAAGATTTCCTTACCTTTGTACTTGTCATTAGGTATAATGTAGATACGGAAAGGGACATGTAAAGTGACAAAGAAAGTAAATGGTGAAAATACTGTATTTGAAGGCCGAGAGTTTTGGCCTAGTTGCTCAGGTTTGTTTGGTGCAATTTCCCAGATTTTGCTGTCACTGGCACAATTTTAAATGTAATTTACATTCAGCTTGATTTGAATTTCCACTATTTTTTGAGCCAGTTAAAAATAGCTAGTGCTATAGAGGCAGATTCTGCTGACAAAGCTGAAGAGTTAACTGTCAGGTGAAAGAATATGGACAGATAGCATAACAAAATGTGGAATTTTTCTTTGCGACTGCAAGTGTTAAGAACCTTAAGGATGCCAGAGAAAACTGATAAAGCAATTTAGAAAATGTCTAAGATTTTAACACCATGGATTAGAGCTTTCACTTTTGTAGGGAGAGTAGAGACAACATTAAAGAAAGACCTGACACAAGTATTCCAATTTATGAAGCATTTTAATAGAGTTGGGATCTCTCAAGTAGGTCAATAACCAAAGTAAAATAGATGTTAAATAATTAACAAGAAAACTGCAAGGGAAATAAAGAGAATTATGTTACAGAGAACTGTTGCGACCTGAAGCATGTTCCTTGAAAAGGTATGGAGTCAGGTTTAGCTTTAAAAGGTCACTTGAACATTTGAAAAGAACTAATTTGAAGGGTTATGGAGTCAAAGTTGGAGTGTGGGACTAAATTGGATGCCTTCAATGAACCAGCAAAAAGGCTATAGGTCGAAGAGTCCCTTCTGTGCTTTTGTGTTTGCTCTATTCTTTCCTGGGTTAGCTTTGGATTGTTCTAGAAAAGAGTCTGAGCAGACATGATGATGGGAGTGACCTTTATCTGTGCTGTTGTGGAAGTGTCATAATTGACTAACTGAGAAGTATTCTTAATTAGTTCTGTTCTTTACTACAAAATGATATTAAGTTAAAACACTATTATCTATCAGTTACTGATTTAGATATGACTTGCTGTTTCTTAATGATCTAAATCTTGACC
Organism: Chiloscyllium plagiosum; assembly: GCF_037043375.1. NCBI lineage: Eukaryota > Metazoa > Chordata > Chondrichthyes > Orectolobiformes > Hemiscylliidae > Chiloscyllium > Chiloscyllium plagiosum. Next base: position 33,463,301 of record NW_028270139.1, read on the forward strand.
ATGATTAGACTTAATTTATACAGTCACAATGTAACATCTGTAGAATGCTCAGTAACATTCTTATCACATATGCAAGACATGTGTAATTGATATACTGATAAACAAATATATTTGGTTAAACTTACTATTTGTATAATTTACTTTTCTAAACAGATATACAACAGACTTCGACATTGAAGATCAACCCATCACTGACATTTTCCATTTTACTGTCTATGATGCTGATAACAACCGCCTTGACAACCAAATGTTTACCATCACCATCACTGCTACCGAGAACTACTCACCACTTGTTAATGTCAGAGATGAAGTCACTGTAAGTACAGAAATAGTCCGAAGTAGAGAATACCTGTCAATTGATTCCATATAAGATTTTTAATTCCCTAATTAAATGGAATTTGAGTTAAAATTGGAACTGATACGTCTGTTAACTTCATATGCAAGTCTCACAAGTGAATGACTTTCCTCCTCATATCCCTGTGTACAGTTCAAAGGATGTGCTAAAAATGGCAATAGTTAAATTTTCATCTTTGACTGTCAGTGCAGATATTAACTTTCATAATGCTGACATAGGACTCAATTTTGACCAATAGTACCATCTAAAATTTTGAAGGCAATATTGAAATATGATTCACATTTCTCCTTAGCCTGTTTTGTGGGTCCATGTTCCAAAGGGGTTTTGAAGTGCATTGAATATCATGCTGACTTGGTAGTATTTGGGCATCTCCCATGGCCACCATGGAGAGATGTTTGATTCCTCATGTATATAAGCAGGGACATAACACCTGTTAAAGGAATTGCTCTGAAATTGGTTCAAGACTATGTGCAATGTGCAGTGCACTAACTGGCTTATCAGACATCTTTAGCATCCCTGAAAGAGACAGCTGAAATATAAGGTAAGTAAAGTTTTTATTACACCTGAATATGAGGCTGGGAGGAGTAAAACAATATCCATATCCCTAGAGCAATACTGTAAGTTGCCACTGGTCCTGCACCCACCCTGCTCTTTGATTTGTCTTTGAAACACCACCAGTATCCACCGCCATCACCATGTCTCCCCCCCAAGAAAAACAGCTCACTCTGGGATCGACAAAACTGAACTTACAGATCCTACACCAGAACTGACTGACATATGGTAGAATGTACACTTGACATCCACTGCTCACGAGTTTCATGAGAACTGATTTGAAATGATCCTGAACTGATTTCTCTTGACATGTTTCCAGCCATGCCACCCTTTTCCATACCCATGGTGTGATGTCAAACAACTTCAAATGCATTTTGGGTAATCCAAATTAGCTTCTGTGTTTGTTACATATCCTCAAAAAGAGTGTCAGAATAATAGACTATGAAAAGATATATAGCAAACATTTGGAAATGTTAAACTAAAACAAAGAACTGTAGATGTTGAAGATCTGAAACAAACCAGAAATTGCTGGAGAAATTCAACAGATCTGACTGCGTCTGTGAACAGAAGGTAGAGTTAATGTTGTGAGTTCATGAACCCATCTTCAGATGCTTCTGAAGAAGTGTCATTGGACTTAAAACATTAACTCTGTTTTTCTCTCCACAGAAGTTGCCAGACCTGCCGAGTTTCTCTCAAAGTTTCTGTTTTTGATTGAAAGTACTCATGTTGTTAGGAATGGCATTGGTCTGTGTTATTAAAATAACATATTAAAGAACTTTCAGTGTGAGGTGATGACTTAATAAAATGTTGTGTAATCTCTGTCTTTGAAGTTTGGCTATTTTCTTGATGTGAAAGGTGTGTGATTGTCCCCAAGAGTTAATTCTCAATGTTAAGTTCTGTAACACAGAAACTGTTGATTGAAAGAGAGAAGTACAGTGTTTGCTGGCAAACCCCTTTGGATCAGAATTCCACAGCCTGTACCATTTCACAAAGGCTTGGGAAGATGCGTGACACAGGAAGCAATTTGAAAAATCTGACATCATTCCATCCACTGAAATGACAGGGCAGGTCATCTTCTGGTGTATTTAATTAATTATATTCTTATATTGGCTGTAGGTGGAAGAGGGTGGAAGAATACTGCTGTCATCACACAGTATCCTAGCAACAGATCCAGACACACCAGAGAAGGACCTGTTAATAAAGATAACCTCTGCACCCACATTTGGCTACATTGAAAATCTGAAAAGAGGTATTTGTACCCGCCTTAAATCACCATTGATTTAAGTAAAGGAATTAACGATAACTATTTTCTCCTAAGAACGTATGAAAAGAGACAGACAAGAAGCAACCTACTCGTCCAGTCAGCCAATCCCACGTTGCCCATATACTTGCCAGCCGTTTCTTTTCATTCACTCACAGGGCATGGGCATCATAGATTTTCTGCCTGTCCCTAGTTGTCCTTGAAAAGTTGGCAGTGAGCTTCCATCTTGAATCACTGCAATCCATTTGGAGTGGGTACACTCAAAAGGCATTTAGGGAGGGAGTTTGAGGACTTTGACCCAGTGGCACTGAAGGAATGGTGTTATATTTCCAAGTCAAGGTGATGAGTGTCTTGGACAGGAGATTGTAGAGGGTGGTGTTGCTGTTTATATGCTGCCGTTGTCCTTCTAGATGATAGTGATTATGCGTTTAGAAGGTGCTATCTAAGGAGCCTTCATGAATTTCTGCAATTCATCTTGTAGATGTACACACTGCTGCAACTGAGCCTCAGTGGTTGAGGGAATGACTGTTGTGGGCTGCACCGATTCAGCCAAGTGAGAGTATTCTATTACACTCCTGACTTGTGTCCTGTAATGGTGGGCAGGCTTTGGGAGTCAAGAAGTAAATTACCCGCTGCATTCCTTACCTCCAACCTGCCATTGTAGTCACAGTATTCATATAGCTAGTCCATATCAGTATCTGGTCAATAGTAATCCACAGAATATGGAATGAGGTGAACTGGTGGATTTTGTCGCCATATTCAGCGATATGATTAACTCACCTAGACCAAATTTGTACTGTCTTATTCCTGGCATTGACAGACATATAGCTCCATTTACATCAGGTTCTGTGTGTTTTGGTAATGAGTCAAACAAAGCTTATACAATGTTGATCCTTGGTGAAAGTGGCAGTAGAAAGAGATGTGGAAAACAAACACAGCTTGTGCTTTTAACAGTCACCAAACACCATGAGCAACAACCGCTGATTGAGCAAGTCCTTTGAATTAATTTTGTGAGATTAAGCAAACTAAACCCTTGGCTAAGCAAATGAATTCTAATGGAGGAAAATTTTAAATGGCAAAATATAGACTGTTATTAGTTCATTCACTTCCCTACCCCTTATCTCTCATGCTATGTCTCTTTGTTGTTCTCTCTGTCTCTGTGTCTTTTTCTCTCTCTCCCTCTCTCTCTCTCTCTCTCTGTGTCTCGGCTCCATCTCCACCTATCCACTCACCTCTCCCCCATGGTGGCTCAGTGGTTAGCACTGCTGCCTCACAGCACCAGGGGCCTGGGTTCGATTCCACCCTAGTGACTGCTTCCTGTGTCTGCATGGGTTTCCTTCCACAGTCCAAAGATGTGCAGGTTAGGTGAATTGTACATAGTCTAGGTGGGATAGCAATGAGAAATGCAGGGGAGGGTGTTGGTGGGCCTGGGTGGGTTTGGTGTGGACTCGGTGAGCTGAATGGCCTGCTTCCACTTTGCAGAGATTCTAAGATGAATACCTCCTTCAGCTGCTACCTGCACTGACCAGTCTCTGCCACTAGATAGAGCCTCGAACAAACGACTGTGAAATGTTTAAATATTTATTTACAGTATTTCATTTGTGTTGTGGCTTTTATATTTTTACTTTTATTCTATCGGGTGTTTTATTTATATATGTAGGTATTTGGGAATTTCAACTTAGTGTTTCAAACTTTATTTTTCTGCTGAGAAAGGTCCTAAAGTACCTAAATAAATAACAAAGAACCGGCCCTACTTTCAAAACTCAAAGCTGTCAATTGAACTGACAAGGCACAAGCACCCGCCCCACCGACCCAAAAGATAATAAGGTGCATTTTTTTTATTCAAAAAAAATTAAAATGCTGGTGAGTTTAAATGTTTTGACAGCTTGACAGTTCTACATAAATAATTTCTTTGGAGTATTCATGTCTACTTGTAACCATCCTAGAGGGCACTTGACCTCCTCTAAACACAGTGTAACACAACCAAACGGGTGCCTGGGCCTCTCCAAAAGGGTAACTTACCCCTCCTAATAATTCTGACAGCTTTAGATCTTTTGCTCTATTATTCTAAAGCCAAGAGTCATTTTTGGAAATTTAGAATTGGATCTGTTTGAATGCAGCTGCACTTCATATGTGTAGCTCCTTCTGTGGATATGCAAACTCTAAACTACCATCGTCCATCCTCTTTCTCACCACAGCCCCAACGGCCGCCATAGGCTTGGTGGGTGGCAGGTTCAGGGATGAGAGGCCTGGTGTCAGAGCTCCAACACCATTATGTCCAAGATACACAAGCCTTCAGACGCAGTGCAAATTCAGGACTCAATGTTCGAATTTCAGAAACTGTCAATTCAATTAAAATAAACTATTTAAAGATGTGTATTAACCTCTGCTTGCCACTGCACTATTGTGTACGGTTTGTGCTGTAGTGGCTGTTATGTGTATGTGCTATATTTGAAACTGTGTTGGTTTGATCTTTTACACACAAGACTGCAGTCCTCCCATCCCTGGAAGGTGATGAGGAAAGTGACAAGAAAGATAAATTGAGTGAGGTTGAGCTGGAGAGATTCTCACCCATTTCTCGCTATCCAAAAGTCCTTACTTTCTGGCAAGTCAAGAAAGTCATCAATAAATGTGATCAATTAACAGTTTCAATTTAGGCCTCAACTTGACACTGCCCTGATGTCCTGTCTTATTGAAGGATAAATAATGAGGTTATTTTCATGACCAGTGGCCAATCTAGCATCATTAGGGGGCAGGACAAGGATGTGGGTACATGCAAGGAGGTGGCCCCTGCCCTTGTCTCTGACCCCACCCTGACCCACCCCATCCTGTGACTTCCCATCCAATGAGACTCGAAAGAAAGTCTTTACCTTCTTGCTGTTGAATCCCTGAACACTAGGCCACCCCAATGATCTCTTAAGGAGCTAGAAACATGCCAGCTTCTGATAGGCCAGCAGTTTCCAGTGAACGAGAACTTTAATGTTGAGGTCTGTAATTCACCAAGGAGCTTAACGAGTCAGTAGATTGGGGTTCAGTCCAGAAAGCTTTCTTTTGATGGAAATGGCCAGTCAGTTAATCTCAGCCAAAGTTGGAAATGCTTTCACGCTGTTTATATAAAAAAAACTCAATTTTGAAACAGATTAATTTCAGCTGTAATTAATTTTGAGCATCTGTAGGTCTAAACCTCATAATATAAAGAAACGTATTGGCAAAGGTTACTGCCTAATATATTTTTGTGAATGTTGGAACATGGCCTGCTTTGATCTGTCCAGAGGACACAATGGGAGAGCAGGAGGTTGAGTTGATTTTTAACCACTTAATGTGCAGGACCTGCTTGTGATGATTAATTAACAGGATAAGAAGTTGTGATTTCATATTTGTTTCTGACAGATGGGAGAACTGATCAAGCTGTCATCATCAGTCCTGATGTGCCTTTCTCGGTTCAGGATATTCTCAACAATAATATTTATTACGTGCAGAGTGTCCATCGCAACATCGAACCAGTTTCAGACAGCTTTGACTTTTATGTGACCGATGGTACCATTCAGTCTCCAGTGTATAACTTCAACATTAAAATACTGGTAATTGTATTTCACTCTAATCTCATTGTGTAGAATGTTCAACACAAAGAGACAAACAGATTTTTAGATTCCTGATGAAGGGCTTTTGCTCGAAACATCGATTTTCCTGCTCCTCGGATGCTGCCTGACCTGCTGTGCTTTTCCAGCACCACTCTAATCTAGACTCTGGTTTCCAGCATCAGCAGTCATTGTTTTTAACCTAGATTTTTAGAAAAGTAACACTTTACAATTGGCTGGTATTTTTAACTGAATTGACCAAAAATTCAGTTCAGGAACGTGAAAAGATTGTCGACCACAGTGCCTGAAACAATTATCTGCATAGAGTCTGATGCTTACTTTAAACCAGGCTGATTCTGTACTCTTTTAAAATAAATAGGGCATGAAATTGAGCCTCCAACTTGCTTGGGCATTAATTAAGAATTAGCAAAGCATTGAAGGTCTGGTTAAGTCTCGATGTGAATGTGAAACTATTCTATGATAAATGATACTTACCAAATTTAGAGTTTAGTGTCATGTAAAAAAATTACAGCTAAAGTGGTTTTACACTCCTCTATCTCATTGTAAATTGTGGACAACATCTGTCTGTTGTATTTAAATATACCATCACACTTGACTGTGATTGAATGCTCACACCTTATCTTCTCAATCTTCAATGTAGATGATACTATCCCTGCAGCATCTTCTGAGACCTCTCTCCTGATGCTCAGTCCAAATGTCAGTCCTTCGCTTCCTGTTGCCATATTTATGAGGAGAGTTTTATATCCATGTTTCCCAGCAGTGACCCAAGAATTGACAGCGAAGGTCAATTCATTTTGAACTAATGTTTGGAATAAAAGCAATGTTTCTCAGTCGTCGAGGTACATTGATTAGATAACATAGTAAGCTCACAACCAGCTGGTTCATCACAAACAGAACTGTGAATGGATCATGTCCATGTAGGTTACTGCCCCTGCAGGTGTGTGGCTATGACGTTTTCACATACCCCTTGGACCATAGTTTTATCACCTTGGTGTCAGCAAGCAGTCACTCAATTCTTAAATTTAGCCTTTACTGAGAGTTTGTGCAAGGTGCAGAAAACAATAGGACCTGTTTTAACAAATGGTCTGCCGCTGTACTGTCAATACGAGAGAATGTCTGCCTGTTGCCACTGTGAGGGGCACATCCTCACACTGAACAGTTTGTTCCCACTCTTGAATGAACAATACTGTTTTAGATAGTCCATGCTCGGGCACTGCAACAAAAAGTCAAGTCATTAATGGAAATTGATCAAAATTAAATACAAATATCTTTGGCAGGTGTCATGATATATCCCAACAGTTTGTTTCTATATTATATTCTATTTTTGTGTAATTCTGTATAAATCAGAGAGCAAGTAGAGGTTGAGTTGACAATATATGGCTTAATGAACTTTGCATAAATTTTCATATTTGTCTTATATTGTGAGTGAAAAATCAATCATTGCCAATGGTTAATGCTGGAAAAAATTATTCTAAATACACATCTAAAGGCCAGAAATTAACCCATTTTCCTTGTTTCTGTTATCAGCGGAAGAATGATGAACCTCCCAAAATGAATGTTGAAGCTGTGTACGTAAACGAAGGAGCGGGTGTCGTGATTCGAAACTCCTCACTTAGTCTCCTGGACCTGGACACACCAGAGAATGAGTTGGTTTTAAGAGTGACCAAAAAGCCCAGCCATGGTAAGTCCATGAACAGATCTTAATGAGGGGTTTGACAAGGTATCTGAGAGTTGCATCATTCGGAGCGTCTTGGTTCAAGGTTCTCAATCAAGCAGTACTTTAAGTTTTAAAATTCTCATTTTTTTTGCAATTTTACCAAGAGGTTTGCAAATGGAACTACTGTAATTGTGAAAACTGGGCAGTAAATTGGACCAAAGGGTCTGTTTCCATGCTGTAGACCTCTATGACTCTATGTAAGCAGTCAGTACTTTGGCACCAAAAGTGGGTGCTGATTTTGCAAGAATAAGGGAGCCTTTTACCACTGCTGGCCAATGGGGAAGCTGTCAAGGTGAGGATGGTTGGCCCCCTCTCAGGCTCTCATAAGGGGCCAGACAGCTCAGCAGCATCACAGATGGAGGTGGCCACTGCTGGAGGCTACAGGAAGGGAGGGTGGTTCCAGGCTGACCCCATTTAAACCAAGATCAGTATTTTTTTCAAAATATAAAACTATGAACTATGGACGATGGAGATCAGTAACAAAGACAGAAAGTTCCGGAGAAGTTCTGCAGGTCTGGCAGCATTGGCGAAGAGAAAAGCAGAGTTAATGTTTCGAGGCCTGTGACCCTTGTTCAGAATTTACCACGATTGAACCAGACAGGTCCTGGTAATCAGGCAATGAGTCTTGCAGCAGTAGCGATGGGGACAGCTATTGCTGCTGGAATTCATCGCAGCCAATTAATGAGAAATCACTAAGGAGTCCTTAGCGCTCCCCAGAAACCTGCTGGAAGGTCGTGGAGCTTTAGCTGGACATCAGTCACCCATGAGTTAGCAGACCCTCTCTAAGGCAGTAAATGCTTTTACTGTTGTCCAAGCTTCTTTTTTGTTCTGAAAGTACTCGCGTAATTTGTTCAGAACAATCAAACTGAGTTGAATGTCTTTTAGCTGTATTTGGCAATGAATCTGCTCTTTTCTGAAGGTGTTGAATCTTTGGTGGAATTGGTGGATTCCTTTGGTGTATTGGTATCAGTCAAATAGGTGTTGCTCATATGTGAGGATTGATCGAGAGCCACAGACTTTTCAATGGTAGCAAGCATTTTCTCCTCACGTTGCATATTTTCCAGCAGAGAATGAGCAGAAGCACATCCATAGCCACTTGCCCCTTCCCTAACCTGGGATGGTCAACCATAGAATTCTTACAGTGCTTGGGAGAGAGTCTATTCAGCCCATTGAGTCCACACTATTCCTCTGAAGAGCATTCTCCCCAGATCCAGGTCCTGTGCCCATCCATTCCCATACTGCCTTTACTGTAGTAACTCTACCTAACCTGCATATCCCTGGACAGTATGGGGCAATTTAGCATGGCCAATCCTAATCTCCACATCTTTGGGAAGAAACTGGAGTATCCAGGGGAAACCCATACAGACACGCCCACCTGTGCAAACTCCACTCAGACAGTCACCCAAGACTAGAATTGAATCTGAATCCCTGGCGCCATGAGGCAGCAGTGCGAAACACTGAGCCACTTGTGCCCCATAATCTAGCCAATTGTAGTTTCCCTGTTGCTGCTCCAGATATGATTAGTTGATATGCACACACTGGGAGTCAAACCTCCATTCTTCTTGGGTCACTGCAGCTTAGGAAGAGTGTCCCTTAGAGTTGCTTCCACCAATGCCCTGAAGTTCTTTAATCAAAACTTTTTTTGTCAAATACTTTATTAACTTTTTCCTCATCTCTTCCTCCCTCATAGATTTTCCATCCCAAACCCATCTGCCAAGACAACCCTAAGATTGTCTCCCAGTCAATGCTGCTTTCTCAGTTGATTCTGTGGGAGCAGTGAATTTGACTATCACGTCGTTTGTCTGACACACTGCCGAGAAAAGTCAAAATTTCCTTCTGCTCAAACTTCAGTTGTCCAAAACCATTGGGCAGAAAGTATGGGTAGACAGGAAGAGACTTTTCCCCTTTGTGTAGGGATCAGTAATGTGGAGGTCCCAGCATTGGACTGGGGTGGACAAAGTCAGAAGTCACACGACACCACGTTATAATCCAACAGGGTTATTTGACATCACATGCTTTTGGAGCGCTGCTCTTTTAACAGGTGAAGTGGTGGGAAGCGCACAGGCACAAAATTTATACATGGCGAGAACATGGCAAGACAATTCTATGTGATTAAAGGTATCAAAAGATAGTACTGGTAGTGTGAATTGAGTATTAACAGGCTAAAAAAAATCTTTGCAGGTGATCAAACAATGTCAAACAGTGTGAGTAAAGTATCAATAGCTGAGTAGCAAGTGAAGGGATGACCTATGATCCAATTAGTTAAGGCAAAGAAATAATTACAAAAAATAAATCATGAGAAATAAGATGGTACTAAATACTTATACATGTGCACCAATGTTTGACACTCTTCACTACCTAGAATTATCTTTCAGGGATCTCTGCCTGTAAATTCTGTGCCTGTGTGCTTTACACCACTTCACCTGATGAAGGAGCAGCGCTCCGAAAGCTTGTGATTTCAAATAAGTCTTTTGAACTATAACCTGTTGTCGTGTGACTTCTGACTTTGGAGAGATCAATGATCAGGGGCATAGGTTTAAGATAAGGATCAGGAGATTTGGGGGGATGTCAGGAAATATTTTTTCAGTCTGAGGGAGATTGAAATCTGGAACTCACTCCCTGTAAGGGTAGTAAAGGCAGAAACCCTCATAACATTTAAGTAGTAGGTAGAAGTATGCTTGCAATGCCGAAGCATACAAGGTTATAGGCTAAGTGTTGGCAGATGGGTTTAAAACAGTTGGATGGGCCAAATGGCCTTTTTCAATGACTTTACAGTAAATTTAGGAGTGGCACTGATCGCAAATTATGAATGTTTCCCATTGGCTCAGAATCCTTAGAGTATAAAGACAGTTGGAGTATAAGTAAGAGGGAAATCAGGAGGACAAAAAGGGGACATGAGATAGCTTTGGCAAATAGAGTTAAGCAGAATCCAAAGGGATTTTACAAATACATTTAAGGACAAAAGGGTAACTAAGGAAAGAATAGGGCCCCTCAAAGATCAGCAAGGCAGCCCTTGTGTGTGTGCAATTCTATTTCCATCGGAAGGATGTTGTGAAGCTTAAAAGGGTTCAGAAAAGATTTACAAGGATGTTGCCATGGTTGGAGGATTTGAGCTATAGGGAGAGGTTGTTTATGTTGGGGGCTGAGGAGTGACTGTATAGAGGTTTATAAAAACATGAGGGGCATGGGTAGCATAAATAGACAAAGTCTCTTCCCTGGGGTGGGAGAGTCCAGAATTAGAGGGCATAGGTTTAGGGTGAGAGGCAAAAGATAAAAAAGAGATCTCAGGGGCAACATTTTCATGCAGAGGGTGGTAAGTGTATGGAATGAGCTGCCAGAGGAGGTGGTGGAGGCTAGTACAAATGCAACATTTAAGAGGCATGTGGATGGGTATATGAATAGGAAGGGTTTGGAGGGATATGGGCCAGATGCTGGCAGATGGGACTAGATTGGGTTGGGATATCTGGTCGGCGTGAACGAGTTGGACCGAAGGGTCTGTTTCTGTGCTGTATATCTCTATGACTATGACTTGATACAGTCCCATCTCCAAGAGATCATGTCGGAGACGGGCTGTTAGCAGCAGGAACCAATTAGGGCGAACTTAAGAACTAACTTCAGGTCAAGGCTGGATTCCCCCAACATCTGAATAAACGTCTGCACAACAGGGAGATGGTCTCCCAGCAATGGGCAGGGACTCACATTCTGAGCTATGACCATTCCTGCAGATGGGTTTCCCCAACACACTGATGGCCCTAAGAGCTGTGGGCCTTCTATATTGTCAGATTTTAGGCTGGCCTATGAGAAAGCTGAGCAAAAATTATTTAAATATTTATTCAAAGGATGCTAGGCCATATTTATTGCCCCATCCCTGACTGCTCTTGAGAACATGATGGTAGGCTTCTCCTTGGGTGCTGCATCAGTTCAGTTCTGTGGGCCGTCTGACTCAGGAAAGCCCCTCTTGACCTTACTTGAGCGACAAGCAGAAAAATAGCTTCTGAATTTGCTATCTCGTGGAGGTCTCTCTCTATCTGCACAACTCTGACCTCCTGCAAGTTTGAGGAAATGTAATCAGTCTTCGTGCCAGGAATATTTCAAACTTCAGAAGACTTCGCCCATTGGATGGAAGCTTGCTTGAAGATGGGCCTGCCTGCAAATATCATGTGGAGATTTTGTCAACAGACCAATACACTCTGACCTCTTGGTGATCTGTTGTTTGTATTATTTTCAGGATGTGGGTATTACTTGCTCAGCCAACAGTTGTTGCTTAACCCTAATGTCTCTTAAGGTAGCTGATTTTCTGAACTGCTACACCCCATGTGGTGCAGGTAAACCCACACTGGAGCTGAGGAGGGGCATGGATTTTGACCCAATAATCATGAATGAATGGCTGTATTGTTCCAAGTTGAGGATGTGGTCTTTACCACCATCTGCCCTTGCTCTTTGAGGTGGTAGAGGTCACCCATTTAGAAGGTGCTTTGATAAAGCTGTGGTGAATTGCTGCAGTGTATCTTGTCTGTGGTACAGCAGCTACTCACAGCAGTGACAGGTGGTCAATAATGATTAATCTGCAGACAAATGGAGAGAGAGGGGGGTCTCTTTCAGGATCTTCTCAGTGATGGAGCAGGTTCACTTATGTCCAGGAGCACCCTGATGCTCCCATAGTAGGATAGATGGTCATCAGTCAGATGTTTATGTACCAATGGTAATTAGGGTAGTTACAGCCCAAATAATTCCCATAGTGGGGTTGCCCCTTTGTCCTGATGGGCCACCAGGCTTCATTCATTATCGTTTTGAACTTGGATTCATGCTTTTGAGGTCACTTGGATTTTAAGGGGCTCCTTTTCAGGCCTGAGCAGTTTTTGCCTCTTCAGTGGAGCTGTGAGCTGTCCCCATGTTGGCCCTCTGACTGCGACGGCAGCCTCAGGAATCTAGCTGCTGTCCATAATTAGACAGCATAGGTTGCCCATAAGGAGGTCACATCCCTGAAGTGCCTGTTCTGAAATGACCTACACACGTGTCGGGATTGGAACCCAGAAATGATCGTCTTATCTGAAAAGAACCAGCCTTGGAAGGTTCTTAACTATGTTGTAACTTTCACTTACAGCCTTCACTGATTCTGAAGCAGTCTGCACATATAGCTTTGTGAACCCTTCAACCCTGAGCTGGGCCATCCCTGCATTATTGCTCATCCACCCTAATTTGCATATTCACCATCCTCCAAACTTGCCTTCCTTGTCAGCTCCGCATTCACCTCACCTTCCAATATCTGTGATTGCTGTCCTTCCTAATTCCCTTCTACACTTCTGTGTTCATTGGCTTCCTTTCCTCCCATTCACATTTATAATTGCCCTCCCATCTATATAATGAGGTCTCTGCTGCCTGGATATCATCTGTGGAATTGTCATACTCAACCCCATCACCTCTTCAAAAACTTTCTTCCAAGCAGTTAGTCATTGATTTTAATAACCCTCTTCCTGTCTTTGTTGTCATTCACTACATACCAATCTGTGAAACACCTTGAAATGTGCTAATAGAAACTCAACTTGGTATTTTTGTTCAGAGTTGTATTAATCTGCCTGGAGTAATTAGTGTTTTCACCCCCTCGCTGATTTTTGCCATCATAACCATGATTAATACTGGGGATGTGCTACATGAAGGATCATGGGCATAGCAGCAATTTCATGGGTTACTTCAAAGCGTTGCACTTCTGTAATGTTCTGAACATTTCTTTTAGAAATGAGGCAAGTACTGTTAATTAAATATTTATTTGTTTTACTTGATTACAATAGGGAAGCTGCGGAAAAGGCAATTTTATTCTGAGCCTCTGGAAAATGGCCGAGTATTGACGCAAGGCTCCTCTTTCACGTATCAGGATGTGCTGGATGAGCTCATTGTTTACACCCACGATGGAACCAGCGTACAATCCGATGAGTTCCGCTTTGCATTTACAGATGGTCTGTACACAGAAAATGGAAAAATGGAATTCTTTGTGGAAAAGCAAAAGAATGAGGCGCCGAGATTAGCAATCAACCGTGGTTTACAGTTCTCAGCAGGTAAGAATTAGAATCACAGAATCCTTACAATGCGGAAGCAGGCCATTCAAACCATCAAGTCCACACTAACTCTCCAAAGAGCATCCCACCCAGATCCACCCCTATCCTATTTCTGTATCCCTGCATTTCTCATAGCTACTCCAGTGAGCCTGTACATTCCTGAACATTATGAGCAATTTGACATGGTCACCTGCCTGCACATCTTCGGACTGTGGGAGGAAACTGGAGCACCCAGAAGAAACCCAAGCAATTGAGTTTGAGGATGTGCAAACTCCACACTTCACCCAAGGGTGGAATCAAATCCAGGTCCTTGGTGCTGTGAGGCAGCTGTGCTAACCTCTAAGCCCTTCCAGTGAATCACTGAACTCTTTAAGGAGCTCATTTCTATCCGAGTTCTCCCTCTTCTTAACTGTGGTGGGCACCTGGAGGATCCTGGCACAGCACTTCCATCATCGTCCTTCTGGAGTGTTCACAACTTGTGCTTAAGTTATGATGGATGAGCAGAGGAACCCCCAGCAAATTTATCTTATTAAATTTGAGACAGAAAAATATGTATTTAAATTTTGCCACAAGGATTCTCTCAGTCACTTTCTATAATATTATGCTTTCACTTATATCTACAAATAAAAGTGTGCAGGTATCGCCATGGAAACACCGAGCATCCATCAGTTGGATTGGTGGAATTGGAAGGTTGGGGAAACATTGGTTCTGTGCTCAACCAATGTCCAGATGCTCTGCCAGAAGTTGGATATATGACATGGGATGAGCCAAGGATAGGGTTCTACTCTGATGCTCTGACTTTGAATATCTTGCTTGTATGATACTGTTGAGAATCCTGAACACTTCAAACCTACTGCAGAAAGGGGACTTCACTCAAGGAGAAAGCATATTGAAGTGTTAACCAAGGGACAATTGAAAATCAAACAATTACATCTCAAGCAAAGTAAATTGACCTTTGAAATGAATTATTGCCTTGTATTCCACAACATTTTTTTTCTCTAATACACGTAGAAATGTCAGAGCCACATGCATGCTTTTGAGGGAACTGTGGTCATAGACAGTGCATGAAAGAAATAAAAGAGGTGTAGTTACAATCATTATAACTTGGCAATAGACTAGCTATAATTGCAAATAATGAATGATTTAGTTTGCAATACAAGCCAATAAATGAACTGTCAATTAGAGAACCTTGGATTTAATTAAGTCATCTTTTGCATTTAGGCTCTGTATCGGTAATCACACAGCAGCACCTGAAAGCTACAGATATTGATTCTGATGATGAGAAGCTTACGTTTGTCATAACCAAAGATCCTACAGTTGGACGTTTGCAGATGTCTAAAAATGACAATTTGGTTCAAATCTCAATCAGAGGACCCATTAAAAGATTTACCCAAGCTGACATTAACAAAGGTTGGTGAGACTTCAAATACTGACATGGTTGTTTAGCAGAATCTCGGATCAAGAAATGATGGCTTTTAGTTTTTTGATCTTTATGTGGTAATAATAACTAAAATAAATCACATCGAGATTAATGTTTGGATTCTTGGTACTCGCAAGGAACTTTTCTGCAGCAAAGATGACCTAAGAATTTAGACACACTGTCCACAACTTTGTGACTGATAACCACCCAAAATATTTGTCGACCATCTGTTCTGTAGAAAATTGCTTTGGTGTTGATGAGAATGATCTTTTCCTCAGATTCTGAAAGGGAAGCTAGACTCTTTTAGTGTTGTAACATTTCAACTGTATTAATGATTTTAAAATTGAAATAATAACATTGTCAAAACCAAATTGAACAACTAAATGGCAATTATTTTTCCATCAATCTTTTATAGGATATGTAGAATATAGACATGAAAAAGGAGAGCCTGGTGGAAGTTTTGCTTTCAAATTTGATGTTGTTGATACAGATGGAAATAAATTAATTGATCAGTCCTTCTTCATTAGTGTGCTAGGTAAGAGTGCCCTTGTGCTTCTAATAACTGTTTCATGGTGTCCTTCATTGCAAACCACTGCTGCTGTAAACTTAATGTCCACTTTGTTTACCATTTCTGCTATTTTGTATATTCACAAACCTTAATGCTCTAAAATTGACATTGTTGCACAAGTCGGCATCATTGCCAGGATTTACCCTTGAATAAAGTCAGCCTCTGATTCCAGCAGACTTTCAGGGGATTTGTGAAAGTCTGTTTGAAAATTTGCCAATGGAAAGGACCAAAGACAAAGGGATGGCATGTGATTGACCTGGCACTGACAAAATGCTGAAAATGTCAGCAAGGTTAACAAGCTGGTGTGCTTTTGAGCCCTCTCCATAACTGTGTACAGGATCACTGATAAATATTCAAGAAATCATACAGGCTTCTTGTCAATCCATGATCCTGGCCACATGCATATACACTCGGTGACCTTATACTTGATCTTTTTTATACTAAGAAAGTGGAAACTTGAGGGAGCCTGCAGCAAAGTTTCAGTAGATGCAGGTGCAGCCAGTACTGAAGAGTAGTGGAAGATGTGTCATTTCTGAGTGTGTAACCCCACATTTTATTATTTAGTAATACTAAACTTGACATTTGAAATGTTTCCTAATTGCTAAGCAATACAACCATCTTTTGTCGGTTTTCTCATGAATATCATTAACTTGATTTTTGATTTGCAGAAGATAAGCTTCCACCATCCATTGTAGTTAATAAAGGCTTGGTGCTGGAAGAAAACACAGTGAAAAAGATAACAACCCTACAGCTGTCGGCTACTGACCAGGATAGTGAGCCTGGTGAACTGATGTACAGGTTAACCAAACAACCCCAGTTGGGTCATATTGAGCATGTTGCTTCTCCAGGTAAAATAAACGAAGATAACTTTTTGGATTCTTCTAGGTTAAAGGAGTGATAGTTCAAAAATTATTATCTAGAAATGTGTAGCAATGTAATAAATGACTCAAATGACAGGACAACTGTTCGCTTTAATTTTGTATGGCAAACAACAAATGCTGGAGATCATAGTGTCTGAGATCACAGTGGGTCAGACAGCATCCATGTAGAGAGACCAAGCTAATGTTGAGTTTGGATGACTCTTCAGATCTGCTGTGATGAAGAGTCATCTGGACTTGAAATATTAGCTTGTTGTCTCTCCGTGCATGCTGTCCAACCTGCTGTGAAATCCAACATTTGTTGTTTTCAATACAGATTCCAGTATCTGCAGTAATTTGTTCTGAGCTTTAATTTTGTGCTAGTTTCAAAGTCCATCTGCAGTCTTTGAATTAGATGCTTTTTGAGGATTCAGTTCCCTAGGCTGGAGCCCAAACAAAGTGCTGGTTTCAACTAAGGCTATCCACAAGGTGGAATCTCCATGTTGAAAGCCTTTAACTTGCATGTTTTCTTCCTTCTGTGGCTCCCAATGTTCTTTTGGAGGTGAGAGAGTAATTGACAACTGGCAACAATTTGGATCAGTAAACTCACGTAATCTGGGAAATTTAAAATAATGGATATGTGAAATCTTTTAAGGATGGCTTTTATTTCTTCTTGAGAGTTAAGTGAGAAATTAATTTGTGTTTTTTTTGTGCCCCCTCTATACATCTGGTACTCTGATCTTAACTGTTATCAGCTCAAATTTGCCCTTTCAGATGCATCATTTTTATTTTGTTCTGCAGTTCTGAAATGGAAACTTGGAAATAATTAATTCATGGTTGGTCTTCCTCTCCCAAATTGTGATTTGGTTGTAGGATTAGTCACTGCAATTTTTTGATGTTAAAGTTACATCAAGTTCTGTTGTTTTTGGAAGACAGATGGTACAGGAAATCATTATTAGGTATAAAAACCATTTATTTATGGCCATCAGTGGTAAGGAAAGGTTGTGTATGGCTCATCATCACCCTCCTGGAAAGCTGAGTCTGAGTAAATTACTAACCTTACTGCTGAAGCTAGAACAACAAGTGAGACTAATAGATCCAGCTTGAAGCGTTCTTTTCCAGACTGGACATAGAAATAAGAATTTCAGCTGGAAATTGTTTAAGCAGTCCCGTTTGAATCAACTGAAACCTCTAAACTGTTCTTGTGGTTATTTGGGGCATCTTTGTATTTAATGGTAACAGTTAAATCGACAATGCTGCTGAAATATTCCAAATCTTTCATGTTACTTGAACCAGTCAATCTTTTTTGCATTATAATTTTCATTTTATCCTCTTCAACAGGAACAAAGGTTAGCTATTTTACACAGGCTGACCTCGCAGCCCGCAGCATTCAGTATGTTCACACTAGCGATGAGGAAAAGCATTCCGATGATTTCATCTTTTCTGTGTCCGATGGTGTCAACGAGGTAAAGTATAAATTATTATGGGAGCAGTTAAACAGCAGGTACCATATTAATACTGATGACCTGTATTCTAAAACACTTCTGTGTATCATGATGTTATAAAACAACATAGTTGCAGTAGGGTGGCAAGCAGAAAACAGCGTAACAGCAAGGCTTAGGGTAGGGGAGTCTGTGTGGATGTTTCATATGTTTGTTGAAAGCAGGAAAAGAGATTACCTCTTTGGTTCCATTGGAGGTAAATATGAATGGACTGATGCTAGGGGAGCAAAAGTTTCTTACAAACATTGGAACATTGAAGTCATCACAATTGTTAAGTTAACTGAAATCATAAAGGGATTTGAGAATGCAGACAGTTATGGGAAACTTAATCTTTGCCTGAATTGTTGTTGATGTGATGGTCTGTACTTCCTGCCTTATCCTTATTTGAAAGCTGAGCACTTGATGGTATCAAGAAAATCAACATGGTGGCAGAAGTTAAGGAGAACAGCTTTGATTTTAACAAAATAAAGCTGGACACCCTTCCTGAGCCTCGTGACAGGAAGAAGGCAGTTGCAAAATGTAGCAACAACTTTTCAGTAAATGAAGACAGAGTTGAATATTGTTAACATCATCTGGTGGCACTGGCAGATGGTAGTATATAAATGATGTGGTTACAAAGGATGGACCTCAGGAATACCTTGGAAATATCAATGCAGACAGAGATGGAGAAACTTGCTTCAGATTCAGAAAACAGCAAGAGCTGAAGTGCAGATTCGAGATGATCACGAACAGATGGAATGACCACTGTGTTTAAGGCAACATAGATCTGAATGAGAATGAGGAAAGATTAAAACTGATCACAATAATGTTGACCATTGAAGTCTAGCTGTTTGTGGTGAAGCCAGATGGAAGTATGAAATGTTGTGAGAGGTGGCAGCACAGTTCTGAGGTGAAGTCTTGTTGTGGAAGCTCGCTGTCATCTTTAGTCTCCCACTATTTGACTGATCACTATCTTAAAGCAAATCTAAACCAAATGATTGAATTCAGTTCTATTACTACTTTTACAGGAAGTTCTTTCTTGGTGTCCTTGTTTTTGCCCTTCAGCAGCCAGCTCCAGAACTTAATCTTCCTTTCTAGCAACCCTGTGTTCTTTAAAACCTCATCTTCCTGAAGGCTTTATAGACAACATTGTAGAGTGCATTGAGCTCACTCTTTCTCCAGGTGGTCTTCATTTTCTCTTTGGTTTCAAATCCCATCTTTGTTCCTCATCTAAAATACACTCCACTCACGAGTTATTTATCTGTGCTCTCTGTTGTACGTTCCAACACCTCTCTGTGGGCTTCAGCATCAGCCTTCCTTTCCCTCCTATGACATCCAGTCTCTGTTGGCTGTCATTTTGCTCTGCTGTCTAGACAGCCAAGACATTCCACTTGTGTGCATTGGTATCACAAGTGGTAAAAAGCTTCAAAACGTGAGAGAGAAAAATAAAAGGATGAATTACCAAATGAATATTTGTGTCCAACCCCACACTATTCCAGGAGCAGTGACACAACACTATCTTCAAAGCCAAAAATTAGTGATTTGCTGTGGACTGAGTTTGGTACCCAGCTGAATGTAAACATAGCAAACAAACATCACTTAAAAGGCAAACAGCAGCCAGACTGGGCTTAATACTGTCTTCCCAAGTGGATGAGATGGAGGTGCAGACAACCAGTGGTTTGGGTATCTAGCTCTGGGTGGCTCCATTTATTTATGAAGCCTCACTGATTGAAGCTGCAGTGGACAGGGGAGCTATACTCTCCCCTCCATCTGGAAGTAGCGTCAGAGAGAGCCAAACAACAGCAGAGCTGGAAATGGCCATGGGGACACCTACCCTAACATTCATCTCTCACATAACATCATGCCTGTCTGCTCCGGTGATGACAACTCTGTGCCAACTGCATGAGAAATCGATATTGAAATACCCCTCTATACAATTCCACTGAGGTAACTCCTTGCTGTGTTCCAGAAAGATGTGCTCAAGCATGTCCCAGAATCTGTGTTTGACACACTTGCCATTCAAAAACTGCAATCAGTTTGAAAATCTCATTGTGTCACAGAGGTTCTGGAAACCAGTGACATTTTTTGAGTACATAAATTTCCTTGCCCACCCCCACAGGAAATTGAAAATTCAGCCCTCAATGTTTCTCACCTTGATAACGGCTAACTTTGGTGTAAACCTGTTCAGTTGTAACATCACTAAAGACATACTTGAGTTAAGAATGGCCATTATTTTAGGAATTATGCTTCCGATGTGATCAAATTATATATATTTTCCAAGCCTTGAGAAAAGTCCAAGACTAAATTGAGTTACATCAGTGTATTTTTAAAGTCACAAGGATACAAATGCAAATATTCACAAACAATAATTTTCTAAAAACAGCTAGTAAATGTAATTTAAGTTTTTTTTCATCTTTTATCTTCCTGCCTATTTATTTATTACTTTATTCTGTAAAAATTGTGAACTATGTAACATTCTAATGATTACAATTTTATGCTGCCTAAGGGTCACTGTCATACTTGACTGAAAATAACATTTCCTTGTTTTCTTTGTTAAATCAGGTGTCTCAAGCATTTTACATTACTATTCGTCCTGTGGATGATGCACTGCCTGTCGTACAGATTCCTGGAATGCGAGTACAAGAAGGAGTGAGAAAAACTATCACTGAATTTGAATTGAAAGCCACTGATGCAGACACTGAAGTGAGTTTTCAGTATAGCCTTACTCTCACAAGAACTTTACCTCTATGTGCTTCCTACTTGATCTATAACTTGTCCTGCTTTCAGTCTACCTTTGCTCACATTATTTTTGCTCAGTTCAGGATATTTTTGTTGCTATCACAACTACAGGAAAAGCCTTTACATATCAAAATGACTCGAGCAATTCTCAGTTATGTTATCAAACATCATGAGCCACAAAAGGACGAATTAAGTCAGACTTCAGATAGGTAGATTTTAATAAGTATCTTAAAAGAGCAAAGAAAGATAGGGGGATTGGTTTAAGCAGGGATTTTCTGAATTGAGAGTTTTGGTAATTGAAGATTGTCTATCTGTAGTGGAGTATTTAAAATTGGGGATGCTTGAAAGACTAGAATTGGAAGAGTGCTGATATGTTGCTATGTGGGACTAGAGGTGAGATTACATTACCTACAGTGCGGAAACAGGCTCTTTGGCCCAACAAGTCCACACCGACCCTCCGAAGAGTAACCCACCTACTTACTCCCTACTAATGCACCTATCACTATGGGCAATTTAGCGTGGCCAATTCACCTGACCTGCACATCTTTGGACTGTGGGAGGAAACCGGAGCACCCAGAGGAAACCCATGCAGACACGGGGAGAGAATGTGCAAACTCCACGTAGACAGTCACTCAAGGCTGGAATTGAACACTGGTCCCTGGCGCTGCAAGGCAGCATTGCTAACCACTGTGCCGCCCCCACTGAGTGCAGAATAGAGAGAATTGAGCCAAGATTTCATTGAAAATGAAGATAATAATTTGAACATTGACACATTATTTAGTAGGAACCAATATAAGTCAGTGAACATAAGGGCGAGTGGTGAAAGGGAACTGTCGCAAGTTAAGACAGACAACGGAGTTTTGAATGACTTTTAATTTTATAGAATTTAGAAGATGGAGGCTAGCAAGGAGAGGTAACAAAAGCATTGGAGATGGAGAGGGGAATAATCATTAGATGAGACAAGGGAAGAATCAGGTGATATTATGGAGATGAAAATAAACAATCTTACCGATGATGATATGTGTTTAGAGAACATCTTGGGTGTGAAAACCAATCTGGTTCAACCCGAAACAGTTGTTGGCAAGATGGGCTGAATGAGTAGTAAATAAAGTTTGTGGCAAGAAATGAAGACAATGGTTTCATCTTCTGTATTTGCAGAAAAGTTTTTGCTCTTCCATTATTAGAGCACAGTGGAAAGAGAAAATACTGTAGGTGATTCTCTGGCTATGACTGGATAGATTAGATTAGATTCCCTACAGTATGGGAACAGGCCCTTCTACCCAACAAGTCCACACCGACCTCCGAAGAGTAACCAACCCAGACCCATTCTCCTACCTTATATTTACCCTTGACTAATGCACCTAACACCGTGGGCAATTTAGCATGGCCAATTCACCTGGCCTGCGCATCTTTGGACTGTAGGAGGAAACTGGAGCACCCGGAAGAAACCCACACAGACATAGGGAGAATGTGCAGACAGTCATCCGGGGTGGGAATCGAACTTAGATCTCTGGCACTGAGGCAGCAGTGCTAACCACTGAGCCACCATGCTGCCATAAAGAATGCAACCCGTAAGTTCAGTCTGACCCAACTGGGCAACAACTAGCATGACAGCCACTGATAGTATGGGGTGAATGGAAGAGAATTCTATTTCATTTGTTGTTTTATTTCTTTGACACTGCAGCATGTTTCCATTAATATTTAAAATTGAAATTCAATCATTCATGGCGAGGGCTAATCTTACTTTGAATGTTTTTTCTGTTTTACTCAGAAGTTGATAGTACTTTATTAGATTCAAACTAAAAATGTTTATTTTCTTTTCATTGTACAACTTACTTTTCCTCCATCTTTAATCTCACATTTTAAGACTGATTCTTACTGCTGTATTCAGGGCATCATATTAATCTGAGGAAGGACCACTTGACCCGAAACGTTAACTCACATTTCTCTCCTCAGATGCTGTCAGACCTGCTGAGCTTTTCCAGCAATTTCTGTCTTTGTTTTTGACATTAATTTACATGTCCAATTAGACATTAACCTGGCAGACTGATCAGTCAGCCCTTAATAGAACACACTCGACTTCCATTCCGTTGATTTAAATAGATCAGAGAAAAGAGCAGGCACTACAGGAAAAATATATCGAAAGGCAACTTTGCTTTTGTGGGACACTTTTTGTGACCTCAAGCTATCCCTTCAGTTGATGTAAAAGGACTAGAGGCACCTATTTCATTAGGTTATCACTCAGGCAGTTAAGTTGTAAACTTCTGTTATGTTTAAGGTAATTTTGATACATTGAATTTGACAATATGAATTATAACCTGAATACCTTGGTTAATACTATCAACTCTAATACTACAGGCAGAATCTTTAACTTTTATCATTGTACAACAACCACGCCATGGAACAATTGAACGTACTAATAACGGTCACCACTATCGTCAGACCAATACCTTTACAATGGATGATATTTATCAGAATCATATCAGCTACAATCATGATGGTAGTAATTCTCTCAAAGATCGCTTCTCTTTTTCTGTATCTGATGGGACAAATCCTTTCTTCATTGTTGAAGAGGCAGGGAAGGAGGTGAGTGTATTGTTTGGAAATGTGACTGGTATTAATTATTTGAAAGGAAGTTTTCAGAAACCTTAGTTTTAACATTGCCAGTTTGTCCTTCTGATATTTTGAGCTTCACTTTCTAATTCCTTGATGTGTATGTCTGCTTACTGAGGAAATAAATTTCAACACAAGCAGAAAATGGCCCTTAGCAAATTGGAAGTGCTTCTCCACTCCAGCTAACGTTCTGTTCTATTGAGTTCAATTTTTAAAAAACAGAAATTCAACAGGCTGACAAGCTGACCATAACTTTTCTACCATGCAATTTCTATTCCCACTGCAGTTTAATTTCACCCCCAGAATATTGCATTCTCTGCCCTTGTCCACAGGTGAACTTTCCATGCATGTACTCTGGATGGAGCCTGACACTCAATGAAATAAAATATGAATATGTGGTGTGATGGCAGTTGGCAAGTCGCAGAGCCCTCCAAAACTTGTTGGCACTTTCCTGTGTCAGAGTTCATCCAATATGCATACCAGCTTCTGTGTGGAATGTCCCCATTAATCCCAGCAGTGCTCATTTTGAATGAGCTTTGGGTTAGTAATCAGACAAATAGTCTGATGACATATAGGCAATGGAAAGGTTGTGTGAGGTAGTGGGGATATTGAACTGTAAACCTGTGTAACAGACCTGCACTATCACTTATGATTTGGAGCTGTTGCTAACTAAATACTTAATTTTGTTCTGATTGTTTGAAACCAGATTGTGACAGCGGCTCCCCAGAAGTTTAAGATTGATATTCTGCCCGTGGATGATGGCACACCAAGAATTGTTACCAACTTGGGATTGCAGTGGCTGGAATACATGGATAACAAAGTAATTAAATGTCCAGCATTTATAACCATGAGGGTTAAAAACATTAAACATTGATAACTGTATATGTCCATCGCCTTACTGTTACAGCAAGCTGTTACAGCAAGCCAAACCAAATCAACTTCCCTAACCCTGGACTCACAACACAGTAAAATTAAAACATTCATGACCTTCAAAATCACTCAATTGTTCCTAACCATACTTTAAGAATAACAACGACCAGATAAAATTTTATAACTTAAACAGAAATTAACAATTTATTATTCATAATGTAACTTTAACAAAACTGAAGTAAACAACAATGCAATCTACTTAACGTCTACGATCTAAGCCAAAATCATCTTTAGCCAGACCCCACCTCTCACTGACAGACAGACACAGTTAAGAGAGAATTTTTTTAAAAATTGTAACTTGTCAATTCAGCAATTTCACAATGGGCACCAAGCCTTCAGAAATCTTTGGTTAACATGTTGTTCACAAGCGAGTAAACTGTTAGGGTTGCCTGAATTCATGCAAACAGGTCCAGTGGCCTTCCAGGATTATTTACCAACTTCTTACAGTGGGGTATTTTTTATTAGTACAGCCAACAGTTTGAAAACTGCAGTGAAAAACAAGAAGAGAGAGCAAGCAAAACACAGCAGCACCATTCAGAAGCTTTTTCACAAAACACTCATATATTCAAACCCCAGTCATAACTGGTTCACTTTCTCTTTGCTCTCTTTTATCAACATTGTCTGTGATTGGCTAGGTCGCACTGATTCCCCCGCCCTTGACTGACCAATTTAACATTCAACCAATTGCTAGTCCTGAGCCCAAAACATCTGAGCCCTTATTTTTTAGAATAATAATTTAACCTGTAATGATCTTTCCAGGCGAGTTCCCATAAACAGACATTAATTTGTTCGTTCTGTCCTCCTTTGCACTACAAGTTGCTGCTCAAAATTCTCAACTTCAGCGCACAGTTTCAAACCAGAAATTAGAAAAATAAAAATCAAATAATGAACGTCTCAACATTATAAATTATGCAGTTTATGTTAATTTGATGCAATGCTTAAATTTTAAATTAATCAGGTGATTTAATTTTTAGTGCCGTAGAAGAATGATTGAACAGAGTTTGTCTTGTTAAATTCAGGGAAAGGTATACTTTTACTCAAAAAGTTTTCTTTGGTGAGTGGTGCATTTGAATAAAAATTAATGCTTTACAGTGAAAACTGAGGTCTAATCTTTGACAGTGGTAAGAACACTTAAAATGATGAAATAGGAACATGCAGACGAGTCCCTGCCTCTGAATCAGGAGACCTGAGTTTAAGTCCCACCTGCTACAGAAGCATGTCATAATCTCCCTGAACTGGTTGACAGGAAAATATAAGAAATATGAAACATGCAGCTGTAAGATTTGCCTTACAGAGCCATCCAGTGGCCAAAGTGTGCATTGTGGCTTCAAGATAGGAAGAATGAATAAGGAAAAATTGAATCTTCTTTCTAGACTGGTGCAATAAAAGTACTCCATAGTAAATCAGAAAATACTATTTAAAATAGTATTTAATGTAGACCTGGGCCCTACCTGTGAGTTGCTCTAGTCCCATGCAGTAAATGTCTGGCAATACTGCCACGGCTAACAGGACAATGAAAATTCCAGCTCAGCTGATTCACTGTCATGGCTTCTCAGAAGACAATAATTTAAATAATATCCACAACAAAAATATTTCTCATTTCGATTGCTTCTCCTGATAACTTTGATTCATACACTTCCTTGAAAAAGATTTTGTCCTAAATATTTAAATTTTGCTATGCTTTCTGCTTCAGTTTATGGAATATTACTGAAATTTTCTTGGAGCTCTTCATGCTCTGTCCCCTTAACTTTGGCAGAACTTCAATTAAAAAAAAGTTAAGCAAGTAAACAAACTCTCTGTTGTCATTTGCTGAAGTTCAAGGCAGCAGAGGGAAGCACTGAATAAAATTCTGACGATTACTGGAGAATAAATCAAAGAAATAATTGTACATTGATTTATTTATACCAAAATACTTAAAACATGTTTTCATACCAAGATTTTTATCATTTGTATGCACTATCCTAATCTTTCATATCTATTAATGCTGTGAAATAACGATCCTTCCAATTCAGGCCATCAACCTGATCACTAAGAGGGAATTATTGACCATAGATCCTGATACTGAAGACAAGCAGCTGATTTATGAGGTCACCACGGAACCAAAGCATGGACACCTGGAAAACAAATTAAGGCCTGGAATCCCACTAAAATCTTTCACACAAGGTGAGTTCTTGTGCAGTGTTCGTACTAATCCTCATGCATCTGGAATTGGCTATTTAAGATCAGCATGGAATGCTGTAACTATAAAAATGGCTTGTTATATTAGCCAGTGACATGTCACGTTCATATTAAAGTAGTCCTTCATATTGTTTGGGAGTGAGAATTTGGAGACTGCTTCCGTTTGATGTTGGCGATAAGTCACATGAAGAGGAAAGTGGGTGTCACCAGAAATTCCTTAATTTAAAAGAGGGTAGAGAATAAAGCATCTATCACTTTGTGTATCTTTGTCAATGTACTTCCTCCTGCAGTGTTCTACTACTCCAGGTGTTACTGACAACAACTTTAGTCTTGTTCAACTGTTCCCTTTCATGGCCCAGGATGGTCTGTACCAATCCCACAATCTTCTCAGCCCCAAAGCTTAATTCTAGTACCTAATTCCTCGAGGCGCATGTTCATTGCCACATCGGGGAAAACAAAAATCACTGCCCTTCACTCACTCAGTTTCCTTTTGTCACATTCTTAAGCTTGTATCCTGTTCCTGAGGTTCACCATTGACAAGAGGCTCAATAGGAGCAGCCATTTAAATACTGTGGCAGCACAAACAGATTAGAGGCTGTCCCAGGTTTTAGTCAAGAAGAGAGAATCGTGAAAATGGACAAGACTGATTCCAACAATGAGTGGATTGTCCTACAGGGAAGGATTGATTAGGCTAGGCCTACATTCATGGGGGTTTTGCAAAACTGAGAGGAGATCAATTGAAACATATAAAATTCTGAAGAGATATGACAGAGTAAACTTTGGGAAAAAATAATTGCCTGGCTGAGAAATTCTGAATATGGGATCAATCTGTCAAAACAAGGAATTGTTTAGGACTGTGACAAAGATTTTTTTTTAATTTAAGGAGATACGAATCTTTGGAATTCTCCAATCCACAGAGCTGCGAAACCTCAGTAGGGATCAATAGATTTTGAATATTATGTGAATCAAAGGATATGGAGATATTTATTAAGTTCTCTTGAAATTGTGCCTTTTGAAGTCCATACTGACTGTACATCCAGACTTTCCAGATGTGCTTTGGAGAAGCCATTTTGAAACTCATTTGTTTCATTAAGTGTTGTATAAATCTAATGCTGTTCAAATGTATTTCTGTAAACATTTAAGGTGGATGCAATATGTATATTTGTGTAATATGCCCTGTACAAATCTTATTTTCTTGCAGAGGATATAAACTTGGGTTTGATCTGCTATATTTTAAATGAAGATATGATTCAAAAAACTATGGACACATTCAAGTTTTTGGTGAAGGACAGCAAACCTAACATTGTCCATGATAATGTGTTCCATATCCAGTGGTCTCTAATCAGCTTTGAATATACCAGGTTGGCTTTTATATTTTGTTGCAATCATCTTCCATCATTTTACAACAGTAACCACACTTAGCCCCATTAGTTGAGAAATGCTTTGAATTGTTCTGAAAGCAAATAGAATTTTTCTTCAGCCAAATGCACAAGTCTTGAAATTTGTTGAGGCTGCATCTGTTTTATGTATCTCTATATAACCTTTGCTCATTTTTCCTTCATCAGTCAAAACAAAGATGGTTTTGCAATGAAATCATTTCTGTAGAAAAGGAAGAAGGCTGAAGGGTGATAACACCCTGAAGACTTGCAAATCTCTGTCAAGATGGTTGGTTAACACCTTGAGGATGGAGAAGAGGATAAAAGTTGCTCATGTCCCTCCACTGAGTTACTTAGAGACCACTAGCCCAGAAACAGCCATCAGCCTTTTGTTAGAGCTGGCAGAGGCAGCAGCAGTAAGAAGGAAAACCTGGTGGTTGCCAAGTCCTGCCTCTTTTCCAGCATTCACATGTGAATGGTGGTGAAGAGATGACTATTGCCTATTCTGGGCAAGGTGGGAAGAGCAAACATTGCAGTTGTCACCCTGTGCATTTTTACTGGGATGCCAATGGAATATCCAGCCAAAACAAAAAGCCTTGATAACCAAGTGGTTCATCTAATGCAGGCACATCTTCAAGAACCAACAGCCTCAACTTGATGGCAAAGTACAAGATGGAGATGAGGGGCAACTGGCTTCACTGCAAGAAATATGGGAAGCTGGGTAATAGCATGTTTCAGATAATAGCCATAGCCCAGTTGGGATGCAGTGTTTGGGAGAAGGGTCAGTGGGTAACTTCAAGCAAACTACAAGGTTCAGGCAGACACTGCAGAAATTCCCTGAATATGTGGTATCCAAAAAGCAGTATTGTGAATCCACTACCAGTGATGATAATGATACCTTGGGGAAGTACATAAGAACACGAACCTACATGACTGAGAGACTTATGAGTATAGATAGGAAGCATAAGCAACTGTAGAATTGCAGTTGTTATAGGGAAATTCATAGGGGAATTGACACTGGGGAGGATACAAGATGATGTGCAGTTTTACACACTCACACTCTCACACACTCATATACACTCTTTCCAGGGTTCCCCAGACTCTGCTAAAAATATGTTCTGAAGTTAAAGAGCTCACTGGCCTCACTACCTAGCCTGTGCTGTTAGAAATTATCCAGAAGACTCTGTTCCATCAGCACCTCTGAATGGGTCACCTCTAGTCCATAGTCACCACTGGTGCTTGGAAAAACTGCAACTCCAAACCCCAAATGTGACCTCTCTGACTTCTTTGGGGACCATAACCCACAGTTTGTGAACTGCTGATAGATGGACTTGGATAAAGTACCAAATTAAAAACTTATTCAGAAGATCAGAACACATGGGATTGAAGAGATGGTGTTAACTTCAGTATTTAGTTCCTTCCAAGATAGGAAGTGAGAGTTGTGGGGATTAGTATTTTTCTGATTGGAGTAAACTGTGCATCAGAACCTTCCAGGGATTGGCATGAGGACCATTATTTTTCTTGGGCCTGTGATCTGGATTTGGGAATAATCGTCATTGACTTGACTTGTCTGCTCAAAGACAAGTCTGTGGTGATTACTTACCCCACCGTAGCAGAGTGCTGTATTGGCAAGGTGAAAAGGTCCAAATCTACCTCAGCTAAAATAGGAACTGAAGACCATGCTGTTGGAAAGAACTTAATCTGCACACTAACCATCTAGCCAGCCCAATTTGGTTACAGAAAATACAGATTTGTACGTTGTAGATGATAGAGAACTTAAAACATGGTAAATAGCAAGCAGTATAGTAGCATATTTCAGGGATGATGAGACAGTGTAGAGAGGCAGTATAATCTAAACTTGAGTGAGTGGCAGAGCATGGAAAATCAGAAAGCTCTGGGAATCATATTCACAAATTTTTGGAAGTTAAGGGAAATTTAATAATCTAGTTTGGAAAGTGTGTGGGATGGTTTATAATACGTAAAGAAAGAAGTAATGTGAAATCTTTACAAATTGCTGTACAGGCCTCAGTTAAATTATCATCCACAATTTTGGATATTGCATTTTAGGAAGGGTGTCAAGGGTTTGGAAAAAACGCAGAAGAGGTTTACCAGAATGACCCAAAGGATGAGAGACTGTGCGCACAACATAGAAGAAGTTAGGATTATTTTCCTTCCAGCAGAATAGGATGGGGGGTACTTAATAGAAGTACCCCAAATTATGAAGAGCTTTATAGAGTAAATAGCTTGTACCTATTTGCTCAACCAGAGGCCTTGGATGTAAAATATTTGCAAAAGAACGAGAAGGAAATGAGTAGAAATTTCTTCAATTGGAGCGTTGCTAAAAGCTGGAATGCACTACCTGAAAATGTGCTGGAATTGGATTCTTCAGTAACTTACAAAGGGCACTTGAAGAGCTATTGAAGATATCTGATTTTCAGATTTATGGGAAAGAGCTGGAATGTTGAATTAAATTTAAGAAGGCATAAGGGATACTTGCCTTTATTAGTCGAAGCATTAAATACAAGTGCAAGGAGGTCAAGATGGAACTATTCATAATGTCAGACCATAGCTGGAACTGTGTGTAGTTCTGGTTACCACACTGTAGGAAGGATTGCACAAGAGATGGTGCAGAAGAAATTCACCAGGGTGTTGCCTAAGCTGGAGCTGTGTGAAGAGAGACTAGATAGGCTGGGGATTTTTTCCTTTGTGCCGAAGAAGGCTGAGAGTGAATCTGAATCATGTATACCAAGCTGAGACAGGATAGGTGGGCTTAAAATGGAGGAATATGAGGCAAGTTCCTTCAGATGCATGCACTCTGACCGATCTAACTTTGATATTAACAACTCCCAAGTAACTCCCATTTATCTCCAATAAAAGCAGAAATTTCTAGAAAAACTCATCCAGTCTGGCAGCATCTATGGAGAATGTTTCTGAAGAAGATTAGCTGGAGTTGAAATATTAACTGTAATTTCTCTCCGCAGATGCTGCCAGACCTGCTGAGTTTTTCCAGGAATTTATATTTTTGTTTCTAATTTCCATGATCCGCTGTTCTTTCAGTTTTCCATTTGGTCTTCTTGTATCCAGCTTTATAACGTATATATGTATGTATAGACATAGTCCCGGGCTAACTATCGGTTGCTAACCTCCTCAGGATTGGATTTCCAATTGTCGTCTTCATATCTGGTTCCAGCACTAGGTGCTTTTAATTGTTCTTTATCCTTATGCCAATAAATATTCTCAGTGAGGACGTTTACTTTAAAAAACACTAATCTCAGCCCTTGTCTTGTTTGCAGTTACAATGTCAGTGAGAAGGCCGGCTCTATCAGTGTCACAGTGAAGAGGTCTGGGAATCTCAATCAGTATGCCATTGTACTGTGCCGTACTGAACAAGGGTCAGCAACATCTACATCTGGAGCAGGCTCAAAGCTGGGCCAACAAGATTACGTGGAGTACGCAGGGCAGGTACGTGCAAGTATCATACCTGCATTGCATTGGTTACATATTAGGACAACAGAATAAGTGATGGATGAACTAACAGCTAATGGTTACTTGTCTGAACTTGTTACTTTAAATAGTAAAAAAATTATGCTTTGCACTGACAGGTTTTTTTTCTTTCGGATACAAAGTTGGTTGGATGTCAGCTGTACACATAAGGTGGATACAGAAAGTCAGAAAATGTAAAGGGAAAGTTCGCTGGAGATCTTCTCAGAGCTGGTTTTGATCTGACATTATAACTTTACGCTGGGCCTCAAACATGTTTCCAGTGAATTAATGGTACCGGGTCAGGAGCAGTTCCGAAAGCTCCAATCGTATATGTCCTACCGATACAAGTTTTAGTGAAAATATAGACATGAATATATGTGGAAACAATGTTTGCCCGTAAGAAGTTGCAAATGGAGAAAAATGTATCTGTAGGAAAGCAAAAGTTCTATCAAGCAGCTTCAGGTTAATCTGTCAATCTAGGTTTTTTAATTGTTGGTATTATTTAGACCTTAGCAGTCGTAGTTTTTTACTAATTTCACCTGATAGTGGTGACTGAAGCAATCACTGTTAGATTGATTCTCTTTTACATTACAATTTTATAACCCATTAGGACATACAACAGGCATTCAGTCTGATATCATCTGTTTAACTTCATTGCCAGATGTTAACTGGAAGATCAATTTCCTTTATGTCCAGTTTTGGGAGTAAGCAATGCAGTAGAGATGGGAGTATGAAATTGTGTTTAAATGAAATTTAACAAACTCAGAAAATGTCTCAACTTGGTTTGAGCCTTTACCAAGCCTGAAGTGGGAAGCGACCGCAAAGCGACTGGTGAAAATGAAAGGTCAGCAAGACTAAGTTGCAGACATCAATTTGTAGGGGAGTGATAGAATAACCCAACACCCTACCATTTGTTCAACAGCTGCTGATGTGACTTTGAAGTTGTTTGCTGGAGAAATAAATTGGGTTTTGCATCATCCCACACTGCTCCCTGGCCCCAGTCCACACCAACTTTTTCATTAGCCAGTTCTACTGTGTGCCAGCAGTGAGGTCACGCTGTATTTCTGGGCACAGCACAGCATAACCTTTTACTGAATGCTCCAGCATTGTGCTTGCAGCAGTATCAGCTGGTTCTCTGCTGACTGCTACACATTACTAAAGTGCCAGATCAGGGCAACCATGGAGCTATGACAGATGAAATCTGGGCATATGCACCTCCTGAGGTTATGCTTCCTCTTAATCACGCAGGCCTTGTTTCAGGAAGTCCCTGATAGCATAACTTGGTGATGGAAGTCCACGGAAACAAGGCTCAACATTTGTCGGGGGAGGGAGGGGAGGATCTCTTCTTCAGGGGTACTTTGATTTGGAGGGGCCACTTCAGTTTTTAGTGGCTTGGTTTTCATTCTCATGAACCTATGCACTCACATAGTCATTACCTTCTGAATTTCCATTGATGTTTGGACTATTTCGACTTGCATAGAAGCATAATGCATCAGTAACATCAACAATCATCAATACCATCTAACTTAAAGTCAAAACACGTAATGATAGGATTAATTTCTGAGGTAGCAAGGTGTTTAAATTGACACAAGATAACAGAGATAAGTTAGCAACAGAATTTTTTTTTTAAAATAACTGAAACATACTTCTGCACACAAAGAAAAACTATTCAGCTGAGCATACCTTCCATAGACTGGTAAGGATGCAGCTAATGTGT
Organism: Chiloscyllium plagiosum; assembly: GCF_037043375.1. NCBI lineage: Eukaryota > Metazoa > Chordata > Chondrichthyes > Orectolobiformes > Hemiscylliidae > Chiloscyllium > Chiloscyllium plagiosum. The sequence continues at coordinate 33,496,200 of NW_028270139.1, forward strand.
CTCCATTGCATATGTACAAAACTGAAAAATTTTAAGAGGGCAGTTACTACCCCTTTGCTGCATTCTCCGATTTAAATTTAATAGTGGTTCATTACAAAAACATTCACTTATCCCCACATAGATCCTGAATATATGCACCCTTAAGCTAGAGGTGCGACATATATTTGCAAACAGGTCATGACCTCAGTAATTACAAGTTTTTCAAGTTCCTCAAAAGGTGACTTTGCCTTTCATTGCCAGGTTTGAAACTGTTCTGTCGTCTTTGCAATTGCTATCTCATTGTCTCAGGGTCAGTCTCCAGCCCCTTACCCTGTCCTGACACCTTTTTTGTTTCTTTTCCCCTTCCTTACACTTTCCTTTTCTCTGTCACCACCATTTGAGGTCACCCCATCGTCCCACCTCCTGCAGCCTTGCAGCTCTTCCAGCTCTTTGCTCCCCCCCAGCCTGATGTGTGTTCCCTCTTCAGTTCTTATGCAACCTTTCACGGGGTCTATAAGCAGTATGATTGATACCTACCCTGTCAGATAAAGGTTTGCGCATGGAATTGATAGGTTACATTCTACAAAAGAGAATATTTCCTGATGGCTTAGTTCAGAAGTTCATCATCAAGTATGTAGTGGGGTCCATACAGATCTGACAGTTCCTCATGTATTAAGTTGATTGATTTCAGCTGGTATAATACTTGAGCACAATTGTCAGAGAGTGTCCTGAAGCTATTTGCTATTTGTTGACTCCTACTGAAAAGTGCATGGGTCTGGACAATGGATGAGTAGATCACCAACTCTCCTCTTGCTTTCTATGACTATCCCTGTTGACACTCAATTTTTGAGATTTCCACATGAGAACACTTAAAACTTGGAAGAGGTACAAATGGACTGTATCCATAGATCCTCTGGGGGAAAGAAAAACAGCCTCTATCAATTCCTTATGCAGATGAGGAAGAAAACTAGAGCTAGGACACAATATATTTTAAGTGAAGGTTAACATTCCTTGATGGAGCAGTGACACTTTACAGTGAAAATGCATTATGACCTGATGAGAAACAATAAACTTGATTTCCTTTGTAGTGTATTAAAGACATTAAACAGTCTCTATATGCTTGCTTTTTCAATAGGTTCAATTTGATGAGAGAGAGGATACCAAGGCTTGCACTATTATAATAAATGACGATCAGGTGTTTGAAAACCTCGAAAGTTTTAATGTGGAGTTGAGCATGCCTGCATATGCCTTGCTTGGGAAGATTACAAGAGCTAAAGTGAACATCAATGACACAGAAGATGAGCCCACTCTACAGTTTGACAAGAAATTATATCGAGTCAATGAAAGTGCTGGATTCTTGTTTGTCCCAGTAGAAAGGAAAGGTCTGTGTTGATTTTTTTTTCAGTGAATCCTTTACTAATTAAAAATAAGTGTAAATTTTTGATACAGCATTTGAAGAAAAGAAAACAATGAAACCTTGTGATTTTTTTTAACAGTAAAATGCTATCAACTTGCACCTCAAGCAACAGATCAAATTTTTAGTTTTCTCCTAAATATTAATCAGCACACTGAATAGTAAGTGAGTAATTGCAGCTCTGAGGTCAACGTTAGGTCAGATAATTTTAGTCCATGCCATACTCCATTCTTGAAATTTAAGGCTTTAGGATTAATTTTAAATATTTCTTGCTATGTAACTTTTACCCAATTTGCATTAGTGTCCCCTATCATATACTAGATTTAGTTACTTTGCATAGTTTCAGTTTGGAATACTCATTGGCAAATGACAATGACTGCTAAATCATTTGTTAACTATAAAACAGATTTATGTATTTTTAACATCCAAAGGTATGACATGATATGGAGGAAAGGTTGCAGATCAGCCGTGATCTCACTGAGTAGGCTAGAGGGACTAAAATTCCTCCTGCTGTATCTATTTTAATGATCGAAGCACCTGAAATCGTATGTTAAATGTTTAATTCATCCAAAACTGCATTTTAATATTTCTGTGGGAAAAAAAGGCAGTTTTTTTTATTGTCTATTCTTATGGCTTGTTCAGGGTTAAGACCAATTTAAAATTTGGTGATCTTTGATCTTAATGCCCTTAATTTATTGAAACATGCAACACTCTGAAGTGACTTGGCAGGAAAGTCGGAGAGAGAGTTGTTTCCTTGTCTGGGGAATCTGGAATATTGGGTGCACGGTTTCAGAATTAGAGGCTGATAATTTAAGACTGAGATGAGGAGAAGGCTCTCCATTTGGAGAGTTGTTTAGCAGAGGAATTAAAGATTTTCTGGAGTGGATAGGCAAGTGGAAATGATAATCGCCATATTGTATAGAATTTAGCTGGTCCCAGTGCAATATCTGAGTATTCTTGCTATTTCTTATGTTAATGCTGAGGTTCTACTGTGTTTTTCGTCTAAGGATAAAGGATAGGCAAAAGTAAAAAGATATTCCCTGTCCTTAAATTTGACAACATTTCTGTAATTTCTTGCATTAACACTGGGTGGCACAGTGGTTAGCACTGCTGCCTCACAGCGCCTGAGACCCGGGTTCAATTCCCGCCTCAGGTGACTGACTGTGTGGAGTTTGCACATTCTCCCCGTGTCTGCGTGGGTTTCCTCCGGGTGCTCCGGTTTCCTCCCACAATCCAAAGATGTGCAGGTCAGGTGAATTGACCATGTTAAATTGGTAAATATGGGTGGGTTGCGCTTCGGCGGGTCGGTGTGGACTTGTTGGGCCGAAGGGCCTGTTTCCACACTGTAATGTAATCTAATCTAAATCTAATCTAATCTAAACACTATTCATTGGATTATCACCTCTGACATATCAATCAATACAATCTTTAGTCTGGTACAAGTATCTTCCAAACCAACTCTGTAGGATTGGTCATTGGTACAATGGAGTTAATTGAGGAAAAAAAAGTTACAATCTGTATTTAGGTTTGAAAAGATTTAAGGCTATCACCATTAACTGAGCATGGGGTAGCTTTTCTCTATTAGCATTTGGTTGGTGTACGTTGCCTATGTAGATTATTATCGGATTATTTATACACACAAAGCTAGGGAGATTTTCCATTCATTTCACTTCTGTTTGTGCTGAGATTAACAAATGCAGAACTGAACATGCCGTTTTTTTGTTTTAAGATAGGACCAAGCCATAACGTGCATTTATCCGTTGGGCCAGCAGATATACTTTTGTTTTTGCCTTTCAACTGCTAAACATCACTTCTTACAAGTCGCTGTCAGCCATTTTGAATTGTAAATCAGATTATTCAAAAATCGTGATGTAAAATACTCTTCCAAATAAGTCTATCGAGAAGCATTTTTTGCCAAATATTTGACCACTGAATAATGTTGTACATGATAGGAAAATTTACAGAAGTACTTTAACAATTAAGAACGATGGAGTTATAAAAAAAACCAGAACTAGAATTCCATGAGTATTTCACATTGCTCTGGTTCTTAATACTTTGCTCAATGCATGTCATTCATCTTTTTCAATTTGTATTTTAAAATTAATTGGGTTAATAACTGCAATAATGTGTGGAAGGATTTAATGTGACCGTCAGTAAGTAATGCAGTAAAATCATGCAAAGAGATGCTTGGACCTCATGGAGAAGAGTTGTACCATTAGCTAACCCTCTGTATTAATTTCCCAAGGACTGGATTTAATGCTTTTCTAACAGTGTATTTGATAGGGTGGATCAGGCTTAATGGAAAAAAAAATAGAGGTTCACCACCTACCCAGAGAAAGGGAGGACTGCAGATGTTGGAGATCAGAGTTGAGACTGGGGTGCTGGAAAAGCACAGCAGATCAGGCAGCGTCCGAGAAGCAGGAGAATCAAAGTTTCGGGCAAGAGCCCTTCATCAGCCTACCACGTACCCTCCCACTCCTGTCCTCACTGCAATTATGCCAGCAGCAGGAGTGGTGTCTGGTGGTGCACCCTCAGGGAGAGATTAATGCCAACATAAGGGCCTCATCCCACCATTACTGCCATTTAATAGCATCAGGAGAGGCTCACACAAACAGCTACCCACTCTCATCTCCATCCGCCTCACCCTCCCATTGAATTCTCAAAACCTTGTCCCAGCACTCTGGGCAACAAATGGGCACGCGCAAAGTTCCGTTCTGTTGCAGCCTTCCTCATCACGAAAATGACGGTGGGTCACCACTGCTGCTCATGCTGCCAGTACATAAAGAGCTGCCATCTTCAGATTGGCTGCGGCTCCCTGAGATGGGGGCCCCTATTTCGGAAGGTCTAAAATCCCACCTCCATCCTATTCAACCCAACCCATTGAAGGACGCTTTCTTCATCAGGCAGAGGCTCACCCAACCCCTAACATGGAGCTGGAAGTGGGCCTGAATGAGACAATGCGTGGCACTTTGTGTACTTCAATCCAAAGAGTTTTGCAATACTGCAGTACACAGTCTTAGCTGTTTCTTCAACAAGGCAGTAACGGCCATAGCAAGTGACCGATGCTAATTAAAATAAGTTAAAACACAAAAACAATTACTTTATGGCTGTGCTTTTACACGACATATATATGATTTGTTTTTGATTAAAAAGTATATCCTATGTCTCTTTACATTGTCAATGCATAGGAGACACCAGCAGTACAGTCTCGGCAATCTGCTACACTATACCAAAAACAGCCAAAGGCAGCAGCCTGTATGCTTTGGAATCTGGTTCCGATTTCAAATCCAGGGGAATGACAAATGAGAATCGTGTGATTTTTGGCCCTGGAGTCAGCATGTCGACATGTGATGTCCAGGTGATTGATGACAGTGAATATGAGGAGGAAGAAGACTTTGAGATCACGCTGGCTGATGCATCATACAATGCACGAATCGGGGAAGCTGCAACTGCCAAAGTGATTATAAATGGACCCAATGATGCTTCCCTGGTTTTTCTTGGGAACTCTTCTTTCACTGTTAGTGAAGATGCAGGTAGGCGCTTGATTAGTCCCATTATCATCAATCCACTAAGCTCTCTAGTTACAGCAGCGTGAACTCTGAGTCATAAATATGTTATGGATTTTTTTCAAAAGAAATCCAAATTATTTTGCTTATTATTTTGATAAAACATGGACACTAGGTCGAATTTGCACAAGTAAATGGGGCTGGTCTGTGAGCAGACTGAATATGATGAAATGTTTAATTGTAATTTATAAAGTACAATTTTTCTGTCATAGAGCGGGGGTAATACTTTCTTACCAGGTGGGGACACATTGTCATATTAAGATGTATTTATTTTATAGGCACCATTGAGATACCAGTTATCAGACATGGCAGTGATTTGTCCACCCCCACTTCAGTGTGGTGTGCTACCCATCCTTCAGACCCTCCTTCTGCAACTCCAGGCATTGACTATATCCCCAGTTCGAAGAAGATAGATTTTGCACCTGGCAAAACAGAAGAGGTAAATGACCTTCATATAAAGTATATCACAGTGCGCACAGAGCTGTATTTAAATCAAGGCATTGATAAATGTATGGTGCCAATATATATGAGAGGAGAATTAAGATGGAAAAGTTTTATATTAATGATTCTTCGAGATATTAAGTTTACAATCTCATCCATAGGTAGAAGAAAATTCAAAGATTTTCTTAGAGGGATAAAGACACTTGATAGTTAATTTTCCAAATCAGTTCCATCAGTGAGGATTCATAGTTGAGCAGCCAAGGGATACACAGTGCACCTGGTGGGAAAGATTGTCATGTGTTCATTCATGGGACATGGGCATCATTGGCTGAGCCAGCTTTTATTGCCCATCCCTTGGAGCTGTTGAGAAGTTGGTGGTGAGCTGCCTTCTTGAACTGCTGCAGTCCATTTGGTGTAGGTACGTACTCAATGCCATTAAGGAGGGAATTCCAGAAATTTCTTCCAGTGCCACTGAAGGAACAGCAATACATTACGAAAGCATGATGGTGAGTGGCTTGGAGAGAGTCTTTTAGGTGGTGGTCTCCCTCATATACGTGCTGCCCTTGTCCTTCTAGGTGTAATGGATGTAGATTTAGAAGGTGCTGTCTAAGGAGCCATGGTGAGTTTTTGCAGCGCATCTTGTGGCGAGTACATATTGCTGCAACAGAGTGACAGTGGTAGAGGAAGCAAATGTGGTTGCTTTGTCCTGGATGATGTCACCCTTCTTGAGTGTTGTTGGAGCTGCACTTCCATCCAGACAAGTGGGGAGCATTCCATTACACTCCTGACTTGTGCTTTGCAGATATTGGACAAACTTTGGAGAGTCAGGAAGTGAGTTAATAACTGCAAGATTCCTAACCTCTGATCTGCTGTTGAAGCCATAGCATTTATGTAGCTCTTTCAGTTTAATTTCTAGTCATTATTAATCCCAGGATGTTTATAGTGGGGGATTCAGCAATCATAGTGCCAATGAATGCCAAGAGGCAATGGTTAGATTCTCTCTTGTTTGAGATGGTTATTGTCTGGCACTTGTGTGGTATGAATATAACTTGCTGTTTATCAACACAAACCTATGTATTATCCAGGTCTTACTTTATTTGAACTACTTCAATATCTGAAAAATTGTGCTCAGATGCAACTTTGACGTCAAGGGCAGTTACTCTCACGTCACCCCATTGCTCCATGAGGGCCATTGCTTTATTGAGCCAAGAATTGTTTTATTGAGCCAAGAATTGAACATGTCTCCCAAAGGGAGAGAAAGTTCCATCTTCGAGGTCAGCAATCAATCTGATTGGCCAGCATCTCTCACACATTAAGCAGTGTCAGAGCTTAATCATGCACACAACCACCTCCATAAAGAGAATTTGCAAACAGACCCATATTATCCCTAAGCTTTGTTAGCAGGAAGGGATTGAATATCCGAGGGAAGGGGTAAGGATTAGGGTTAGGACCCTTTCAGGGAAACATAAAATGTGCTCTTTGGAGGAGGTGATGTTCCTGACACATACAAGGCATTTGTCAAAGGAAGAACACTCCCTTCTTCCCACCTTTTCAACGAACATTGATACGATGTCCTTCCACTCTGGCCTGCCTTCCATGCTGAGCATGACATGGCAGTGATAGGAAATTGAGGTCCTTTACTTTCCTTTAATTGGCCCAAGGAAAGGCAGCTTCATGGGAATGGTCCAACTTGCTGTGGCATGTTTGGTGGCAAGGAGTATTTGATCAGGCAGGAGGGCAGGGTGTAGTTATCCTGCGGCCTTACTGCCTCAGTCCCAATTGAGTCTGTGGTAGGAAAGCTCATGACCAACCCAGCCTGCTGCGTACAAGATCCACTCAATGCCTGAACAAAGAATGTCACAGACTTAATGTAGGTCCTTGCTGAAAGTCATTTCCTTGCCTTTGCTGCTGTTTTCCACCTGCAGATAACCTTGCTTCGATTACTTAACCATACCTGGATCTACGGCCTGGACTAAGAGTAAAATCCACAACTGTATTGATCAGAGACCAGAATGCTTCCAACTGAAATGTGGTCATGGCAATTCAAATATATAAACTATACAACACAATATCCAGAAATAGATCAAGAGTATCTTGAGCCTTGGGTGGGTATGTTACCAATAGGAGTCACCACCTCCTGGATGATGAATTTTTTTAAAATTCATTCATGGAATATTGGTGGCTAGGTGAATGTATATTGTCCATGAGTAGATGGTTGTAGTTTGCTGCAGGTTTGAACCGCTGCAGTCTATGTTCTGGGCATACACTAGAGGAAGAGATTTTTAGGTTTTGATCTAGCTCCTTGAAATAGTATCAATTCAAATTGGAATGTTGCTTGGAGAGGAGCTTATACCATATATTTATTGCCCTTGTAGGTCTACATAGTAGAGACCATAAGTTTGGAAGATGCTGCCAAAGGAGTCGTGTTGAGTTGCTGCAGCACATCTTGCAAACGGGACATCCTATTGTCACTGTGCATTAGTAGAGAAGGGAATGAATGTTCACGGTGGTAGTTGGAGTGTCAGACAAAAGGGCTGCTATGTCCTAGGTGGTGTCAAGGTTCTTGAGTGTTGGAGCTGCACTTAAGCAGGCAAATGGAGAGTATTCCATCTCTGGCTTGAGCTTTGTAGATCTTGTACAGGCTTTGAGGAATTAGGTGATGCATTACTCTGCACAGAATTCTCAGCCACTGATCTACTTTTGTAACCATGATATTCAAATAGCAGGTCCAGTTCACTTTCTGGTCAGTGGTAACCACCAGGTTTTCACACAATGAAGAGCTACCAGTCTGTGTTTGGCTGGCAGTTCTCAATGGACGGGACCTTCCTGATTGGCACTTAATACGCAGACCATCAAAAAGAGGCTGTAGGAGGTTCTCTACTTGACTGACAAGGTCCCTGTTGCCTTCATTTAACACCAACTTCTGTTTCTCTCTCCACAGTTGTTGCACTCAGCAGGTGTGCCAATGTGTTCAGCATTTTCTGTTTCCATATCATTTTTAAAATCATTTCATATCATATCAAAAGAGTTACCTGATGGCTGAGGTTATTCAAATATCCTATTCCTTTTTTTTCCCGACAGACCTGCACTTTAACTATTTTGGATGATGTGCAGAATCCAATCATTGAAGGGAATGAAACTTTCATTGTATTTCTGAGCTCAGCCCAAGGAGCAGAGCTAACTAAACCCTACCAGGCTATCGTCGCTATCAATGACTCCTATCAAGATGGTAGGTTGCTTTAAGTAAAGATAAGGCAGAAAGTTAAAATTACACTTTTGTAAATTGACCATTCAAAGCTTAGACTCTTTCAGTATAGCTTTAAAAATCTTCAATGGTTACGAATATGGTTATTGCTGCCAAATTCTGCAGTAGTTAATTAATCTTAACTATAAATGTTGGAAAGAAATTTAATTGCATATCAATCTGCTTCTAACTAAATGGTGAAAATAAGATTGCAGTGATAGAAGTTTCATTAATGAATGTGGGGTCACATATTTTGTATTTTTATTATCTTTTGAATATTGCACTGTGGTCAGATTATTGATTTGTTATGAAACAAATGTTAGACCTGTTTGTGTGTCAAAGAAGCTCAGCAACTGGGTATATGGGGGAGGAAACGAAAGTGAATATTTTGAGTCCAGTTGACTCTTCTTTTCAGAATGTCAACTTGAAGCATGTCATCTATTTCTGTCTCCAGAGTAGCTTCTGCCAGAACAGCTGGGTTTCTCCAGTACTTTGTTCTGTTATAAGTTCATACCTCCAATGTCTGCAGGGTAGCACTAGATCTATCTAACCTGCCTGTTCTTGTTGGATTGGGAAACTGTTCAGATGTTTTTCTGAAATTGGGTTTCATCAATGCTGGTTAAGCAACACTGTAATTTTAAAGATGTTACCTTTGCTTTTGAATCACTCCATGGCCTCACTTCTCTCTAATTCTGAAATCTACTCTGACCCTACAATCATTTGAGATATGCTACTTTAGTCTCGACTTCTTGATTGTCCCCAGTTTTATTTCTCCATTGGTGGTCGTGCCTTCAGCTGCCACTAAGCTAAGTTGTGGATCTTTCACCCAGAATCCCATGACTTCTCAACCCTTCTTCCCTTCTTTAAAATGCACTTTAAAGCTTACCATCTTACCAAGCTTTTGGTCATTTACCCTAATGATCCTGTTCCTCTAGTCTATAGATATATTGAGAGTGGATATACAGCCAAATGTGGCACTTTAGGACACCATTAAAGTCCCAGCTGCTGCTCCTTCGGGATTGCAATTACCTGATTTTCCAAAGGGAAATTCTCCTGTTCACTGGGGACATAGCCAGAAAAGCTTCCAACGATATGTTATAATTGGAGATTTAGGACAATTTTGACTTGTGCATAAATACAAACTCTTTACTTATTTACTTGCATTTACTTATTTTTCTCTGTGTGTTACTCTTTTTCTGTCTCTCTCTTTTTGACATCTTTCTGTCCATGTATATATCTCTATCAATGTTTGCATATCTCTCATTCTTTTGCACTCTGTCCATCTGTTTGTCTCTCTCTGCATGTATCTGTTCTTTTCTGACGCTCACTTTACTTGCATTTTTCAGGAGGTTGGTAATCAGCAGGCATTCTTCTTTCTGTATCCTCCACAGATTGAAGAAATGTAGCCTTAGTTGGTTTTGGGGAAGAGACATGCTGAGCATAAATGTGAAAATATTGTTTTGGCAATCCAGGATAAATGTTCTTCAACTCCAGAATTGGTGTGTGTGTTGTTAACAGTTTCCACATCATAATGAGGTGACAGATGTAATAATGTAAGGAAAGACCTGTAGATGATGGAAAAGCTGAAAACGTCCAGGTTAGACAGCATCTATGGGTAGAAAGTACAAGTTAGTAATCTTGGATTGGGCATATCATTAGAGAACTATCAGTTCCTATTCTGTTCACTAAATTAAAATTTCAGGCATAAAAAGCCTGATAAAAATATAAATGAGGCTGTCCTTAATACATCTCAAATAAGCCAGAATTACTTTATTGCTGTTATAAATAAAAAAGAATTTTAAGCCTTACTGGATATTTCAGTTCCTAGTATGCAGTTTGGTAAGAATATCTACAGAGTGAAGGAAAAAGAAGATGAATTACATGTTCCCATTATCCGAACTGGGGATCTTAGCTACGAGTCGTCTGTGAGGTGCTACACTCAACAGCTGACTGCAGAAGTGATGGAAGACTTTGAAGAAAGAAGGAATTCAGATGACTCACGCCTTACTTTTCAGAAGGGAGAAAAGGTAAACCTGTCTTTAACTTGTCCAGTCACACATTTATCTGCTTCCTTCAGATTTCTGCCAAACTTGACAGAACCGTTAGTTTTACAGTAATTCGATCATTCTGCCCTTCAGATAGGCAAATGAGTGCAAACTGCCTTTATTCAAATTTTTTAAAATGTTCTTCAAGTGTTGAAAGTAGTTGAAAAATGAAGGTCTTAATGCAATTGAAATGGGAGGAGGAGTGGATGGATCAGATGTTGAAGGTTCCCACAGCTCTGAACTCTTAATTTATTAGGTATGGGCAGTTCAGACAAGAACAACATTAATTGCCCGTCCCTAATTGTCTTGAGAAAATAATGATGAGCAAATGTTTCCTCAAAACTCTGCAATTACATGGCTACGTATGTTCCTGTGCAGGTGAGCTCATTCAACTGTTATAAGTTTCTGCATCAGCATCATGCACTTCAAGTTGACAATACATTTTAAAAAAACAGGGGACATTGACTGTGAGCTATATTCTTGAGGTTCTGCAGCCCAGGTGGTGACAGTAATTTCACAGATGCAAGATTTTGATTCCATGATGTTGATGTATTGGTATCATACTTAACATGTCAGGATTGTATGTAACTTGAGGGGAACTTGCAGGTGGTGGTGGTTCCACATTTCTACTGCACTTGTCCTTCTAACTGGTACAGGCTGTGGGTTTGGAAGGCACTGTTGAAGGAACATCAGTGAGTTGCTGCACAGCATCATCTAGTTAGTACACACTGCAGACACATTACACTGAAAGTGGATAGTATTTAGGTTGAGCTGATTGTTTTGTTCTGCGAATGTCGTTGGAGCTGCACTTGTCCAGGCAAGTGTAGAGTTTTCTATCCTGACTTGCGCTTCATGAATGATAGAGACACTTAATGGAATTAGGAGGTGAGAGACTTGCTCCAGGATATCCATTCTCTGACCTGTTCTTGTAGTCTCAGTATTTATATAGCTGGTGCAAATTGACCAGTGGTGATTCCAGAATGTTGATGCTGAAGGATTTGATGTAATTGTGCCCCCACTGAAAGTCAAGAGAAGGTAGTTAGATTCTCTTCAGGTGATCTGATAAAAAGAAAGACTGTGTTGGCACAGTGAAGTTGGTGGCAGAATAGGAAACCATTGTGTTTTGATAGTATATCTCCTAAATGAGAGTTTGTAACATCTTCGCTCCTGCCAAAGCTTTTCTTTAGGAAGTGCACTACATTGAAGCAAGGACAAAATTGAATCATTCAGCTAGCAGCTGCCCGAAGCATTTCACAGCAAAAGAATTGCATTGGAAGTGTAGAAATAGTCATTAAGTGAACAAATTTGGCAGCCGGTTTTCAAACAACCCTCAGATGTATGTTACGGTAATGGATTAGTTTAAACCCCACTGTGCATGTCTTCGAAGCACAACAAGTACATACAACAGGAGCCAGTTTGGGGATCAACTTGCATACCCAAACTATACATTTAGGAGTGAAATTGTCCACAGTTGTCAAAGAGATTATAGAAGGCTTCTTTGAGAGGCCAACGGAATGTCCTTTGCTGCTTTGTTGCTCAGTAGGAGTATTGGGAAAAGTGCTTTCCTTGTGATGCCATCAGTCCCCTCTTCCCTTTTGCAATTGGATTTTGCAAATCCTGACAGCAACTGTAAAGTTTAAATGGGAAATGTAGTTGAAGAGTGGGAGACTTATTTCCAAATATATTGAAGAACACAAGAAATAGATACATGTCTAGGCCATTTGGCCCCTCAAGACTATCCCACTATTCAATAAGCTGCACCAGGCCTCCACTCTTCTTCTGTGTGAGCTCCCAAAAGTCTACCTACTTGGTGATCTAGTCTCCACAACCCTGTGGGTAAAGAATTCCAGACATTCACTAGAGTCTGGGAATAGAAATCCTGTTGCATCTCACTTTAAATGAGTGGTCCATTATTCTGTAATTATATCCCCCAGTTTGCGATTCCTCCACGAGTGGAAACATTTTCTCAACATTTATCCTGACAATCGCTTTCAAAATTTTGTCATGTATTAACAAGATAACCCCTCATTCTTCTAAACTTTGATGAATAAAACTCTAACCTGTTTAGCCGTTCTTGATAAGTCAATCTCTTCACCCACGAATCAGACTAGTGAACCTTTTGAACTGCCTGTAATTCCGGTGTATTCTTTCGTGAATACAGGGACCAAAACTTTACACAGTACTTCAAGTTCAGTCTCACTGACCCTATATAGTTTTAACAGGACCTCACTATTTTTAATTCCCAACATCTTAACAATAAACACCAAAATTGCATTTGCCTTTTTAGCTACTTGCTATACCTGCATGCTACCCATTAGTGTTCCATGCACAAGAAGACCCAGATCCTTATGTGCTATACATTTTTGGAGTCTCTTAACCATTTAAGTAATAATCCAACTTTTGATTTTTCTTACCAAGATGCATAAACTTTCATTGTCTCCTGCATTAATCTCCATCTGCCATGTATTTGACCATTCGCTCATCTTACCTATAACCCCTTGCAGATTCTTTGTCTACATCACAGTATAAACTTTCATCTATTTTTGTATCATCAGCAATTTGGATATAATATATTCTGCCACTTCCTCATAATCATTAGTACAGTTGGTATATCATTTGAAGCTTTAGGACTGATCCTTGAGGTGCTCTACTAGTTAGGGCTTTCTGAATTGAAAAACACCTGTTAATATTGACACTGTTTTCTGTGTGTTAGCCAATCCTCACTCTTACTCACAATACTGTCAGCTCCAACCCTGTGCAAAACTTTTTCTGTGGCACCTTATTGAATACCTTCTGTTAAAGTTGTGCCTTTTCAGATCAGGCCAGCCGGTCACCACAAAACATGCTGCCACATAAATGACAATGGGCACAGACAAAGCAGGTTGATTTTGCTTTTATTACTCCCAGCACCCCTGAAAACCCCATGGTAGGTGTAAGGTAGAAATGTGTACTCTTGATCAGTGGTTGGAACCTCAAGCTCCATTTATGGGAATGACTGCTGTTTCCTAACACAGATAATACTTATTCTGAAAGCATTAAATTGTGAAGAGCATCAACACTCTTTTTCTTCTTTGTTAAACTCCAAACTGAACAGTACACTGGAAGTAACATACTCAGTTTGAAGAGCAAGCACTTGTTCTCTAATGTGCATATTTCAAATAAACAGGTGAAGAATTGCACAATATTGATAAATGATGATACGATCTTTGAACCTGAGGAAAGGTTCCAGCTCCATCTGGGCAACCCCTTAGGCAATCACTGGAGTGGAGCCAAGGTTGGAAAAAATGATGTTGCTACTATAACGATATCAAATGATGAAGATGGTAAGCTGCTTTCTGATTTATCATATTAAATAGTTTTAGATTTGCCTTATTATAATCACTAGTAAGTTTTAGATTATTATTCTTCGAACATGGCTGTTCTACAAACTGATATAAAGACTAAGATTGAAATGTATTGGGATCAATTTTCGGTGCATTTGTTTGGTGTTAACAGTCTCAACATGTGTTGGTACCCTTACTGTACCTTTAGTACAGGTAGGGTCCAGATTCATTTTGTAAAGGAAATAACACTGTGTGTCCAAAATGCCCACCACTTCCATGTTTGGAATTTGATCTAGTATCGTGAATCTACATTTATGCTACAAGTGTAGCTAGTGTTAACGATGTAGTGCTGAGGTCACTTGATGGAGAGTTAACATGTGGAATTTGGTGACTGAGTGAATCCTAAATGCATGAAGGGAGAAATGCTGTTCTAAATGTTCAACTACAGGATATAAAGAGGAATGTAGTCATTAGAGTGCACAGTGCAGTTAAAGTGATTTAAAAAAAAACCTTTCTCTCTGGCCAGAAATGTGTCCAAAAGGCTTTATTGCCTTATTAGTACCAGGACTAGGAACATCTCAAGTTGAAGGGGAACATGAAATGAGAGGAAGAAGTGTCCTTCCAGCATGGTCCATGTGGGACAACAACATTGACAGGACTAAGAGAAAGGTTCTGTTAAGGAAGTATACACAGCCACAGGCTGTATTAACAAGCAGAATCAGATTGCTGTATTACAATGAGAGTGACCAGTAAATTGAATATTGAATAAATAAGGTCAGAGAGTTAAATCTGTGGCTCAATGATTAATGTTAGGAAGGTATGTTTCAATTCTTGGGCCATAGGCATCAGTACTTAGGAAAGAGGTGCTAACTTTAGAGCAACCTTCACATGAAGGGAAGCACAGTGGCTCAGTGGTTAGCACAGCTGCCTCTTGGCACCAGGACCCTGGGTTTGATTCCATCTTCAGGCAACTGTCTGTGTGGGGTTTGCACATTCTCCCTGTGTCTACGTGGGTTAGATGGATTGGCAATGTTAAATTGCCCATAGTGCCTAGGGGATGTGGAGGCTCAGTGGGTTAACCATGAGAAATGCAAGGTTTCAGGGCACGAGGGTGGGTCTGGGTGAGATGCTATTCGTAGGGTCCGTGTGGACTCGATGGGCCAAGTGACCTGCTTCCACATTGTAGGGATACTATGATTCTATGCTGAACAGTGCCAGGGTGAGTTTTCTGGCAAATCTCACAAAGCAAACATAAGGCTGTAGAAAAGGTTTTAAACTAAATAGTTGTAGGTTGGGGAAAGGGAAGTTTCAAAGATTAATGAGAAAGGACAAAACAATAGCAAATGATAGTGCTGCAAGAAATGATGACCTGAGTGTGACAGGAAGGCATAGAGCATTAAGAAACATTGAAAGCATCAGCAAATAGGGTTCTAGCAAATAAGGAAAGATGATTAAAGGACAGAATGAAAGAATTTATATCAAAATGCATGCAACACTTGTAGAAGGATAAAAGAATTAATAACGCAAATAGAAATATGGGTTTGAATAAGAGGTCTCTCCTTTAAGGTGGAAGCAGGATGAATTTCTTTTCTTTAATATTTATAATTCTGTACACAATGATAATTGGATATATTCAAGGTGATGTTGGAAGGTTTTGATCTATGAGAGAGTCGAGGATTATGCAGGCAGACAGGAGAATGGAGTTCAGACTATGATCCAGATCGACAGTGATTTTATTTTAGAGAGGAGTTGGCTAAAGGGGTGGAAAGGCTTACTCCTCTTTCTGTTTTTTATAGCCTTGTTATTTCTCAGTAAAACTTACTCTGGGATGCTGTGACAAACTGGAACAGATTGCAGACAGGCAGAGACAAGGGCAAGTTCAGATCTTGTTCGAAAGGCATCAAATAGAGGCATGAGTTATATACTTTTCTGCCCTCTCTCCAATGCATGTTTTGTAATGTGCTGGCAAGAATTAAATGCAATGCTTCAAAAGTGTAAGCTGACAGGTGCATTGTCAAGGCTTTACATGATCACTGCAATCTTGTATTTTGGCCTTGTTGTGCACAATACTGTTAAAGGCAAGACTATTTCCTTAGTGATGTTGCTCCATTTTGGGGTGTAAATAAGATAATTTTTAAAAATATATAATTTTAAAATTCTCTCATGGCCAAGCAGAATTTATTGCTCATCTCTAGATGACCTTGCAAAGGTGGTGGTGAGCTGTTTCTTGAACCACTGCAGTCCATTTGCTATGTGGGTTGATCCCCACAATGCCATTTCGGAGGGAATTCCAGGATTTTGACCCAGCAATATTGGGAACAACAATTTATTTCCAAGTCAGTATGTTGAATGGTTTAGAGTGGTTTGGAGCTTCCCATGTATCTGCTGAACATGTCCTTTTCGATGGTAGTGGTTGTAGAGTTAAAAAGTGCTGACTAAAAAGCTTCAATGAACCTTAAGATGATACACTGCTATTGGCCTCTCTTGTAAGTTCAATATGTGCAAAGTGTTGTAATTTTGATAGATCATTTGTAATTTGTTAAGAATTCAATAGAATAATCAGTGTGAAATGCTAACTGACACAAACATTGAATCAGTAAGAGATTATCCAGAAAAGAAATGAATCAGATGTAAGCAGTTCCTCAATACTGCAAGCAGAAAGAAAGTTATCTCTTGAGATAAAGTACGATAAGTTCCTGTCCAAATCAGAGATGTTGACATTTGTTTTAATTTGTATTGTATCATTTATTTACTTGAATGCTATTCTAATTCAGCCTTTATTTTGATATTTTCTTTTCAAGCCCCAACAATTGAATTTGAGGAAGCAACATACCAAGTGCATGAGCCCCCAGGCCCTGATGGTATTGCGATACTGAATGTCAAAGTGATCAGGAAGGGAGACCAGAACAGGACTTCAAAAGTTCGCTGCAGCACCCGGGATGGATCAGCTCAGTCAGGCATAGACTATAACCCCAAGAGCAGGGTCCTTAAGTTTAGCCCAAGTGAGTAATGTCACAACATTTTAAAGATTTTAAGTTTGATGGATTTAAAAGGATTTGAAACCATAATATGTTTTCTGTGTTAGGCCAACTGAGTAAACTTGTTATTTGATTGAACTTTATCAATCAATTTGCTGGCTTCTTTTTTTAAATGGAGTGCCTGTAACATCTCCAGTCTGAAGCCTGACCTCTGCAGCTGTTTGATAACACTCAATCACTGCAGATATCGGTGATCTCTAAGTTGAGATAGATTGTTCAGGTTCCTGTACACTACACTGCCCCATGAGCATTGTGGAATAAATCAAAGGCATTAAACATAAGCTACCAAATACAGGATACTTTTAGGAAGAAGCAGAAAAAAATCTACATTAACTAATTTCGAAAATGGCATAATAAAATGCAATCTCTCATTAATGGGGTGAGTCCATTCTTTCTTTTGGAAGGTTTCCATCTTTGGCATTTCAGAAATCCATTATCTTTAAATATATGGACCTTCAGACCTTTGGGGCTAGTAAGGGACTGAACAAAAATTGCAGTTCTGCTGACCATCAGTAAGAGCAGGCACTGTCTGCAGCAATGTGATTGAAGGAGTTGAGAGCATGGGAATATCTATAGTAGATCATGCTGATTGGCTGGCTTCCTCCAGAGACTGAATCAATGATTGGAAGAGCAGCAGCGGCAACAGAACGGAACCAGTGACATGAGGGAGCCAGAGCAGTTATTTCTGGATTGTCCTATTACCACCATGCAGGGGAATTTTGGCTGCAGAAACATCAACGTCCTGAGGGGACTGAGAGGCAGAATAACAAAATGATAAAAAGAGGGACTCTTCACCAATAACAAGGCCAGGAAGTCTTCACTTGACCTCTCAACAGGCTGGATCCTTTGTTCCTTTAAAGTAAATCTGCGTCCTCGCCAGACAGATGACTGATAGATTTAGAGCCAAACTGCATTCATCTTAAGGTACTTTTCCAATTTCCAGCCGTTAGAATTGGCCGAGAAGTATTTGCATTTCACCACAGATGACTAAAAATGCTAAAGTCTCCATTCCCTCATTTTGCAGTGAATTTACTGCTTTGTGATGTAAGGTATACACAATACTTTGACTCTCAGAAATTTCAAACCTTTGGCCGCTATCGTCCCCATTTTAGTTTTGAAGTTGTGCAGAAATTAATCTGTAATGAAGCTGTGGTTTTCAATGAGATTTAAATATTTGGCTTATTACCTGCTGGTCTCCATCAATAACCAATACCCATATTGTGAAAGTATTCAGAATTACAACTGCACCATGATCTATAACTTTTGAATTGCAGCTGCTTTTTTTCTTAAACCTAATGCACATTTTAAATATTACAGGCTCAATTGAGGTCAATGGAAGGAAAATCATACTAGGTCTATGATGGGCAGCTAACCTGCTTCACCCTTTCTATCCTGACACGCAGAGGGTGGCGAAGGCCTGGAATGCATTGCCAATGGAAGTGGTAGGGGCGGGAATGATAGTATCATTTAAGATGTATCTATAAAGATCCATGAATGGGCAGAGAGTACAGGGATACAGATCCTTAGAAAGTAGGTGGCAAATTTAGACAGAGGATCTGGATCAGTGCAGGCTTGGAGGGCTGCACTGCCCTTTCCTGGGCTGTAAGTTTCTTTGTTCCTACAAAAGTTGGAAACTACCCCTGTGTGTTATGTACAAGGATCAATCACAAATACAGAAATAGTGACCTTGTAATGTAACACCAGGAAATAATGCTATGATGATGAGGAAGTCTTCATCAGGGAGGATGTTGCTAAACCTTTGCTCCTATGTACTTCAGCTTTGAGGTCCAATTTTTTTTTTGTTTTGAAAAAACTGCATTGCCACTGTGAGGCGAGATTTAGTGTACCATTACTGACTCTGTAATCAGTAGGTGCAGTGAACTCATTAGCCACTCATTACCAATATTGATTTTTTTCTTTATAGGCATTGACCACATTCAATTTAAAGTAGAAATCCTGTCCAATGATGATAGAGAATGGCATGAATCATTTTCTCTGGTGCTGGGCCCAGACGATCCAGTTGAGGCGATTCTTGGTGACATCACCATGGCCACAGTGACCATTCTTGACCAGGAGGCAGCAGGAAGTCTAATTTTGCCAGCACCACCTATTGTAAGTGGGCATATTAATCGCCAGTTGATGTATTTGTACTGAATCCGCTGGATTTATTCCAGTTTATATGTGAAGCCTCCATTTATATTTATTGCTGGAATACCCACCGTCTGTACTGATGTGTTGTTACTGTATATTTGCTGATACTGTATGTGTTGATGTGATAAACAGTTAAGAAAGTATTTTCTGATCAGGTTTGCTTGATTTTTGGATGTGAAATGGTATAGCTTGGTCAGTGAAATGGGCAGAAATGATTTTCTTTGAATATGTATCAACTTTACATCATTCACCAATTTCCAGCTGCGGAAATCTGAAAAATCAGGCAATTCCACCTAAAACAGATGGCAGTTTAGATATATTCTAATCAACCTGTTCAGAAACATCATTTCACTTTCTGGAACAAGTCGGACTTGAATTCAGGCCTCCTGTCTCAGCGGTATGGGCAGTATCACTGTGCCACAAAGCCCTCAGAGAACAGTTTAAGTAAAATATTAAAATATACAACACATGAACCCCCCATGATTCATACTTATAGCCCAATGATATGACATCACTGGATTGGCAACTACTGGAAGAAGAGAGAAGTTCATATATAAAGACTTTATGCCAGGCGTTCTGCTGCAACTTCACTTTTGACACCAGTGCCAATGCTGTCATCAATACTTTCCAATCAAATGGAAATATCCCCATTTACATTTTTTTGGAGAAAGAAAGAGGTTCAGTGCTGTGAACTAGTCAAATGTATCTGTGTTCTTCTCCACCTCCTCAGTCTGTACATATTTTGTGTATTTGTAGAAGTCTCTGTGCTTAGTTTCAGCAGCCATTCACTGCAGATGAAAGCTGCTGTTGCCAATGGAGGCAGTGATCGTGGACTCAATAGCACAGGAAGTGTTAGTGGATGCCAGGGTTGACCTATGTGGATGGTGCCATGAAGTGGTTTACAGAATTTGTTCTCCAGTTATCCACCTCATTCTGTACAGATTCCTGTGGGTGATGAGCTACTTATTCATTGATTTGTTCCTGCACATTTGGTGTCGAGTTACTTTTATGCCTGCTTTGAGCATGGTCTCTATTCACCTTTGGCAAAGACTGTCAATGGATTGAAATGTACTTCAGGACTATGAGGAATTTTTCCACTTTTTTTAATATTTCCCTTTAACTGTCACTTTCTTTGAAATGTCACTTGCACAAACTGTTCTGCTTTCGGAAGACATTCAGGTTAGCACCCAGAGCTGAATATGATAATATGCAGATTGTGTAAACTGCACAGTTTGGGTAAGCATTATTTCTGTTTAAGCTATTCAGAAATAAATTGCACCCATAAGGTCAACTTTCTTGAGTACCCATTCAGGAACTAAATTAACTAGAATCATTGTTCCTGCAAATCATCTTCTGTCACTGTGCCAAGACAGTGCAGTTAGAGTGGTTGAAGATTAGACTTTGAAGCTGGTTTTGGGTCTGCTGGATTCTTGCCACTTTTGAAAGCCTAACCTGAAGTGTGGACAGGCATCTTTTGTGAGTGTTCCTTTGGATGTCACGGAAAGGAATTTTTTATGTGATCTACTGAAATTCCTACTAACATGCCAGGGCCTGGTCCTGCTCAATGTACGGTGCCCAAACCTTTTTTGAAAGGTTCTGTATTTGGGTACCATATAATCACATCACCATTTGACTTAATGTAGACTTCAACGTTATGCTACAGACCCACATGACCTTGAAGAGACTTCAAACCTATGCTGCAGGGGCACTTGTGATTCTCGTCTGTGGTGCTGTGGATTTTCAGGGCCATTACATGCAGTTGAACAATAATTGCATGATGTTTTTTCTTTTGTGTCAGGACAGGATCAAAAATAAATGTGGAAACAATTAAATTTACAAATGCTTGGAGAGAAAATCTGAACGCAAAAGTTGGAATGTGTTACGCCTGTATCTTTCAATGGCAGGATAAACACAAAACTACTAGGTTACATTTGGGTCACTCCAGTCTAAATATTTTGTGAAATGTGATTTATAAGGTGCTTCAATACATTTGGGTTGGATGTTTATTGTTGTCTGTATTACTCTAGGTTGTGTCTTTGGTTGATTATGACCACGTTGAAGAAGTGACAAAGGAAGGAACCAAGAAGAACCCATCTCCTGGCTACCCACTGGTGTGTGTGACACCGTGTGACACACATTTTCCGAAGTACTCTGCTATGAAAGAACGCTGTGACGAGGCAGGAATTAATCAGTCTACAGTTCGTTTCAGTTGGGAAGTGGCCACGCCCACTGATACAAGCGGAGCCAGGTCTCCCTTTGAGACTGTAACAGATACTACTCCCTTCACTAGCATCAACCATATGGTAAGTGTTGAAAACAATACAACCAGCAGGGAATTTGCAACAGCTTAAAAGGTCAGACAAAAATTAAGATACCCGGTTATTTTATTAACCTTTTAGCAGCGCAAAATTGAAAATGAATGCAATAGGCATTATAGAAATGACAGTTGGCTCAATGCAAGGAGAGAGGAGCAGGAAGAATGTAGTAAAATCGCCAGTTTGATGGGATTGAGATTATCTGAAAAGTGATAGGTTTATTCTCGCTGGAGGCCTTGTAGGATTAATATGAGTCGCTGTTTCTCCTGCCTTCAAGCTTAATGTACAATATTTATTTTAGTTTAAAATCTCATTGCCTCTAGTGTTTTTTTTGTAAATTATATAATTCATTCTTTTGATATTGGTATCAATGGTGAGACCAGCATTCATAACCCATCCCCGGTTGGCCTGAGAAACCTACAATGTGCCATCTTTTTAAAATCTTGCAATCATGTGGTGAAAGCATTCATACAACATGGCAGGGCGTTGTACACTTCAGTGAGGGACATGTGCCTGTGTCAGCCTGGTGTGAAATAGGGAAGTTGTGGTATTCTAATGCATCTCTGCCATCTCATTCTAGACAGTATAGATTTCAGGTTTTCTTGAACCAATTCCCTTTGATCCTGAAAACACTAATTCATAGTCAACTCTCTAATTCCTCTTTCCTGTTACCATACTTCATAAAGTAAACGTTTGAAAGTCATTGACAACAAGTTTTTACTATATGAGAAAAGATGATCATAAATAAATAAAATGGTATCATCACTGATTTTGTTTTTGGAAATATAGGGTTTGAATTGAAACTCAGTCAAATTCTACACTTCTTTTGGAATATTACAGAAACCACTTGAAAGCATTGGCTCGTGTGAAAACTGAGTTGTGACCCTTCGAGTCACATGAAATTATAAAGTAACTGTACTAGTGTGCGCTACCCTCAATTCTTCCAATGGGTGGCACTGTAACCTTAAGACCAATAATTTCAGCAACTTACATTTATATAACATCTTTTACATTGAAAAATACAGCTCCAGGTGTTTCCCAGAAGCATAGTTTAACCATAAATCAACAGTGTGACAAAAGAAAATATAGCAGGAAGATGAACAAAAGCTAGTCTGAAAAATGTGTTTTAATGAAGGTCTGAGAGGAAAAGGTTTGGAGAGAGGGAAAATCTGAGAGAAAATAGTGTCACGATTGAATTTGTGTTTACAAAGCATCCTTGATGGCCTCTCACAATATCCCAAAATGTTTCATAGCTGATCAAGTATTTCTAAAGTGTAGGCATGATTGAGAAAGAAAAGGAACCAATAATAATTCTTTGGGGATCTCCAAGGGGATAGGAAAAGAATCCATTGTTGAAGACTCTCTGGCATTTATTTGGTAGGTAAGAGAAGTGTACAATGCCACTGAGCCAGATAATGACAGAGGGGTTGTGGGGAGTCCTGACAGGAGAGATTCAGATGTGGAATTATAGGGAAGTGATAACATATTCAGTGATTACAGAGAAAACAGTGGAGTATGGAAGTAAATAAGGGAAGAGACAATTTTTCTATTTGTGAACAACATTTATTGCCCCTTCCTAATTACCATTAAGAAGCTGGTGGTGAGCTGTTGTCTTACTACTGCAGTCTATGTAGCATGGGTACATGTACATTGCTTTAGGAAGATGTCCAGGATTTTGACTGTGCACAATTCCTGATGAAGGGCTTTTGCCCAAAACATCGATTTTCCTGCTCCTCGGATGCTGCCTGACCTGCTGTGCTTTTCCAGCACCACACTCTTGACTCCAATCTCCAACAACTGCAGTCCTCACTTTTGCACATTTAAGGAATGTCAATACGGTTTCACCATGGGATGGAGAGGAACACACAGGTGATCCCATGCACCTGCTGCCCTTGCCCTTCTCGGTGGTTGAGTTTGCAAGTTTGAAAGGTGACATTGAAGGATTAACAATATTAGGGACACTTTCGAAATGAAAGTCATATATGCTACAATTAAAAATATGTGCAAGTTAATCCTTTTAAAATTTTTCTCAGTTGTGTGGACATAATTTTAAGCATAAAACACAAATTAGGCAATTTATGTCATATCTGAAAAAATAAAAACTATTTTAGCATACAGTAACATGCAAAGGTGCTGTTTGCAACTTATTTTGCCAATGTCAGATATGACTGATGTCGGCATTGTGTAAGAACTAAAGCCCATCTACTTTCCCTCGCCACCACATAAAACATCAACCCATTATGCCTCCCTAAAAGCAGGAAAAAGAGTGAAATTACCAGGGTTTAAAACTGGGCTTCCCAGCATCCAGTTCACTGCTTCAATCAAAGGAGCTAACAGAATTTACCCATGCAGAAGTGAGATTATTTCTCTAACTCCAATCAAAGCACGCTGTAAAAGATTGTATTGCAAAACTTCCCACTGGAGCAATATCACATTACCTTCCCCAATGGCCAGTAGAATAGTTCCACAACCAGTGTACTGCCTGTCAGTTGGAGAGTTAATACCATTAGTGCAATCAACTTTCATGAGCTAAATGGCCTTCTCTCATTCCTGACTTCTCTTATTCTTTATAAAGCAAACTGCTTCAGGAACTGAATATAACTTAAAAACATTTTCCAAAAATGTGGCAAAAGCAATCACATTGTGAGAATTTTAATTGTATGCAGTGTATCATTCCCATTAATATTTTTTATCCATCTGTTTATGTTCTGTGTTTGACCAGGTTGAGCTAATGGGATGGATTTCCGATGACAACATGTTGATTTTACTTTTGCAAAACAGATTTTGCTGTAAAATGTAAACCTTGATAACTTGAATCTATCATAACCACCGAATTTCCTGCACTCTGGAACATTCTTGTCAGTCTTAAGCTAAAACATTTGCCTCACAGGCAGTGATTTTTGAGAGTTTCTTTTGCAATAAGTGAAGCTAATCAAGCATAAATCCACAAAGAAATCCAATGTTGCTTTTGTACATCAATCCTGTAAGTTTACTAAACTATTACTAAAATAGTTGATAGGAAGAATCATCAAGAATGCATTTAAATGCCTTTCAGAATTATTTAAGACATATCACCTCCAAGTAAATTTCCATATGCCACTTTTTGGAAAGGTTTCTATCAGGTGAGCCAGATATCTAACTGAACACTGATAGGAAAACTGTGAACCCTACTGTTATAAAGCGTTTGCCAATAAGTTGTAAAGTCCCAAGATTAAGAACCTGTTGTGTTGAACAGGGCAAGGTATCAAATTCCATCCATGACAATGGAAGAGTGTGTCATTGGTTCTCATCAGTTAAAATCAATTCAATTAGGAAATCATAGGGGTAGAATTTCTGCTTGCTTGCACCACTAAAAATAACATCGTCTAGGTGCAATTGGTTAACCAAGCATGAAAGACCAGGGGATTTTAAAACTGGGATACACACAAAGCCAATTTAATATTTGCCATGATCTTTTGTGCTAATTCGGGATTCAATTTTCTTGGATCAGGCTGTGTATATTGAAATGGCAACGTTTGTCCTTTGCACTGGTTTGAGAAGATTCTTCAAATTGTCCTAATTATTATTAAGCATGCACGAAGTAGTCACTTTTTAAAAGTTTTGAAAGATTTTTCCATAAAATATGTAATTTCATAAATTGACCAATGTACATCAATGAGACTATTAAAAGGTTCATTTTTTTCCCCTTCATCATTATCAGTTCAAATTCAGTTCTCATAGATGGAAGATTAGACATATTTTACTAGAAAGAAAATTGCATCAATTTACCACTCTTAAGTATATCAATATATACTTAGCTCTTTAATGGAAGAATTTTATGTTTATGATTAGGCAAGTTAAGTTTGAATTAAGACCTAACCAGCACAACTTCAAATATATTTTGTGTATGGTTTGTGATCAAAACAAAATCTCCATTGCATTTTATCATGTTTGGTCAGTAGGTTACTTTGCTGAATACGTTTTAACAAAAGTAACAATGACCCCTGCTTAAACCAAATGTTAGAATCTGGATGTGAAAATGACTTCCTGTTTGCAGTTATTGATGTGTTAATTGCATTTGAAATGTATGATTTTGGAAATGCAATTCTGTCGCAAATGCTATTTTTCTATTGAAAAGGAATTTTTACCTGCAGCCAGACAAACAGCTTCATCTTACAGAATATTTCACTATGATGTGAGACTATACTGACATAATGCTGAATACAGCACAGGGAAATATTAAACTTAGTAGTACACTCTCTTCCACTGTTAGCACTGAGCCTTCTGCCTGTGCACAACATTAACAAGATCAATTGAAACTGATACATTATGGTCCCAGGACACAATTCCCCTGTAGCCATAACTTTACTGTGAAGAAAACTGATAAATATGTGCTGTTACTGTCAACATTGAGCATTGTGCTAAAACAGCAGTTTGGGAATATACAGCAATTCACAGCATTTCTGTGTGTAAATACTAATTGTTTTATCTGTTAGGTAATAAGAAACAAATGCGCAGTAATAGCTCGTGTGGGGCATTTCTTTAAAAGAAATCTCCGGTAGTTTGGAGTAAATTGAGATTTGCTATGTTTACCACGCTGCGTTACATTTGCATTTGGAGATGTTTAAAACAATTCTTGACAAATGTATTCACATTTTTATTTTTGTAGGCCTCAAAAATATACAGAAACCTTCATTGCTGAATAGCTATCATTACTGACTGTTTGGAATATCTCTCAAATTGCTGAATACATATTAAACAAATTACTATCATAATTCCCAAATTCAGAAGGATTATCAATTTTACGCTGAAAACAAAAACTATCCACAATGACACACTGAAGGAGCTTATAAATTTAGTATTAACAATGTTTCATTTATATCCAAAAATGTGAATCAGAAATAGGCCTTTAAGCTCTTCAGCCTGTTTTGTCCTTCAATAAAATGTTGATTTATTTGATTGCAACTTCAAATCCCTGATAACTTTTCATCCCCTTGCTTAATCAGAATCTATTTATTTCTGCCTTAGAGATATCCAAGTGCTCAGCTTCCACCATCTTATGAGGAACAAATTTCCTAAAATGCTTAACTTCTGAGAAAAAATAAATCGCCTAATCCCTGTTTTGAATGGGTGACCCTTGATTTTTAACAGCGATCCCTACTTCTAGATTCTCCCATGAAAGGAAACATTCTCTCCACAAATAACATGTCAAGATCCCTTAAGGTTTCATATGTTTTAATCAAATTGCCTCTTAATTTTCTAAAATCAAGCAGGTATAAGGTTTCCTCTGAAGGCAACTCACACATTCCAGGTATTAGTTTAGTCAACTTTCTCTGCACTGCCTTCAAAAAAGTAGTTGAGGAGTTTTATGTCATGGAGTCTTAGTCCATGGACGTTGAGTTGGGATGTTACAGTGATTTGATACCAGATCCAGCAAACAGAAAAGGGATTTTTACGTTGTTAGGTAACCGAGGTGAAAAGACAGTGCTCTAAATCTTTGCACAAAATTGTCACATTGACTCTCAATAATTTAAGTTCCTTCTTAAGCTTTGTAAAACTGATAAACAGCCTGTGTTGTGCTGAAGGAACATTTGGGACCAATCTTCATCATTTGAGATTTGGGATGAAAATTGTTTTATATGTGTGTCACACATGGATGTGAGCATCGCTGATAAGGCCAGCATTTATTGCCTGTCTCCAATCACACTTGGGCTTAGCAGCTTGCTGGGTCATTTCATGTAAATATCAATATATGGGCAGTTAAGGATAAATTGCATTACTGTGGGTCTGAAGTCACATGTAGGCCAGACCAGGTAAGGATAGCAGATTTCCTTTTCCATAGGACATTAATGAACCAGATGGGTTTTGATAATCGGCAATGGTAACCATTGACCCAGCATTTAATTTTAGACTTTTATTTAACTGAGGTTGCACCGTCTGCTGTGATGGGGTTTTGGATTACTCATCTAGTGACATTGCTACAATGCCATCATCTCCCCAGGGATTGTGAAGAGCTTTCTTATCCTATAATCATCCGAAGAGCAGATTGACATTACCAACCAAGTCCAAATAAATGACAAGCCAGCATATGAAGTGGCTTTTACCTAAGTTGGGAGAATATCTCTTATCTTCTCTCTTGATTTGGGCTGAACAAAATACAGAGGGGCTGCCAAAACAGAGGGAAGAATTATAAAAGGAAACAAGACACAGAAAGACATAGATTGTGTGGTTTAAATAAATAATTTAACTTTAAACTGCAGTCACTGATTAAAGGAAATGATTGGTAATTTTACAATCTTCAAGCAAACCCAGACATTAAAGGAATCTTTCCTTCAGAATAGTGAATAGGTAGAATAGTCTGTCATCAAAGATAATTAATGCAATGCTAATTAAAACTTAAAAATAGTTGAACGGATGTCTGATTATAAAAAGGATTGAAGTCTCTAAAGTACCGTGTAGGGATTGATGATCAAATACTCTTTGTGCAGCTTTAGCTTTAGGCCTTTTGGCACCATCAGTGCACTATCTATAGATGTGCTAAAGCAGGCTGGGTGATTCAGGCTGTGACATTTGACTGGCACCATGGAGTTTTAATCACTTCCTTGGGGTCAGAGGAAGGGTGGGGTGGGGAGAAAACATGCTAGAATTTGTTTCCTTGGATTTTGAGAGATGAAACAAATTCAGCAGACTTGTTTACATGATAATTTGTATTTATGTAGAACTTTTAAGTAATAAAGTATCTTTAAGTACTAAGATGCTTTTCATGAAATTGCAAGATGTGATATCAAACCCATAATGATGCAAATGTGAAAAGCTTTAGTAAAAGCAGGCGATTAGAGAACTTGAGAGGTTTAGGCAGAGAATGTCCAAGCTTAGGGCCTAGGTAGTTAAAATCATAGCCATTAAAAGTGCAGAAATTAAAATAGGAGTGGGAGCTAAGAAGCTCCAACAGCTCAGCATTGTGGAGCAGGAGGGTATTACAGAGGCATTTGGACATAACAATGACATTTTTAAAACCTTGGCATTACTTATCCAGGAGCCAGCATAGGTCAGTCAATGCAGGGGTGGTGTGTGTGTTTAATTTGGTGTGAGTGAATTCAGAGTTTGCATAACCTCAGAATGTAAGACATCATCCAGAAGTGCATTGGAATAGTCAAGTCTATAGATCACAAAGACATGATTGAAAGTTTTATTTGCAGATGAGCTGAGATGGTGCAGAATCAGATGATGATAAGAGGTTAAAGGCAATGTGGGTATATGATTTTGCTGCTCCTCGGATGCTGCTTGAACTGCTGTGCTCTTCCAGCACCACTAATCCAAAAAAAAGTATATGATTGAAAGTTGACCAGCCTGTCAGGTTCCAGAACACTACCCAAGCAAAGTGTGGTTTGACAGGGCTTCCTGCAAAGAGTCAGTACAAGTCTCTCACCAGCTCTTCATTAGTGTGTGAGACTATCCCACAACAATCCAATCCCAGGTCTCCAAGCATATATAATAGAATTTTTCCCATTGTATTATAATGTACTTGATGTTGTTACTAGGTTTTTAAAATACTTATCCAGAAAACTAATGTTTCTTCCCATAATCTTGCCCTCTTGCACTAGGTTCTGGATAGTATCTATTTCAGCCGGCGATTCCATGTTCGGTGTGTTGCTAAGGCGGTTGACAAGGCTGGCCATGTTGGGACACCACTGCGGAGCAATATTGTCACCATAGGAACAGATAGTTCTATATGTCACACACCTGTAGTGGCAGGAACAGCAAGGGGATTCCAGGCCCAATCTTTCATTGCAACTTTGAGGTACTTAGATGTCAAGCACAAGGAGCATCCTAACAGGTACTGTACAGAGAGCTGATCATTATTTTGATTGCACAGCCTTCACAATGCATTGACAAAATTAAAAGCTGTGTGAAAACCCAAATATTGTGACAGGTATTCATAAACTGTTTTCCAGTATTACCAATATTTTCTGTTTCAGCTGAATCCTTCTGTGCTGCAGTAAATTTTAGTTTCAACATCTGATCATTTTCACTGCAACTCCACTATGTAGTCACACATCATGTATATATCCCACTGTCTAATGTAATGCTTTCGTTTCCCAGTCAAGAAGGTATGAATTTCTATATCTGGTCTGTTTTAACAGCTAATCTCAGCTGTAAGACCAGTAGGGGTGATGCAGTGGGATTCAAGTGAGTCCTTGATCTCAGGAAGGTGAGGGTAGGACCAGTCTCAGCAGTGATCTTTTGTGGGATCATTGTCTAAGGGCAAGTGAAAAATGGCCACGTCTATGTTCCAGAGATCTACTCCCCTGCCTGTGGAACAAAATATCAGCATGACCTGGCAGTCTGAAAAAGGAAACAGCAGATGATGATTATGAAAGGGAAAGAAACGATTCTAAATTGTGAAACTGTCCCTTGCTGGGAAAGTTAAGTAATGCTTTTTAATTTAGTTTACATCGCGATCATGCTACAAAGCTGCAATGTAATCAATATACACATTATAGTGTTAAACAGTGACTGAAATTTGGAATTAGTAGTTTACTCCAGCAAACTGTTTTATGACTGCAATTTAGTGCTGCACCTTTTAATGAGTCGATCTGCCATTACATTGTTCATAATTGTACATGGACCGGGTTAAAAGATCTAGCAGATCTTCCTGAAGAAGGACTTATGCCCGAAACGTCGATTCTCCTGTTCCCTGGATGCTGCCTGACCTGCTGTGCTTTTCCAGCAACACATTTTCAGCTCTGATCTCCAGCATCTGCAGACCTCACTTTCTCCTAAAAGATCTAGCAGTCTATATTATGTGGCATTTCATGGCACACCTATTTGGAAGTAGCATTCAAAGGGTGTGCACCTTGACAACTTAGGAGTCTCCAGACTATGAGCTAATTTTCACGTTAGAGGTGGGAAGTGAGCATTAAGCAATTACCAAATATGGCGCATCTGCCTCAAGGAAAACTGCCCTGAATGATAATATTTTGTTCTTGGTGACAGATGCTTACTGGATTTGGATCCATCGCCCGATGAACAGTTCGGACATGGCCATGGGCTGCCAAGCGCCACGGTTAAAAGTTGCTCCCCTCGTGCCATCACTCATCATCTCTATCACATTTCCCATTCCCAAGCCCCATCCTTTACCAATGCATACCGCTCAACCCAGTCCTAATGGCCTCTCATACTCTGCAGGCCAACCTTTGGTTCACTACACTTTCCCAATGACCCATCAAACCCTCCTTCAGAACCCTTCCCCTTCCATATATACCCAATGGTCCCATAAACACCCAATACCATCCCAATACCAAATAATAGCAACAAAAACATAACTTGCAGGAAAAGCTCAGCAGATCTGGCAGTATCTGTGGAGAGAAATCAGGTTAACATTTCGGGTCAATTGACCGTTCTTTAGAACTCCAAATAATAGTATTTCCCTGCTAATCACCAGTACACACAGTATACAAAACCATATAGTAATAATAATATAGTGGAAACATTTGTTTTTAAAAATAAGCCATTCCATAATTTTCCTAAAATACTGCTACAGCAACTTGATAAAAATATCAATTTAAAAAATACTTTAAAACTGTAAATACATGACACCACTTTTCATTGCATAACTAAAAATTAGATTTTTGAAAGTCCAAGCTTCCATTAGCTTGATGCATAGTTGGAAAAAAATCTTCCAGAACCACAGTTTTTGACACTTCTAAAATGCCATTAACCATGAATTCTTGAGAAGCTAGTCTAAATCCATGAAAACTGAGTGGCTAAGATATGACTAAGATAAGACAATAGAGGCGGCCAGTTTGGGAATAGGGGAAGCAGAATCGCTGCCCACACCTTTTGTCCATGCTGATAATAATGGGAAGGCTGGGAAAGGGATAGGAATTAAAGAAGCAGTCTAATCTGCCACTTTCAAAGTTCAGGCTGCTCAAAAATCCAGCCCTACCATTTTCCATTCATTTGAATTTGAATTTGTGACATCTCAAGAAGCACTTTGTTTTCATGCACTGCTTCATTGGAAGCATCAGCATTTCCATACAGATCAGTCAAAATGCATGTTGTAACAATCTAAAGTTACTAATTAATGTCATCTACTATTCTCATGATAGGCTCTTTCACTAATGTATATTTTATCAATTCATGCTCCTGGTACAAGCTTTGTACTTTGCAATGTATGCTGACTTTAAGTTTAAGATGGAGATGCATAAGTGACAGAGGAATTATTGAAGGGGATAGAGGAAGGGGTTCAAAAATACAATTTTTAACAAAAAAAAAGGAACCGGAGAATATCTTGCTCTCCAGGATAACTCTGTAGTAATGGAGTAACTTGGACACAGAGAATGATGTATAGCATTGCTTTAATGGTCAATTCCAGATTCAGAGCTGACCACCAGGTACTCTTCTGTTTTCCTTTGGGGAGACTGGTAGAGAGAGAGAGAAAAAAAAACCCATAATGTAGAAGAAGAATGT
The DNA here is from genome assembly GCF_037043375.1 of Chiloscyllium plagiosum. Taxonomy (NCBI): domain Eukaryota; kingdom Metazoa; phylum Chordata; class Chondrichthyes; order Orectolobiformes; family Hemiscylliidae; genus Chiloscyllium; species Chiloscyllium plagiosum. The sequence goes on from NW_028270139.1 coordinate 33,528,168, forward strand.
TGTTAAATGGGGTGTATGAAACAGCATTGCCAATATGTTTGTTGGCTGGAAGTGAGAAAGTTGTGAGTTTGAGAAAGTGTTTGCAAAGATATTAGAACTAGCACCATCTAGCCATGTATAGACGATATCAATATGACCTGTAAAGGAAGGTCAATATCAATGATTAGTGAAATGATTAACTGGTCAAATGTTAGACATGGCGAGGCTTGATGAGATGGCTAGAACACATTTATGAGTGGAACGTCTTTTGGAGAATAGGGCTTAATGAGAGAAAAATAAATGAGTTTGGTGAATTGTGGTGAAAATGATCAAGGTTGAGGGGAGTTGCGAGGACACTTGGTATGAAGACAAATGAGAAGATAGACTTTGAAGGAAAAGTAGGAGAGTAGTAGAGTATTAGGTGATTTTAAAAAAATGAGATGTTAGCAGAGAGGATAAGAAACAAGCTGAGGCTTCTAATACAAGCCGAGTGTGGAGAAAATGGTGAAATGTGTAGCCAGGCCGGCTTTGTGCGTGGGAAATCATGACTCTCAAACTTGATTGAGTTTTTTGAAGAAGTAACAAAGAGGATTGATGAGGGCAGAGCAGTAGATGTGATCTATATGGACTTCAGTAAGGCGTTCGACAGGGTTCCCCATGGGAGACTGATTAGCAAGGTTAGATCTCATGGAATACAGGGAGAACTAGCCATTTGAGTACAGAACTGGCTCAAAGGTAGAAGACAGAGGGTGGTGGTGGAGGGTTGTTTTTCAGACTGGAGGCCTGTGATCAGTGTAGTGCTACAAGGATTGGTGCTGGGCCCTCTATTTTTTGTCATTTACATAAATGATTTGGATGCGAGCATAACAGATACAGTTAGTAACTTTGCAAATGACACCAAAATTGGAGGTGTAGTGGACAGCGAAGAGGGTTACCTCGGATTACAACAGGATCTGGACCAGATGGGCCAATGGAGTTTAATTCAGATAAATGTGAGGTGGTGCATTTTGGGAAAGCAAATCTTAGCAGGACTTATATACTTAATGGTAAGGTCCTAGGGAGTGTTGCTGAACAAAGAGACCTTGGAGTGCAGGTTCATAGCTCCTTGAAAGTGGAGTCGCAGGTAGGTAGGGTAGTGAAGAAGGTGTTTGGTATGCTTTCCTTTATTGGTCAGAGTATTGAGTACAGGAGTTGGGAGGTCATGTTGCAGTTGTACAGGACATTGGTTAGGCCACTGTTGGAATATTGCGTGCAGTTCTGGTCTCCTTCCTATCAGAAAGATGTTGTGAAACTTGAAAGGGTTCAGAAAAGATTTACAAGGATGTTGCCAGGGTTGGAGGATCTGAGCTACAGGGAGAGGCTGAACAGGCTGGGGCTGTTTTCCCTGGAGTGTTGAAGGCTGAGGGGTGACCTTATAGAGGTTTACAAAATTATGAGGGGCATGGATAGGATAAATAGACAAAGTCTTTTTCCTGGGGTCGGGGAGTCCAGAACTAGAGGGCATAGGTTTAGGGTGAGAGGGGAAAGATATAAAAGAGACCTAAGGGGCAACTTTTTCATGCAGAGGGTGGTACGTGTATGGAATGAGCTGCCAGAGGAAGTGGTGGAGGCTGGTACAATTGCAACATTTAAGAGGCATTTGGATGAATATGAATAGGAAAGGTTTGGAGGGATATGGGCCGGGTGCTGGCAGGCGGGACGAGATTGGGTTGGGATATCTGGTCGGCATGGACGGGTTGGACCGAAGGGTCTGTTTCCATGATGTACATCTCTATGACTCTAAGAATGGGGAAAAGTTTGGATCCAAGGCAGTATCCAGAATTTTGGAAAGTGGCAATGCTAAGCTGTAATTTCTTTGTTATAATTAGAAGATTTTAAATCTCTTCCTATGTGGAAAATCACAGACTGCAAGAGTGAAGTGTTACAGATAGTTAAGCAATACTGCATCTCCATCTGTCCTCCAGCACTTCAATTGCACAAAGTTATCCTTTATTTAGGTTGCCCACTGTCTTCTCCTATTAATTACTATAAACATTTTTCAAATACAATTAAAGAGTGATGAAGGAACCATATAATGACATAAGTACTTCAGTACGAGAGAAAATGTTTTTTTTGTCAATGATGGAGAGAGCACATTTTTGTAATAAGGGAAAGGAACGCTACTGTTAAAAAATATTTGGGTATAAATGAGTGTTTTCTGATATATTGTTTATAATATTTGGCTTATCTAGAGGTTGTAAGTGCTGCTTAAATTACTGGGATACCAACAGTGAAAGGCACAGAAGGCACAATGTTCTTGCAGTGCATTAACGAGAGCATTTTTTTGGCCAGCATATAACAAGAGGGAGGCTGCAAATCTAGATTTAGTCATGGGAAATAAAGCTGGGCAGGTAAACACAGATAATGATTTAAGAAATTGCCATCATAATGCAGTTAGATTTTTCAATATTATGGAAAGGGACAAAGATAGAATACAATTCATAGTACTAAATAGTTGAAAGGCCAATTTTATAAAAACTGAGAAATTATCTGGTAAATGTAGACTGGATACAACTATTTGAAGGAAGATCAGTGCGAGGAATGCAAAAGCGAGATTCTACAGGGACATTGTAGACATGCCTGCACAAATAAAAAGGGTGATACTGTAAAATACAGAGGTCCTTGGTTAACCAAAAGCGCACAGGGTAAGATAAAGCAGAAAAATAGAGCTTATAACAATCTTTAAAGAAGTAACACTTTAGGAAGCTTAAGATATAGAAAGTGCAGGGAAGATTGAAAAAGGAAATTAGGAAAACAATGAGAGGAAACGAAAATCAAAAGATGTTTTGTTAGTATGGTAAAAGCAAGATCTGACTAAGGAAAAGGTTGGGCCTATCAAGAGATATACGTGCTAACTTGTGTGTGGATTTAAAAATGAGAGTTCTTAAAGGGGATTTTGTCTCTGTCTTCATAAAGGTGAGCAATGATGCAAACTTTACAATTAAAGTGGCATGAATGTTTAGATAAAATTAGCATCGTGAGAACAGAAGTACTGGAGTGTCTGACCTCCTTGAAGCTTGATTAATCAGTAGAAGCAGATGATTTGTATCCCAGGCTGTTGAAGGAAGTCAGAGAGGAAAAAAACAGTTGCTCTGAGGATCATTTTTCAATCCTTAGTCAATTCAGGCAAGGTACCAAAGGAGGTCGGAGAACTTTGAAAGCTGTACCATTATTCAAAATGTGTGAGGGATATGTCAAATAATTATAGGCTGGTCAGCCTCACCTCACTAGTGGGCAAGTTACCTGAATCAAAATTGAGAAATAGGATTAAATGTTAAAATTAAACTTCGGCACGGATTAATCAGGGATCAGGAGCATGGTTTGTGGAGGACAGGTTAAGTTGTCCCAACTCAATTGAATTTTTGAGAAATTAAGAAGGAGGATTGTTCAGGGTTGTACAATAGATGTTATCTGCATGGATTTTAGGAGGTCGTTTAACAAGATCCTAGATATAGACCAGTCATAAAATAAAACCCATAGTATATGTAGAGGAATCTGACAAATTGGATGAAGCATCGGCTCAGTGATAGGAAACTAAAAGCAATAGTCCATGGATGTTTCCTGAGTTCCGCAAGATTCAGTGTAGGGTCCCTTTCAATTTGTGTTATATTAATGATTTTAAACTTAAAAGTGAGAGCCACGATTGGTAAATTTGCAGACAACTCAAAAATTGGTGGTGTAGTTGATGGTGAAATGGGTGGGATATTGACTGCAGGATGACATTGATGGTTTGGTTTTACTGAGCAGACAAATGACAAATGGAATTCAATCTTGAGAAGTGAGAGTTTATACATTTGGAAGGCAAACAAAAAAAAGGAATATACATTGAAGGGGAGGCTACTGAGAAGAGTGGGAGACCTTGAAATGCATGTCCTCAGGACCCTGAAGGTGACAGGGCAGTTAAAAAAAGGCATATAAACTCAAAGACATTTACAGAAGGATGCCATTTGCTCCATGGTGTCTGTGCCAGTCAACAAAGATCTGACTACACCAAACCCATTTTCCAGATTTTGGTCCATAGTCTTGTGCCGATGACAATGCAAATAAGCACATAAATACTGCTTCAGCGCTATGAGAGTATCTGAGTCAACCTTTCAGGCAGTGAGTTCCAGGCTCCCGTCACTGTTAGAGTAAAAACATTTCCCCTCAATCTCCTCTTAGCGTTCTCTATCAGACTCTCCAGATCAGGCAGCATCCTGATAAATTTCCTCTGCAGTGCAATCCCACCCAACCCATAACATGGTAACCAGAACTGCCTGCAGTACTCCAATTGTGTCTTAACTAGCGTTTTATACAGTTCCAGCATAATCTTCCTGCCTTTGTATTCTATGCCTCAGCTAATAAAGATGAGCATCCGATATACCACCTTACTCGCCTTATCTACTTGTCCTACTATTTTCACACCAACATTCATCTGATCTTCAGTACTTTCCAGCATCCAACTATTCATAGTATTTTACTTTGACTTGTTAATCCAATCCAACTGCACAATCTGTCACATTTAGAGTCATAGAGATGTATAGCACAGAAACAGACCCTTCGGTCCAACCCGTCCATGCCGACCAGATATCCCAACCCAGCACCTGGCCCACATCCCTCCAAACCCTTCCTATTCATATACACATCCAGATGCCTTTTAAATGTTGCAATTGTACCAGCCTCCACCACATCCTCTGGCAACTCTGGGTTAAATTACATTTGCTCTTTGCCCAGCACACAAGTTTGTTGATATGCAGCTATCCTCCTCGCTACCATTTTTGTGCCAAACTTTGTAACTATACCCTCTACATTTACATCCAAATCATTAATTTACACAAGCTGTAAGGGTTCCAGCATCAATCTACTGGAACAGAATTCTATTCCACGAGTACTTATGGGAATCTTTCCTTCATTGGGCAGGATACCGAATACAAAAGCAGGGATGTAATTCTGAAGCAATTTAAGATACTGGTTAGGCCACAGCTCGGATTTTGTGTACAGTCTGGTCGCCAAAATTATAGGAGGGACCTAAGTCTGGAGCATACAAAAATGTTGCCAGGGCTTCAAAATTATATGTATGAAGATAACTTGAACAGACAAAGATTATTTTACTTAGAACAGAGGAGGCTGACTTAACAGAGGTATTGACAAAATGAGGGGCTTGGGTAGGGTGGACAGGGAAGACCTATTTCCCATAGTAAAGAAGTTGATTGTTTGGAGGCACATCTTTAAGGTGACTTGTAGAACGGGCCAGGAGGAGAGATCTGCTCACATAGAGGATTGTGGCTGCATGGAATTTGCTGCCTGTTTTGATGGTTGAGGCAGAATCTCTAAATTAATTTCAAAAGTATTTGCATGTGCACCTGAAGTGCATTAACATGCCAAGTGCTGGAAAGTGAGATTAGAGTGGGAGGCTAGTTTAGGGAGGGTGACAAACAACACAGAATGACAGGCCAGTTAGTCTAACATTAGTAGTGGGGACAGTGCTAGAGTCTATTATAAAAGGTGTGATAACAGAACACTTGAAAAGCATTAACAGAATTGGACAACACCAGCATGGGCGTATGAAAGATAGTCATGCTTAACAAATCTACTGGAATTTTTTGAGGATGTAACTAGTAGAATGCATAAGGGAGAACCAATGGATGAGGTGTATTTGGATTTTTCAGAAGGTTTTAATGAGGTCCTTCATAAGAAGATACTGGGAAAGTTAAACACATGGAATGGGGGGTAATTTATTGGCATAGATAGAGAATTCATTGACAGAGGAAACTGTAAAATAAATGCATCTTTTTCAGAGTATAACGCAGTAACAACTGAGGTACTACAGGGATCAGTGCTTGAACTCCAGCTATTCACCATATATATAAATGACCTGGATGAAGGAACAAAATGCAACATTTCCAAGTTTGTTGATGGTAGAAACAGGGTGGGATTGTGAATTGCAAGGAAGATGCAATGAAACTTCATGGTTGTTTAGACACATTGAATGAATATTGTAGAGTGGGGCGCTGGAAAAGCACAGCTGGTCAGGCAGCATCCAAGGAGCAGGAAGTCAATGTTTCCAACATAACCTCTTCATCGGGAATGAGGGAATGGCCCAAAGGGGTTGAGAAATAAATGGGAGGAAGGTAGCTAGGAATGCAATATGTAAATGGAGGTGAGGGGTGATGGTGAGAGGCTGGAGAGGCAGATGGAACGGATGGGTGCGAAGGAAGATGGACAGGTAGGAGAGTTCAAGAGGGCAGTGCCAAGTTGGAAGGTCGTTTCTGGGATAAGGTGGGGGTGGGGAAATGAAGAAGCTGGTGAAATCTACACTGATGCGTGGTTGGAGTGTCCCAAGGTGGAAGATGAGGCGTTCTTTCTCCAGGCATCAGGTAGCTAGAATTTGGCAGTGGAGGAGGCCCAGTACCTGCATGTCCTTGACAGAGTGGGAGGGGGAGTTAAAGTGTTCAGCTACAGGGCGGTGGGGTCATTTAGTGCGTGTCCCACAGATGTTCTCTGAAACGTTCTGCAAGTTGACATCCTGTCTCCTCAATGTAGAGGAGATCACACCGAGAGCAACGGACACAGTAGATGATGTGTGTGTGGAAGTACAGGTAGATCTCTGTCGGATGTGGAAGAATTCTTTGGGGCCTTGAAATGTGGTGAGTAGGGAAGTGTGGGCACAGGTTTTGCACTTCTTGCGATGGGAAGGGAAGGTGCTGGGAGTGGAGGGTAGGTTAGTGGAGGCCGTAGAGGGAATGGTCTCTGCAGAACACAGATGGGGTGGGGAGGGAAGTATATCCCTGGTGGTGGGGTCTGTTGTAGGTTGCAGAAATGGCAGAGGATGATGCGTTGTATCTGGAGGTCACTGGGGTGGAAAGTGAAGACCAGGATAGTCTGTCCTTGTTGCAATTTGGAGGGGTGAGGTGCAAGGGATGAGGTGCGGGAAGTGGAGAAAATGCGCTGGAGGCATCGTCAACCACGTGGGAGGGGAAATTGTGGTCCTTGAAGGAGGAGCCATCTAGGATGTTCTCTGCTGGAATTGGTCGCCATTGGAGCAGATGCGGTGGAAGAATTGTGAGTAAGAGATAGCCTTTTTACAGGAGCCTGGGTGAGCAGAACTGTAGTCCAGGTAGCTATGGGAGTTGGTGGGTTTGAAGTAGATGTTTGTGTTGAGTCAGTTGCCAGAAATGGAAATGGAGATGGAGAGGTCCAGGAAGGGGAGGGACGTGTCCGAGATGGTCCAGGTGAACTTGAGGTCAGGGTGGAAGGTGTTGGTCAAGTTGATGAACTGTTCAACCTCCTCACAGGAGCGTGAGGTGGCGCTAATACAGTCACTGATGTAGCGGAGGAAAAGATGGGGAATGATGCCAGTGTAACTGCGGAAGATGGACTGTTTCACGTACCCAACAAAGAGGCAGGCGTAGCTGGGGCCCATAAGATGCCCATGGCTAACCCTTTTATATGGAGGAAGTGGGATGATTTGAAATGAGGATGAGGACAAGTTTAGCCAATCGGCTGAGAGTCTTAGTGGAAGGGTACTGGTTGGGTGGCGGGAGACGAAGAAACGGAGGGTTTGGAAGCCTTTGTCATAACAGATGAATGTGTACAGGGATTTGGATGTCATGGTGAAGATGAGGCATTGGGGACCAGGGAACCAAAAGTCATGGAGGAGGTGAAGGGCACAGGTGATGTCCCGAACATATGTGGGGAGATCCTGGACCAAGGGAGACCAGACAGTGTCAACGTATGCAGAGATAAGTTTGGTGGAGCAGGAGCAGGCCGAGACGATAGGTCGACCGGGACAGTCTAGTTTGTGAATTTTAGGTAGGAGCTAGAACCGGGCAGTGCAGTGTTCCAGACCATGAGGTTGGAAGCTGTGGATGGGAGATCCCCTGAGGTGATGAGGTTGTGACTGGTCTGGGAGATGATAGTTTGGTGGTGAGGTCGTGGTCGAGAGGTCAGTAGGAGGGGCTGTCTGTGAGTTGGAATCTGGCTTCAACGGTGTAGAGGTTGGTGCGCTAAACTACTACTGTGCCCCCACACCCCCCCTTGTATGCAGGTTTGACGATGACGTTGGGATTGGAGCGGAGGACTGCATCTTTCAAGTGTGAGAGGTTGGGGTGGGTGAGGGGGTGGGCACGTTGACGCAGTAAATGTCACGGTGGCAGTTCAAGATGAAGAGATTGAGGGAGGGTAACAGAGCAGCACGGGGTGTCCAGGTAGATGGATGTGTTGGAGGTAGGTGAATCGGTTCTCAGAGAGTGGGCAGGAGTCCTGATGGAAAAAGTAAGCCCGGAGGCAGAGGCAATGGAAGAAATGTTCAATGTCACATCACTCTGCTTTCTGACCTATCACCTCACCCCCCACCTCTATCTACCAGCTCCCCACCCCTCTCATTTAACTCTTAGCTCCCTTGGGCCACTCTACTGTCCCTGATGAAGATCTTATGCTCAATACGTTGACTCTCCTGCTCCTCGGATGATGTCAGACCTGCTCTGCTTTTCCAGCGCTACACTCTTCAACTCTTATCTTCAGCATCTGCAGTCCTCACTTTCTCCAGGTTCAATGAGTGGGCAAACACATGCCAAATGCAGAATAACATGGCTCAATAGAGTCATAGAGATGTACAGCATGGAAACAGACCCTTCGGTCCAACCCATCCATGCCGACCAGATATCCCAACCCAATCTAGTCCCACCTGCCAGCACCCGGCCCATATCCCTCCAAACCCTTCCTATTCATATAGCCGTCCAAATGCCTCTTAAATGTTGCAATTGTACCAGCCTCTACCACATCCTCTGGCAGCTCATTCCATACATGTACCACCCTCTCTGTGAAAACGTTGCCCCTTAGGTCTCTTTTATATCTTTCCCCTCTCACCCTAAACCGATAGGAAGGAGACCAGAATTGCATGCAATATTCCAATAGTGGCCTAACCAATGTCTTTTACAGCAGCAACATGACCTCCCAACTCCTGTACTCAATACTCTGACCAATAAAGGAAAGCATACCAAACGCCGCCTTCTATCCTATCTACCTGCGACTCCACTTTCAAGGAGCTATTAACCTGCACTCCAAGGTCTCTTTGTTCAGCAACACTCCCTAGGACCTTACCTTTTAGTGTATAAGTCCTGCTAAGATTTGCTCTCCCAAAATGCAGCACCTCACATTTATCTGAATTAAACTCCATTTGCCGCTTCTCAGCCCATTGGCCTATCTGGTCCAGATCCTGTTGTAATCTGAGGTAATCCTCTTCGCTGTCCACTACACCTCCAATTTTGGTGTCATCTGCAAACTTACTAACTGTACCTCTTATGCTCGCATCCAAATCATTTATGTAAATGACAAAAAATAGAGGGCCCAGCATTCAGTGTGGAAACAGAAAGGAAGAATATTATTTAAATGGTGATATATTGGGAACACAGACGTATGAAAGGATCTGGGTGCCCTTGTGCACCAAGTCTATGAAAGTGGACAAGCAGATGCAGTAAGGAAGATAGTTTATTGGCCTTCATTGCAAGAGAATTTTAATTCCAAAGTAGGAATGTCTTAATGAAGTTATAGAGGACCTTGGTGAGACTCCATCCACAGTATTGCAAGTAATTTTGGTCTCCCTCAAGAATTGCAATGGAGCGAGTGCAGAAGAGGTCCATTAATCTGATCCTGGGGATGGCAGCAATATTATATGACAAAGGATTGGTTCAACCTGGCCAGAATTTACTGGAGATTACAAGGATGAGAGGCAATATCATTGAAATATATAAAGTTCTTGGCAGGATATAGGCAAGGAGGAGGTTTTTCCTGGTTGGGATGTCTAAAAATGGGAAAGAATGTTAGGATACTGACATTTAGGACTGAGATGATGAAATCTTTCCTCCAAAGGGTAGTGAACCTGTGGAATTTTCTACTACAGAACACAGTGGAGGCCAATTCACTAAATATGTTCAAAAAAGATTTTTTTTAAATTTTAAAGGCATCAAGGGGTATAAAGAGAAAGTTGGAATATAGCAATGAGATGGACAATCAAATCGACCTGAATGGTGGAGCAGGCTTGGAGGCCCTAATGACCTACTCGTGTTCTTGGTTTCTATGTTGCTATGGCCAAACATTTACACCTATGTGGTAATGTACAACATTGCTAATGGAAATTCGCTTTGTCTTGACTTTGCATGGCCAATATCATAGAAGATGTCCTGACTGAAAGGTTTTAGCCTGGGTGAAGTGCTAAGGTCTGAAGACCTGGAGAAAAGAAGAGCAAACAAGCAAGTGGTTATAAAGCTAAGATTGGCAGTGACAATGTAAAAAGACCCATTTGTCTTCATTGATTAAAATACTTCTCAGTATTTTGAAATGTTGTTTTAGTAATTTAGATTATAAGCAGTAGAATTCAAGGTTTTTAATGGCTGCTTTTCTTTTTGGTCAGAATCCACATTTCTGTGCAGATTCCTCACCAGGATGGAATGTTACCTCTCGTGTCCACCATGCCACTACACAACCTGCATTTTCTCTTGTCAGAATCCATCTACAGGCACCAACACATCTGCTCCAACCTGGTGACAATCAAGGACCTCAGGAGTATAACAGGTAGAATCCTGAGCGAAGTCAGAAGATCCACATCCTCTCACCAGCCAAGTTTCTGGAAACTTCATAACTTAAAGACAAAAACTACAATACGTAAATTTTGATATATTTAAAACTTGAAGTTATGGGTGTTTCAGTAGGCAACTGCAAAGTAAGCAAGCATTTACATACTACCCAATAATTCTTCAGGGTAAAATTCTTCCTCTTGATAATTTTAGCAGGCAAGTCAGCATGAATCCATAACAGAAATACCTATGCCAATTTTCTTCACTAGAATTATTGATCACAGATCATGATTAGATGATATATACAACAGTTTCTCTGTTTACTTTCTTTCTTCAACCTATCCTTTAAAAATAAACTTAAAAACAAGTACGGAGTTTTGTGTTCTGGAAATGAAGTTCTGATAATCTGCTGAAGAAATTGAATGTTAAACCGAAAGGAAAAAACCACATAGTTATTTTGTCACAGTAAGCAGGTGAGCCTTCACCACATTATTGACCCAAAGGTGCTACTTCAATGCAAGTTCCATGAACAGAATAGTTCTAATTTGGTGACAGCTCGTTCCTTTCACAATGGCTGTTTCTCTCACAGTTGTAATGCTCCAGTTTTAAAACCATGCTCCAATTACATACATACTGTCTGTATAGAATATGAGTATCTGGCACTATTAATAGAAATGTTGTCAAACCTGAAACTTTATAATAGATGATCCTTGATAAACTGATCAATATTTCTGCTATGTTCATTCTGACCTTTTTTTTTATAAATCCTGCATGCATTCATGTATATGTTTTTATATCAAATGCAGGAATTCTATGAAATGGGAGAAGTACAATTTTAGAAAAATATTAAAACATTTTACCTTTATCCATGTTGATGACTCCTTTGACTTCGCATCCTTTTGAATTCTAGCCATAATTTGCAATGTTAATCTTCACCATAAAATAATTCTAATTCTAAAACTAATACCCCTCAGAATTCAAAGACTTAAAAAGCAACACTGCATTTATTTTCTATGCTTTCTGTTCATTCATTTAAAATAAATATCCTTGCTCTTAGTAGAGAATTGGAATCTATCTGTTATCAGCTTAGTAGTTTATAATAGCCAAAATATTCAGTAAAGTTGTATTTGCAGATTCTGGATTTCTCGATGATGTCAACTATGATAGCATCACTCTTGGCCCTGGATATGATCGGCCATTCCAGTTTGACCCGAATGTAAGAGAACCCAAGACCCTTCAGCTGTATAAGCATCTCAATCTAAAGAGTTGTATTTGGACTTTCGATGCCTACTATGACATGACAGAACTGATTGATGTCTGCGGTGGTTCAGTGACAGCTGACTTTCAGGTGATTATTTCCAGAAGAGTTGAAGAGCTGATGAGATACTCATCCTTATGGTTCAAAATCATTTTCTTGCCAATGCTCCAAATTATAAGTAACTTCACATTCTACCTTTGACAATTAAATCAAATCACAGTAAGAAAAGGGTAAATTTGTTTTGTCATTTTCCATTAATCTATCTAAAGAAGGATGTAATAATATTCAGAATATTTTTATTTAAAGCACTGTACATAAGGGAGATTTGAATAACATCCAGTCACATTCTCAAAGCTCTTTGAGGTAAATTAATTACGTTTGACCTGTTGCTACAAAGGTCAATATGGAAGGCTCAAAAACAACAAATTAAATGAGTGGTCTGAAAGCTTTTGGTGCAGAACTTTTGAGGTAAGACTACTGGTTAGAATATCAGAAGAATTATGACTCTATTTTGAATAGTATCATTAGATCTATTGCATTTACATAAACTGATGGACAGAACCTTACTTCAATATTTTATCTGAAAGGTGGCTCTACAATGTAGCATGGCCTTGGTACTGCATAGACATATGAATCTAAGTCATGTGCTCAAGACTTAAATTAATAATTGAACTGACAGGGATAAGTTTTGGCTTTAAATTGCAATGTGCAATATCAGCTCAATTACCATGATACACCTTTTATAATATGTTTCCATTGACTTCAATTGTGGCTAAGCTGATTTTTCTTATTTTACACTATCATCTGAGGTCATCATCAATGCCATATCTTCTAATTCTGAGTTAGAATGCGAACAAATGAGCTAAGCATACACACTTAAAGTCTGTGTCAGAAAAAGCTGTTTTAAATAAAGTTGAATGATTACTTGCTTTGTTTGGACTATTTTTCACCATTGTTCATTCGATTAACTACATAGTTTATTCATACCCTTTCCGATTAAACCTTAGCTTGTGCAAAATAATGTATCCATTGTCATGAGTCTACAATACAATGTGCTTTCTACATATTTTAATATCATTTATATCCTTTTCGGTTATTAGATTTTTGAATGAGTGGCATGTGGGATTTCTGTGTATCTGAAAAGTTTTAATGATTTAACAATTTCTGGATTTTAAAAATAATATGAGAATAGAATTCTTGGAGGCTAGTGGAATTTTGTTTACATTCAGTGAGTTTTATAAGCAATCAGAGTATGTGTTCGTTATTTTGGAAGATTCTGGAATTGCTTTTGATTTAGGGGAAACATCCATAGCTTGAAGTTTCAGTTTGGCAGTCTTTGCTAAAATTGCATGTCTCATACAGCTGCTCCTAAGGAAGGGAAATTGTTCAGAATGGTTCAGAAATGGATTACCCAAGTGAATGGAGTTTTACTTTAAAGTTGCAGAACAGAGGTTTTTGGTTAAAACTGAGAGTTATTTGAAGCTGGAAAGGTCTAAACTCAATTAGATTCTCAAGACATGGAGTTGAAGCTACAGTTAAGCCTTATTGAAGTGGAAGAGAAAGGAATTATCTCTCTGGTGTGTGTATTGCAAAGAAGTGTTGTTGTATTATAGGTAAACGGTTTGATGTATTCTATTTTATCTTCATTCTTTTGTGTAATAAACTTCTGTTTGATTGTTAAACTAAATCTGTAGCATTGCATTATTATGTTTCAGTGGGAAGAAAAACACCAAAAAGCAAAATATTATCAATCAAGCCAGATATCATTCTGGGTTATGACTAGTCCTGTGATAATATTAGAAGAGACTCTGACAGTATATGCATAACAAGAGCTGAGAGCAGCAGGAGACTTTGCAGAATTATTTTTTGAAGGGTTTTGAATTGTGATGAGTTCATAGTGTAGCAGATAGTGTTCATAGACTGGGCAGCACAGGGTTTAAAGGGCTTAAAATGTATTTTCCTGTGTCACATTTCTTTGTGTTATGATTATTGGCAGGTACGAGATTCTGCTCAGTCATTCCTGACAGTATCAGTGCCACTGTACGTCTCTTACATTTATGTGACAGCACCAAGAGGCTGGGCATCACTCGAGCATCACACTGAGATGGAATTCTCATTCTTTTATGACACAGTTCTCTGGAGAACAGGTTAAAAAAATGATATTAAAGAAATTATATTTTAAATATGTTTTTTATTTAATGTGAACATTTTCATTTCTACTGTGTTACTTATTGCAGGTATACAAACTGACAGTGTATTGTCAGCACGACTTCAGATCATACGGATTTACATAAGGGACGATGGTCGGCTTGTCGTTGAATTCAAGACCCATGCAAAATTTAGAGGTAATTTCCTTGTGAATTGAAGCATGTTAAGAAAGGGCAAAGCAATGGATTTATGGAATAATTAAATGTTGGTTATATTTCATATTTTACAAGAGACAATTATACATTCCATAAATCACTTCTAGAACAATAAGAATTCACATTCAACAGTTTGTTTTTACAGTCTGTGGCCAGTGAATCCCAATGTGTAACATTACTTTTGAATACAGCAATTGAGGAATAAAGCGTCCTAAGAGAACATTGATGCCCAAATTCTGCACTTGTCTCTCTATCTCCATGACATAGAATTACAGCACAAAAATTACTGTATGAAACATCTGTTCCACCATAAAACACCAATAGATTTGTTTTTCTTTAAATTTTAACATTAACATCAGATTCTTGCCTGGAAATCCTTGCTGGTTTTATTTAGTTATTGATTTAGTTTGCTCCAATTGCACTATAAACGTCAACCATGGGTATTGCTGTGTTACTATAGTTATACAATAACACTAATAGATTAATGTTGCAAATGCATCAAAAAATACATTTTAGGCCCTTCCCCTGGAGTTCTATGCAGAAGAACAGGTTCAGGAAGTCATTGGGTAGTTAATTTTCCTGTTTTCCCTGCCCATAAAAATAGCCACAATTTTAATTTGCTCATTTTCAGGTATAACATGTCCATCTATCTTTTGCTTGCCTAGCTAACCGCATGAATGATGGTAGCTCAGCATGTGGACTGCTCTGTTGTGTTTTTTTTCCTTAAATGTTATTCTGCCTCCATACCTTTCCAATGATATGAAAGATATTACTGTCCATTCCTTTCTTCCCTCAGTTTGCTGTATTGCCTGTGGATTATTGCTGCGTCTCACCATACCACTTAACAAAAACTTTCCAAGAACACTCATTCACTTGTCTCCATTGTTAAGGGACAGTGCTGACTGCTTGCCTGCTCACCATCCCCAACCCTCCCCCCAACCACTCAACTGCACTGCTGCTGAAGAACGAAGTTATCATTGGAAAGCTGCCATTATATACTCCATTGATTCAAATGCAGAACAGTAGAACTGAGTTACAGCAGGTTCAGACCAGCCGATAGATGCCTTGTTTCAACCAGTTCCAGCAGTAACCTGCCATGAACTAATTTCACTGAATAATTTTTACAGGAAAATATCCTCATCGTTATTTTAGTATCTATTTTTTCTGTGTTACGATTTACATTTAAAGCGTGTTTAGTTACTTTGAGCATAACGCCCATAGAACTTGATAATGTGGATGCAGCAGCCATTGAAATTAAATCAGATTTGTTCTCAATTTAAGATTTTCATTGAGACTTCAAAACTGGTCCAAAGGCTGGTTTTCAATCAATGAAATTTCTTTTTAAAAATATAAGTTCCTCCCACTTCCAAGGTGGAAAGTAGCCAGCCATGAGAAGAAAGGCACTTGCAGAGATTAGGAATGATTACAATAGGGACAATGGGACTTGAAGTGATAAAGTAGTAAAGCAGAGGTATAAGTTGAAAGAAATACTGCGCACTGCTTCGACTCTGCAAATATCAAATGATTCCTCATCATTATCATGATACGTTCGTAAAATGTATGTATGGACACAAGTAACAGTACAGGACAAAATAAGGTATAGCTGTTTGGGCACAAAACTGTTGTTCTGAACTAAGAAAGAAGCCTCACCTTGTGTGCATGTCCCTCTCCAGGTCACTTTGTAATGGATCACCACACACTGCCAGGGCACAAGTCTCAAATTGTAGCTCCTGATCATTTAGGAGGCATTGAATTTGACTTGCAATTGCTGTGGAGTGCTCAGACGTTTGATTCCCCATACCAGCTCTGGCGAGCAACCAGTTCCTATAACAGGTAAAGTATAAAGCTATCTTTTTGCTGGACTAGTGCTTTTCAAGGATGCTACACCTTGAAAGTAAATTTTAAACATGCTAGTATTTTATATATGAAAACAGGGTGCTGTTTTGTTCTCAACTGTGTTCTGCAATACTTTAGAAAAAACAAATGCAGACCTAACAATTTCATTGTGGGAATGAGATGCATTGCCCTGTTCATATTGTTTGTTGTGGAAAGGATAGTTATGAATTATTTTGCTTTTACCTACATCCATTTCAATAACTGTGATGCAAGATTTTAAAGCAATAGGTAACATTTTTCATTGAACTTTGATTCATATAATATCTGTTTGGCTGATTAGTCTAAATTCTCTGATTGCACAGCCACAAAAAAAGCAGTCTACCCCTTTGAGGGGAGACAGCCTTTATTAATTTCCAGTGCGGGCTCTCAAGCATTCATCATAACTTCAGAAGAATATCTGTGGAAAGCTGGAGAAAAAGCAACAACGCAATTTACAACGTTTCACCAAGGTTTCCACAGATTCTTCCTCAAAGTATAATGGATGATCCAGAGAACCGAGCCCCATTGTCACCCCACTTATGCTGTAAGAGTGCATTAATTAAAAACTGTAATATTCCACTGTACAGCAGCATGCAGATTAGAATGTTCAATAAATAATTTTAAATTCTATTTTATATGCAAAAAATCCTTCTTGATTGTTGTGTACCTAAGATTTATCTATTTACTTTAAAAATAAATTAGTTCTCGGGACAACAAAAAGCACAACAGTTCTGTTTTGAAACCAGTTCCAGACAGTATTCATATGTCATGATGCTCTTCAGTTAAATGGTAGGGTCCCAACACAAAGTGGACAAGTATAAAATGTGACAATAGACAGAATCGTATGGAGGTCTGAGCGATGCTATGCTGAGATTTGTGGCAGAATCAGATGAGAAGCCCAACGAGGGTGGTCTCTACATTTAGAGCATCTTGCTCTGTCTTTTATGTTTTTGACAAACAGCTTGGTGCGTTTCTTGCTATGCAGTAGTGAGTTGCCAATTGCTGGGTATGATTTCTCATTAAACATCTTGTTAATGGTTCAACACATTTCATTAATATTCAGCTTCTTACCTTATGCAAATGCACTGAACAAGTGAACAATGAGAAATCTCAACAATCAAACCAAAGCAAGTACTTGTTCCAAAAGATCTGTATGTTGGACACCAGGTACTGGCATCTTAGCACACTCCATGGGCACTGGCCATGTGCAGTAGCATCTAATATGTGCCAGTGTTTAATAAGCCTCCTGGCAAATGTTCGATCCATTTAGAGGATGCTTCTGCACTGGCGACTATGTTGTACTGTTACCAGAAGGGTGGTGTATGCTCAGATACATATACCAACAGCTCATGGACTTGACCAGGCTGCATCTCCAGGCTTTTTGCTTGCTGTTACAGAACTTATTCACTTCAATTGGGGAGAGGATGGTGGCATCTATCCTGTTGGAGTGGCGAATGTCATTGATCTTCTTCCTTATAGCGCTATTCATTTCTCCAAACGTTTGAGACTGGTTCAACCTGTTGGCAACCTTAGACCAGGCTGATGTGGTCTGGTGCCTCCACTGGGGGAAAAAGCAAGTCCTGCCTCTGCACCAGCCCATTCAATAGGACCTCCAGATTCCTGCCAACAAAGCATAGCTACAATTTTCCCATCTACCATGTCCAGGGCAAATGTGAGCAACTGTGGAGGGATTGATGTTGTTTTGACCAAGTGCACAACAGCATTTTAAAGATTGCATGGATGCAAGGGATGCCAGTGAATTCCAGAATGTCTATTCATTGGCAAGTTGTCCCAGAACAGAGCATGGTAAGATGGGGCTGAAATCAGACAAAATCAGCCGACTTGGCTTAGAAAATATTTCAGTAAATTAATGCAAATTTTGAAAGAATTCAGACCATTTCAAGTCAGGCAATGTGAGATTGGTGAGACAAAAACAGAAGCCGAGAATATTTTGTCAGATGTATAATTGACCAATGTCTGATGTACTGATGTTCCTTTTCTCAATATAAGGAACAAGCAAAATTATATAAATGGAACACTCTTCAGATAAAATCAGTAAAAGTCAATGTTAGATCTCAAAAGTGATCCACAGAATGATTAACTTTAGAATGCAATGACTGGGATGATCTAAATACAGTTCAGTAAGCAGTTGGAAAATAGAGTACAGGCAGTTCTTCTATAACGTGATGGTTGTGTTCTTGTGCAACACTGTGTTATTGAAAAATTGCACTTTGGAAACAGATTCCTGAAGAAGGGCTTTTGCCCGAAACGTCGATTCTCCTGTTCCCTGGATGCTGCCTGACCTGTGCTGTTCCAGCAACACATTTTCAGCTCTGATCTCCAGCATCTGCAGACCTCACTTTCTCCACTTTGGAAACAGCACTAAAGTGTTGGTGATGTAATTACATTGTAGCTGATGCACATTTTAAAAGTTTGTGCTTTAGAACAACATCCCCAATTTGTCAATTGTGTTACAGCGAATTCGCATAAACTAAACACGTCATAGCAGAACGACCTGTAATTTAAAAGAATCCAACAATTCATGTAAGGTATGTCACAACATTCAGCAAGACAACCATCTTCATAATTCTAGAACTTGTAAGAATATTTGGCTCTTTCAGGCTGCACAAGTCCAAAATTAATATCCCAAAACTTTGTTTTGGGGTTAACTCGACAATGGTATAACATTGAATTCTATAGAATACATTTCGGAATCTAGCAACGTGGAATTTAGTTCTGTGAAAGAGAAACAAGTCTGCTGGATTTCTTTGCCCTGCCTTGTACAGAATTGCGAAAAGCTCTTTTATCTTTAATTGACGTGGTTTTTTGTCATTACTGACTATTTCTGTATAATTTTTTAGCCTGTCAGAATTTGAAACTGAGTAAGTATATTTCTCAGCAAACTATCATTTGATATTCTATTTTTAACAAATTATTACATACAGGGAAAGAATTGCAACTGTTAGAATAAAGGTATCCTCAAGCTGGTGTTAAATTTAGTGCGATTTTGTTAATAATTTAGGTTAAATGGGATACAGTGTATCTGTAGACTTGAATCAACTCATAACAGAATAACTATAGCTGGCAGCAACTTAAAGAATTTGCATGACTTTTTTTCCTTGTGTTTTTCATACCCACAGAAAAGATTATTCTGGAGAGTACACAATCTTTCTGATCCCCTGCACTGTACAACCCACACAACCTTGGATCGACCCTGGAGATAAGCCGTTGGCTTGTACTGCACACGCTCCTGAAAAGTATGGGCATATTATGATTCCACTATATAAATACTTTTTGAACTTCTGCACAAAATGCACAAATATTTTCCAAATGGATTTTTCTCCTTTTTTTTTCTGTCCTGGAAAATTACATCTTGCTGTTTTATCATTGAACATGCATAGATTTAGATGTGTAAGCTCTGTCCTATCTTGGGGATTCAGATTGCCCAGTCAGTTGCAGTGTCTAAGCTGGAGTTAAAATTACAGCTTCCTTCGCATTGTACCTCATAATCACTGATCATATTTCTAAGTATGCCAATAAAAATGAAAAGAGGTGTATTGCCAGGATTTCAAACTGAGTGATTGTTATTACCATAGCTGAAAATTATGTTGTCACATGTTGGACAGGAGAGAAAACAAAACAACCCTGTTTATCTTCATTATCTGAATAAATGTTCTCAGTACGCACATAGTGGGGTCCAGCAATATTAGCAGTTACTTTCCCTGTACAAGTAGGGTCTGTCTTAGTTTAAAGACCTGGATTTGAGTTTCGCAAAGTCAACTCATGCGCAAAAAGTATTGTTTTATCGAAAAGAGTAACCAATTTGTAATTCTGTCATGACTTGTAAAAAATGAAGTACTGGGCTGCTTTTGCTGCTCTATATCTATTGATCCTGAATGTACTGGGCTTTACTGGGGAGATGGGAGTGTTACAGCTGTGCATAAGTAATTTTATGGGCGAGTTCTGGGATGGCTCCTGTTTCCACTATGTTTCTGCTCAGTTAAGTTTGTAGTTTCCATCAAATATTGGCATTTTCTCTGTTTTGTTAGTGCTATGTCAAGAGCAGAGCTGACATCATGCTCACTGGCCTTGAACAGAATCAGAGTTGGGAAACTAAACAGATCACCTTTAATTGGCACTGCATCCCTGGAATGAAAATTGACCCTTTATTTTTCTGAAGTGATTATCCCTTGGTATTGATGCAAGATTAACATTGACATATTAATATGTCTATTGCTAATGTCTATGATAAAGAGTACTGAGAGACAGCAGATTTATCAACTGCACCAATTGTCATAAGATTTCCAGTTCTGATGAAATTTGGCTTTCTAGCTGTAGTTGCTGGTTAGATCTATGCCAGAGAATATACAACTGTTAAGATAAATATCTTCTAAGCTAATGTCAGTACATTGAATTTGTTATTTTCTTTCCATCAAGGTTCCTTGTCCCTATTGCATTTCAGCAGACAAATCGCCCAGTTCCAGTTGTTTACTCTCTCAACACAGAGTTTCATCTTTGCAATAACGAGAAGGTCTTTATGATGGATCCATCTAAAACAGAGATGTCCTTGGCTGAAATGGATTATAAGGGAGCCTTCTCTATGGGTATGTGGTTTTCTAAACTCATTTTGTAATAGGTTTGACTATTACAAATCTCTCCTTTCCAACAGTTTATGTGACCCTAGTTGAAGCATTTTCTCCTTGTTCCAGAAATGACAAGAATGCCCTTCATATTTCATAGAATCCCTACAGTGTTGAAACAGAGCCTTCGGCCCAACAAGTCCACACTGACCTTCAAAGAGTCACCCAGTCTCCTACCCTATTACTCTACATTTACCCCTGATTAATGCACCTAACTCACACATCACTGAACACTATGGGCAATTTAGCATGGCCAGTTCACCTACCCTGCACATCTTTGGACTGTGGGAGGAAACAGGAGGAAACCCACGCAGACTCTGGGAGAATGTGCAAACTCCACACAGACAGTTGCCCCATGGCTGGAATCAAACCTGGGTGCTGTGAGCCAGTAGAGCTAACCACTGAACCACCATGCCGTATTATTCACTCAAGACTTTTCAGCAAGGGTAGATGTGAGATTTTGTGAGAGGGTAAGGTGCAGAATCGAACAAAGCATCATTTTCTATGATGGTGTAAAATTTGCAAAAGTAAATCAGTTACCTGTTTTACATTTCTCCTGATCTATTTCCATTTCTTTCCACACCTTGTTTGGCGACCACCTGTTTTGGATATGGTCAGACATGCCCATCCTAACTCTCTATACGGCAAGCTCAACGTGTGTTGCCTTTTTCATAACATGCCGTTTAAAGCTTTATTTTAAATGGACATGACCTGCTATGTCTGTCAATCAGTTGATCAAATAATGTACTATTTTCATTGCACTATTCTCACAAACTTACATAAGTTTGATTTTGCAAATTTAGTTTCTAACCTGAAGAATTGAAGTCATATCAGACTTGAAACATTAACTCTGTTTCTCTTTTCGCAAATGCTGCCAGACCTGCTGAATTTCTCCAGCAACTTATCTCTTTAATTCAGATTTCCAACATCCAGTAGTTCCAGTATTTTGCATTTATTTGCATGTGAAGTCTGCACCCTGAGCTATAGCTGACACTAATAATGCCTGCAGAAATTTGTTTTGCTGTAGATGTAGAAGAAAAGAAATTTGTAGTTATATACCAATAAGACACACCATTGCTGTTATATTCACTCAGCCCGTTATGGATTCCAAAAATTGAAATATT
The DNA here is from genome assembly GCF_037043375.1 of Chiloscyllium plagiosum. Taxonomy (NCBI): domain Eukaryota; kingdom Metazoa; phylum Chordata; class Chondrichthyes; order Orectolobiformes; family Hemiscylliidae; genus Chiloscyllium; species Chiloscyllium plagiosum. The sequence continues at coordinate 33,549,999 of NW_028270139.1, forward strand.
ACTAAAGAAACTATAATTTACTTTAGAAACACACAAGCTTACTGATAACTTAGCTTCTAAACAAGCCTTTCCTTCCCGAAGAAAAACAGTATGCCCTCACGAATGTGAGTTGCTTGGATTCAAAGTTAGTAAATGTTAAACATATCCACTGAACCTCCAATTCACCACAGCCTCACCCCAACCTCCTCATGCTGGACTAGAATTCACTTGAAGTCTTTTTTGGCATTCCAGATTCCCTAAATGCTGTGATGTAAATTATTCTTCCCTGCATGTGGCCACAAAACTTGCATCCAAAGCCTCAGTTGAGATAATAGAATGGAAATCAAAGGCCCTGCAAAGTGGGCCCACTGTACTTCTTACCTTTGGCCTGTCTGCAGCTCCTCATATCTGGTGTTTTACTACAAACTGCAGGCAGTGCCTGTGACTGAGCAGGTGGCTCCATGGTTTGACTAAATGATGAGGTGCTATTCTGTCACACTCTCTGCTCTTCTATTACTGTGCAAGCAGTTCTTTGATGTCTGAAAGCAGGAATTGAAAAGACAAGTTTTGGTTCAAGGAAGGTGAATACGAAGCAAAAAGTCTGTGGTTACATATCTGCAGCTCGTTCATGATGCCAGACAGCAGGACAAGGATTAGCTGCAAGGTGGTGAAGATACAAAGTAGCAATGTACTGTCATCCTCGGTGTTCTCAGCAATGCCAGATCTTGCAGGTTATGACCCATGATACAGACAGCCATTTCCTCCATAGAGCTCAGGAAATGCATTTGTCAGTCACCAGTTTGCCTCACCTTTCAATTCTGTCACCTTGACATGCAGGTGAAAGAACAAAATGTGAATGGTTGTGTTTGTGTGATGAGTCACCTTTTAGATGATGGTTCGAGATATATGGAAGCAGCAAGAAGAAGTAAGCACTGGAAAATGTGAGAGGGTAAGGTGCAGAATCGAACAAAGCATCATGAGAATCTGAGAGGGGGGAGGTGAAATATCTGGATATTCAGTTCAAATGCTTATTACCAGGACTACTGAGTGTATCTGGTTTGAATTTCAAGATAGGTCAATTAATTTCCTTTATTACAAAAGGTTAAGGGATGTGGGGATAGACCAGAGAACTCGAATTGAGGTAGAAGATCGAGTAGAATGGCAGAGTAGGTTGTGGAGTACTCCAGAACCACCTGATGAAGGAGTGACGCTCCGAAAGCTAGTCCTTCCAAATAAACCTGTTGGACTATAACCTGGTGTTGTGTGACGTTTAACTTCATTGATGTTGACCAGCTATATAAGTTCATTAGACTTCTTATGGCAGTGCTGCCAGTTTTGGTCACGTTCACAAAATTGTCATTCCTCTGCTGGGGAATTATGGCCTCACTTCCATGACTGAGGCCTCAGTGCCACGTTCAAACTAGGGAGCACTCTCTTTGAAAATGGTATTCCATTTTCCTTCTTCAAAATTGCAGCAATGGCATTTAACAGCAGCCTGTTGTGAATCAGTATTCTTTACTATTGTGGGAAACTTTAGGAAGTGCAGGCTGTTTGCACTATTTCCTGTTGGCACACATTGATCACCCTTGCTGAATTTCAAGTACCTGCTCAAATCAATGACACAATCCTCTAAATGAGGGATGACACCGAATCTGGATGCTATCTACCTCTGACCCCAGGCATCGGCAGATCATGGCTGTGAACCCCATCCCGAGAGACAACATGGAGGATAAAAATCATCTAATAAAGCAAATTAAAATAAAAATAAATTCACGTTCACCCACAGTAAAAGGCCCAGCTTTAAGGACCCAGATCAAACTGCAATAAACAAATGAGGCGTCAACTCAATTCAGTTCAAATATTTTTTTAAATGTGGTGGAGTATCTTTAAATATTAATTAGATTCTGTGTTGCATTTGAGCTTTGAAGATTTCAAAATATTTTACTGATAGTAAAGGAAATTTTGTACCTGCCTCCGGCCAAATTGCCTCAATGAGCTGTCGGACAGAATTATAGCCAAGCTAACCATCCTGAAAAACTGGAAAAAAAAAAGGCAAGTTTGGAGTCAGGGCAGCAAAATGGTGCAGGGAGAAGACCCTGCCAGCTTCCACACTTCCAGCAAATTAATTCTGGATTGGAAAGACTCTTGGGCCTTTCCACCTGAAATCCAGTTGAGGGTCTTAAGTGGGTGAGAGAGTCATAACGCATGTAATCTGAAACTGGGCTCCTAAAATGGGATCCCACATTCAGAGGCACTCTACATTAGAAAATGGCAAAGGGGATACAGTGCTGAAAGCTGTCCCATTTCCTGATTCACTCCTCTCCCCAACCCATTCCACAATCCCTATAAATCTCACATTCCCCTTTTATCTTGAGCTCCTCATTGATTCTGGACCTCTAGTGGGTATGTTACTGACAGCGACCACTGCTTCTGGGATTGCACCCCTCAGGATCCTTAATCCTGGGAAGACCCAATGATGGCCACTAAAGTGCCTGATGGACAGTTGATGTACAGGACATTGGTTAGGCCACTTTTGGAATATTGTGTGCACTTCTGGTCTCCCCCCTTTAGGAAGGATGTTGTGAAACTTGAAAGGGTTCAGAAAAGATTTACAAGGATGTTGCCAGGATTGGAGGATTTGAGCTGCAGGGAGAGGCTGAATAGGCTGAGGCTGTTTTCCCTGGAGCGTCAGAGGCTGAGGGGTGACCTTATAGAGGTTTATAAAATCATGAGGGGCATGGATAGGGTAAATAGACAAGGTCATTTCCTTGGAGTGGGGGAGTCCAGAACTAGACGGCATAAGTTTAGGGTGAGAGGGGAAAAATTTAAAAAGGTCCTAAGGGGCAACTTTTTCACACAGAGGGTAGTAAATATATGGAATGAGCTGCCAAAGGAAGTGATGGAGGCTAGTAAAATTACAACATTTATAAAGCACCTGAATGGGTACATGAATAGGAAGGGTTTGGAGGGATATGAGCCAAATGCTAGCAAATGGGACTAGATTAGGTTAGGATATCTGGTCAGCATGGACAAGTTAGACCGAGGGTCTGTGTCCATGCTGTACATCTCTATGATTCTAAGCGGCCCTTCTCCATGCGAGATGCATTGCCACTTCACAAACATTTAATTCTACCCTTCTGTTATCAAAGCTACGTCTCCATAACTCAGGGACAATTGGACCGCCAGCAGCAAACATGCCCACTGGTTCTAAGCCACCACAATAATTTGACCTGGTCAGCATTCAGGCCTCAAACCATATGAGGCAGTGCTGGGACATAGGTGATCTCTTTACGGGAGAAGGGAGGTATCAGTGCTACAAAGGCTCGGGTTGTGACATTTGGAGGGGCACTCATCCCCTCTGATCTATAAAACTAAATTAAAGCCAAAGTTCCTAGATCTTTTTGTGACTGGAAAACCGCTGAAATTGTACTAATTGTGCATGCAATCTGTTCTGCACGGTATTCTTTTAACCTGGTAATTGAAGTCCGACTTGCATCAAAAGTCCTTGAAAATTTGGAAAAAACACACTCTATAATGAGGGGCCGAACAATGGTCAATCCTTTGTTATATGCCACTATCCACGTTTTGCAGAACAAAGTAGGAAATGGTACCTATATCATGGTCCTATTGCCCTGAAAATGCCAGGTAAGAGGGCTTAAAGCCTCCTTCATTTCTTAACACATCACCAAAAGGTATTAACGAAAGAGGAATGGACCAAACCAACTAGTGGATTTCGGTGAACCTCCACAGAATGTTAGTGTTCAGGACCATTTGTTCGAAGTTCAGTTGCACTGAAGATCAGCATCACAGCGGTGACTGTTGCTTCCTGTCTCCCGAGAAAGAATTGTTATTCCTCTAACTACTGGAAATCTATAAATATGCTGCAGCTACTGTTCACTTACTCCTTCCCTCTTTGGTTAAGAATGCAAAAATATACTTAACAAAATCAGTATGGAATGTTCTAATCAGTATGCTTCCAAAATCAAAGAAGATTACATTGACCATATGATGCAGTACTAAGGGAGTTTACTGATTATTGCATATTACCTAGTTATGTTACCCAGTCAAGGCACATGTCATTCTTGGAGAGCTTTGTGGTAGGTCTGGAATCTTGTACCAGAGCAAAAGGGTTTTGTCTGTTTTTATAGACCTAATAGTAAATTTTACAGATTTTAAATTAGTGTCTCACTTGCATGGTAATATGGAGTGAGATGCATTTACATATTGCCATTCACAGCAGTTTTCATTTTTCTAAATAAGTTCTAAAATAAAAGTTATGAAGCAGCAATTGAAATTTTTTCCCTGCTTTTCCAAAATTTGTCCAATTTGAGGTTCTCGGTTCCATATTTTTCTCTCTTCCCTGGGGCAACTGGATTATCAGAACTATTGGCTAATTCACAGCTGCCACCACTGCCCAACAGCAAGTTGTATGATTTAGTTCTGATCAGTCAGCAACTCTTCTTTCTTTGGAAGTAATACCTTGTATGAATTTCCATCCAGTGGACCAGCAGAGAGTTCACAAGCTTCCCATAACTTAAAGGAACTGGCAGTCCTGCCTGTTAATTTTTTTTTTTGCCTTAGCTGTTCAACTGTGAGCTGTTTGTAACACTCCATAGCTTTTCTTAAGACTCCAAAGGAAAGCTGGAAGACTTTGAGATACTTCCTCAACTACAAATAAACAAATGAACATGTTTTATTTTTAAACATCATTCAATTCACTGCAGTCTTTCATTATTTTTTCTTTTTCTGACTCTTAACATGGCAGAATTTAAGGAACTGCTCTGTACCATATTATTTAAAAGTTCTGTATAAGATTACCACAGCAGTACCCATAATTAAAGCTCTTTGCTTTAGTCTGTCTTGGCACTATGGTTAAAAAATAAACAATTCCTGTTTAGCCCACTTTCAGATTGTTCTCTTTAACTTTGCATCTGACAAGTAAAACAAGCAGAAGGATAATTAGAATAAGTAATTATTTTCCAGGGAGCAGTATGTATTATCAAATTATTTCTATCCTGAAGAGAACATATAGTAATCTCAGAGTGTGTTTATATATCACAAGACATGGTCAATTACTGTAGACCTGTGTTGTATACACATGATGGAATGTTGCCCAGAAAACAATGATTCACTTATGTTCTCATTTTAATAGGTCAGAAACTCTATGGACGTGTGCTTTGGAATCCTGAACAAAACCTCAACTCTGCCTACAGGCTACAGCTAGAGAAGGTGTATCTCTGCACTGGAAAAGATGGTTATGTCCCTTTCTTTGATCCAACTGGAACTATTTATAACGAGGGTCCACAATATGGCTGCATTCAACCCAACAAACACTTGAAACATAGATTCCTCCTTTTGGTATGTTTACAACATAGCTTTTCAAAATTGTGGAGACAACCTCTCCCATTTTTAAACTTTAATATATAACAACCTTTATATCATGAAGTTAGCCAACCAAAATGTACATACAAATGATCAGCTGGATGTTTTACCATCTATAGTATTGAAGACAGTAAACAAGTTAATTCGGCTTGCCCTCTAAGGTGCCTTTGAATATGGGAATCTCACCTGGATACTCCACTGGTCTCATGATAGACATGCAGGTGGAAATCGAAGACCACCTCATCTTGGACTTCAAAACACTAAAAGCATTTCAGTCACCCTGTGTGAAATGGAAATTACATAAACTTTCAACTGTCTCTGAGGTCTGTTTAAGTTCTGAGAAAGGGTCATTTGACCCGAAAAGTTAAGTCTGATTCCTCTCCACAGATGCTGCCAGACCTGCTGAGTTTTTCCAGCCATTTCTGCTTTTGTTTCTGATTCACAGCATCTATAGTTCTTTATTAAGTTCTCTACAGACCCGGAATATTGGTTCCACAGGCAAAGAGGACTATCTTCCCAGTAAGTTTGTAATAAGACTCTAATCCTATTCTAGCCTTCTATTCTGTCTGCCAGTTTGTTTTGTATTTCCAATGCTATCTGTGTATTATAAACTGGCTCTTAAATAGCTTTGATGTCCAACCCAGTTTTGAACTCTAACTTGTGCAATTCTGTTATAAGATTCATCCTGATTACTAATGATTTGGTACAGGCAGTGCTTGCCTAATATAGAGTGCTTCGGAAATGTTAGACTTGGTTGAATATTAACTTTTTTTTGCTCTTTTTAAAGGATCGCAACCAACCAGAAGTAACTGACCAGTATTTTCATGATGTACCCTTCGATGCTCAGTTTGCATCTGACGCACCAGAGTTTCTCACAATGAGGGATGTGCCTGGAGTGGATGGTTTCACTATGAAGGTTGATGCTTTATACAAGGTTTGTCTGCTTGTTTAATTTACATTATTAGGGGCATTACATTGGCTCTTTCCTGTTGCATAAACATGGCTGTCCAATTTGTTTCATATGGAACGTCCCTGAGATTGTCCCTTTTTGCAGTATTTAGCCTGAGAACAATTCAAATGAAAGCAAGCAATGACTTGGATTGGACATTTATTTTTAATTTAGAAGTACATTTTACAATTTGCGCCAAGATGCACATCAGCATTAAAACCTTTAACAATACACAGCAGTGATGTGTGCAATCAGGATGAAAACTTCCTGATCCTGCACAGCAGAGCTCCAAGGTAAGGTGGGAGAAATAAGTTGTTGGGTCTGTGGCCTGACACATCCCCCTCTCCGAGTGATCTTGCCAGAGTCTGATCATCACCAGCAATGGCTAGTGTTCCCACCCCGCTCCCTATTCTCAGAAACCAGCGGCAGCAGCAGGCAGCTGCCCAGGGTGTCTCTAAGGCCTCCTATACTTACTCCCAACAAGCACAGCAGGAACCAGTGGGTTACAGTTGTGGCTGCAGGCTGCTCTATGGACTGATTTCCTCTCCACTAGAGAGGCTTGGCAGCTGTGGGTACAGCTTCTGAAAAAAGGTTGAGAGGACCTCAGAGGGCACCACGAGATGGAGGCATCATTTTGTTTCCTTCTGACAGTCCCTACATTCACTTCAGCTGTTAGGGCTGCCATCGTGTCATGGTAATAGGCTGGCTAAAAGGACCTGAAGCTGCCATCTTTAATTAGCAGTCCTAGAGTAAGCCTTTTCACTGGAGAGCAGGTTTGATGGAAATTGTCTTATCTTGTGGTTGTCCTGAAAGGAGACAAGATTCTGCCCATAGTAGAGTTTAAAATGTCACACTACACTAAGTAACATACATATTCTCTGCTTCTGTTAATATTTAAGTGGCTGCAGCAGAGAATGTCCTGTCTCGTCTACTCTTCACTGATTGCAGTGTACTGAGAACATTATGAGGCACAAATTGTGCCAAGATTCTGTTAAATTTCTGGCATAAATGAAAGACAGACAAAGACCAGTTCAGTACAGAACTCAACCATTAAATATTAAGGATTATGGCTTAAAGAGGCCATATGAAATTTATTGTTTGAATTTTGACAAATACCCAATCGGAGCAGGAGAAAAACCCATTGACCGCTGGTGTCTGTTCTGCCATTTGAAAATATTCCAATTGATCTGATAGTGGCCTGAACTCTTTTTTTCCTGTCTACTCCCACTTCCACCCTCCAACACTATTCAATTCTTTTGTTAGTCAAGAACCTGTCGACCACAACCGAAGTGTGCACCCTACCAGCCCCGTGCTCTGGTGAATAGAGTTTCACAGATTCATGACTCTCAGAGAAAAATTTCTCCTCATCTTCACCCTAAATGGGAGGTCTTTTGTTTTCTAAATAGTGTTCCCTAGATCTAGTTTCTTAACTGAGGGGAAATATTCTCTCAGTCTTTTTAGTTCAGAAGTAGCAACCACCCCCAGCTCACCCAGCTCGCCCATGATTGATGATAAATGACTATTGGGGACCACTCCCTCAGCCACTGTTCTCCATATCAGATTATTTGTCAGTTAACTGGACATTTTTATGTTGGAGAACTGCAGTTGACATCAAGTTAGGGAGCATCTGCAATACATGCATTGATAAGGCTTAAAACCAATGGAGCATTGGAACATTTATAGTCAATCTGACATTGTGAATTCACATAGAAAGGAAAGCACCAAGAGCCTGATCCCAGAATCTCTACAGTGTGGAAGGCCATTTGGCCCATCAAATCCACACCGACCCTTCGAAGAGCATCCCCGTAACCCACATTTCCCATGGCTAATCCACCCACCTTGCAAATCCTGGGTCACAATGGGCAATTTAGCCTGGCCAATCCACATTCCTGTACATCTTTGGACTTTAGATTAGATTAGATTAGATTCCCTACAGTATGGAAATAGGCCCTTCAGCCCACCAGGTCCACACTGACCTTCCAAAGAGTAACACACACAGATCCATTTCCCCTATGCTATATTTACCCCTGACTAATATACACCTAACACTATGGGGAATTTACCATGGCCAATTCACCTGACCTGCACATCTTTGGACTGTGGGATGAAACCGGAGCACCCAGAGGAAACTCGCGTAGACATGGGGAGAATGTGCAAACTCCATAGCCAGTCACCTGAGGTGGGAATCGAACCCAGGTCTCTGGCGCTGAGAGGCAGCAGTGCTAAACACTGAGCCACCGTGCCACACTGCAGACTGTGAAACGAGATCAGAGCATCCGGAAGAAACCACTCAGATACAGGGAGTGTGTGCAAACACAGTCGCCTGAAGTTGGAATCAAACCCTGGTCACTGGCGCCATGAGGCAGCAGTACTAACCACTAAGCTATTGTGCCAAGCCTGATGTTTACATATTACTTCTCAGATTAATCGCTTAACTTCCTAACTCATTCTGCCAAATTTACTCAACCATTTTACCTTGGTGAGAAATACAGTTTGTAAAATTGAGAGAAAATGTTGAATTCACCTTGATATAATTCATTGTTTTTTAGGTGAAATACTTAATCATCTCTTAACCAAGATTATGTTGTCCTTGTCATGGCTCTAGTTAATTTATTCTATATTGCTGGAACCTTGGACCTTGTGAGAACAGGACATAAGAGCTAGGAGCAGGATAGGCAATTCAGACCCTTGAGCCTGTTCTGCTGTTTAATACAACAACAGCTGATCTCAGCTTGGCCTCAACTCCACTTTTCTGCCCACTCTCCATAACCTTTCAACCCATCAATCCAACTAATCAAAAATCTCCTCCCTAAGTTTACTCAATATCCCAGCATCCACTGCACTCTGGAAGTGAATTGCCCAGTGAGATAAATGATTTCTATTGATCTCTGTTATAAATCTGTTACTCCTTTTCCAAAAACTATGACCATTTGCTCTGGATTGCCCTACATGAGAAAACATCCATCCTGCATCTACTTTATCAATGTCTAAGCATCTTAAATGCTTAAAATAAATCTTCTTTTCTTGCTCTAAACTTTAGAGAGTTCACATTTGTAAAAATTGCAGCCAAAGAACTCCTGGCAAGTTGTTATAGTATTTTTTGAAGATTACAAAACCTGCTGTCATTGTACATTTGTGGGGGAGTGTTGATCAAGCTTCCATCTGTTAGGAGTATGGTTTAGACCATAAGATATAGGAGCAAAAATTAGGCCATTCAGCCCATCGAGTCTACTCCACCATTCAACCATGGCTGATAAGTTTCTCAATCCCATTCTTCTGTTTTCTCCCTGTATCCCTGGATCCCCTTGACAGTCAATAACTTATCTATCTCTGTCTTAAATATACTCAGTGACCTGATCTTCACAGCCTTCTGTGGCAGTGAATTCATGGATTCACTACTCTCTGGCTGAAGACATTTCTCCTTATCTCTTTTTAAAAGGTCTTCCCTTTACTCTGAGGCTGTGCCCTTGAGTCTTAGTCTCTCTTAGCAATGGAAACAGCTTCCCCACATCCACTCTGTCTAGGTCTTCAGTATTCTGCAAGTTTCAATTAGATTCCCCCCCCAGTGCCCCCATCCTTCTAAACTCCATTGAGTATAGACCCAGAGTCCTCAAATGGTCCTCATAGATTAAGTTGTTCATCATGGGACCATTCTTGTGAATCTGCTCTGAACACGGTCCAAGGCCAGTACACCCTTCCTGAGATATGTGACGCAAAACTGCACACACAAGTCCAAATGTGGCCTGACTGGAGCCTTGTCGAAAAGTGTGGTGCTGGAAAAACACAGCTGGTCAGGCAGCATCCGAGGAGCATGAGAGTTGACGTTTTGAGCATAAGTTTTTCATTCCTGATGAATGATTCCTTATGCTCGAAACGTTGACTCTCCTGCTCATTGGATGCTGCCTGACCGGCCGTGCTTTTCCAACACCACGTTTCAACTCTGATCTCCAGCATCGGCAATTCCTTCTCCTGACCAGAGCCTTCTACACCCTCAGAAGTACATCCCTGCTTTTGTATTCAAGTTGTCAAAATAAATGCCATCATTACGTTTGTCTTCCTAACTACTGACTCAACCTGCAAGTTTCCTTGAGAGAATTCTGAACTAGAACTCCCAAGTCTCTTCGCATTTCAGACTTCTGAATTTTCTCCCCATTTAAAAAAGTCTGTATTCTTCCGACCAAAGTGCATGACCTCACACTTTCCCACATTGTACTCCATCTGCCACTTCCTCAAAGAATTCTAGCAGATTTGTCAGGCATGACCATGATGAAACCATGCTGACTATGCCCTATTTTACCATACACTTCCAACTATACAGAAATCTCATCTTTCAAGATGGAGTCCAGGATCTTACTCATGACTGAGGTTAGGCTAATTGGTCTGTAAAGCCCATCTTCTGTCTTACGCCCTTTTTAAACAGAGGTGTCACGTTAGTGATTTTCCAGTGCTCTGGGACCCTCCCTGATTCTAATGACTCCTGAAAGATTACCACTAACGTCTCCACTATCTGTTCAGCTCTCTCCCTTAGAATTTTGGGGTGTATTCCATCTAGTCCAGGTGATTTATCCATCTTCAGCCATTCAGTTTTTCTCGCACCTTCTCCTTGGTGGTGGCCACAAAACTGAGCTCTGCCCCCTCACTCTCTTGATTTTTTTTTGGGAAATTACTTGTGTCTTCCACTGTGAAGACTGAGGTGAAGTAATTATTCAGTTCCTCGGCCATTTCTTTGTTCTCTGCTACTATCTCTCCTGCATCATTTTCCAGTGGCCCAATGTCCACTGTTGCCTCTCTTTTACCCATTATATATCTAAAGAAACTCTTATAGTCTTCCTTTACTAGCTTAGCCTCCTATTTAATCTTCTTCCTCCTTATTTCATTTTTGTTGCTCTCAGTTGGTCTTTGTAAGCTTCCCAATTCTCTGGTTCACTACTTTATATGCCTTCTCTTTTGCTTTTATACAATTATTGACTTGCCTAGTCAGCCTCATCCTCCCTATACCATGCTATGTTTTCCTCAGGGTGAATCTCTGCTGTGTCTCCTGAGGAATTCTGAGGATTGGAGGGTGGCTAATGTTATACCGCTTTTTAAGAAAGGTGGGAGAGAGAAAGCAGGAAATTATAGACCAGTTAGTCTGACCTCAATGGTGGGAAAGATGCTGGAGTCTATTATAAAGGATGAAATTACGGCACATCTGGATAGTAGTAACAGGATAGGACAGAGTCAGCATGGATTTATGAAGGGGAAATCATGCTTGACTAATCTTCTTGAATTTTTTGAGGATGTAACTATGAAGATGGACGAGGGAGATCCAGTAGATGTAGTGTACCTGGACTTTCAGAAAGCTTTTGATAAAGTCCCACCCAGGAGGTTAGTGAGTAAAGTTAGGGCGCATGGTATTGGGGGCAAAGTACTAGATTGGATTGAAAATTAGTTGGCTGATAGGAAACAAAGAGTAGTGATAAACGGCTCCATTTCGGAATGGCAGGCAGTGACCAGTGGGGTACCGCAGGGATCTGTGCTGGGACCGCAGCTTTTTACAATATATGTTAATGATATAGAAGATGGTATCAGCAATAACATTAGCAAATTTGCTGATGATACAAAGCTGGGTGGCAGGGTGAAATGTGATGAGGATGTTAGGAGATTACAGGGTGACCTGGACAAGTTAGGTGAGTGGGCAGATGCATGGCAGATGCAGTTTAATGTGGATAAATGTATGGTTATTCACTTTGGTGGCAAGAACAGGAAGGCAGATTACTACCTCAATGGAATCAATTTAGGTAAAGGGGCAGTACAGAGAGATCTGGGTGTTCTTGTACACCAGTCAATGAAGGCAAGCATGCAGGTACAGCAGGTAGTGAAGAAGGCTAATAGCACGCTGGCCTTCATAACAAGAGGAATTGAGTATAGAAGCAAAGAGGTGCTTCTGCAGCTGTACAGGGCCCTGGTGAGACCACACCTGGAGTACTGCGTGCAGTTCTGGTCTCCAAATTTGAGGAAAGACATTCTGGCTATTGAGGGAGTGCAGCATAGGTTCACGAGGTCAATTCCTGGAATGGCGGGATTACCTTACACTGAAAGACTGAAGCAACTGGGCTTGTATACCCTTGAGTTTAAAAGGCTGAGAGGGGATCTGATTGAGATGTATAGTATAAGATTATGAAAGGATTAGACACTCTGGCAGCAGGAAACATGTTTCCGCTGATGGGTGAGTGCCGAACCAGAGGACATAGCTTAAAAATACGGGGTAGACCATTTAGGACAGAGATGAGGAGAAACTTCTTCACCCAGAGAGTGGTGGCTGTGTGGAATGCTCTGCCCCAGAGGGCAGTGGAGGCCCAGTCTCTGGATTCATTTAAGAAAGAGTTGGATAGAGCTCTCAAAGATAGTGGAATCAAGGGTTATGGAGATAAGGCTGGAACAGGATACTGATTAGGAATGATCAGCCATGATCATTTTGAATGGCGGTGCAAGTTCGAAGGGCTGAATGGCCTACTCCTGCACCTATTGTCTATTGAATTACTCCCAGAAAGCCCTGCCATTGGCGTTCCACTGTCTTTCCTGCTCGGCTCTTCGCCCAGTCAATTCTACCCAGCTCCTCCCTCATGCCTCTGTAGTTGCCTTTATTCAGCTGAAATATTGTTACCTCTGGTTCTGTCTTCTCTCTCTCAAACTGCAAAGTAAATTTGATCATGTTATGATCACTGCATCGTAAGAGTTCCTTCACCATAAGCTCCCTTATCAAGTTGCACAACACTAAATCCAGAATTGCCAGTTCCCTAGTGGCCTCCATCACAAGCTGCTGCAAAAAGCCATCTTGTAGACATTCCACAAATCACTACCAACCTGATTTTCCCAGTTCACCTGCATATTGAAATCCTCCATGATCACTGTAACTTTGTCTTTCCTACACATCTTTTCTATCTCCTGGTGTAACTTGCGCCCCAGCTCCTGACTACTGTTTGGAGGCATATACATAACTCCAATTATGCTTTTATTACCTTTGTGGTTCCTTAGTTCAACTCACAGATTCTACACCATCTGATTTAAATTTATTTCTTGCTAATAGAGCAACCCCACCCCCTCTGCCCACCTGCCTATCCTTTTGATAGGATCTATATCCTTGAATATTTCCAATCCAGATCCTCTTGCAGCCACGTCTCCATGCTGCCCACCTCGTCATACCAAGCTGATTTATCCTATTCCTTATATGCATTAAGACATAACACCTTGAGTCTTGTATTGATTGTCCCTCTTCTCAATATCATTCATTTGTCCAGTGAGCTTGAAGTTTGATTGCTAAAGCTTTCCAGATACTCTGTCCTATTTGTGTCTGTGCTGGAGATTTTAATGACCTCTCCCAAGTTCTGCACTCTTACCTTTTAATTCGAGTTTTCTAAATTCCCCTATAACTGAACCCCCGCCCCATTTAGTTTAAAGCCCTGTCTCCAGCCCTAGTTATGCAATTCTCTAGGACTCAGATCCCAGCACAATTCACATGAGGAGCATCCCATTGGAACAGATCCCTTCTTCTCCAGTACTGGTGCCAGTGTCCCATGGATTTGAATCCATTTCTCCCACACCAATCTTTCAGCCACACATTTACCTACTTAATTTTATTGATCCTGTGCCAATTAGCTCATGGCTCAGGTAGTAATCCAACGATTATTACCTTTTTTGTTCTGCTTTTTAATTTAGCTCCTAGCTGTTTATACTTCCTTAGCAGAAATTCTGCCCTAGTTTTATCTATGTCTTTGGTACCTATGTAGACCACAACCACTGCATGTTTATCCTCCCACTCTAAGTTCCTCTGCAGCCCAGAAGAGATATCCCAAACCCAAGCACCAGGCAGGCAGCACAACCTTCAAGACTCTTGAGCCTGGTCACAGCGAACAGTGTCTATGCCCCTAACTATACTGACCCAATTACAACAATCTCTCCCCACATGAACGGCTCCCTATACCATGGTGCTATGGTCAGTCGGCTCATCCTCCCTGCAACCTCCATCTCCATCCACATAAGGAGCAATACTCTTGAACCAGTTGGACAAGGATAAGGGCTGAACCTCCTGCAACTCCACCATTGGACTCCTTGACCGTTTCACTCACAGCCACAATCTGTTGTTCATGACCACTTGCCAAATTTGTTAGCTATTCTAATGGTTGTGATTGTCTCCTCAAACACAGCATCCAGGTAACTCTCCCCATCCCTGATGTGTCGCAATGTTTGAAGCTCAGACTGCAACTCCTCAACTCTGAGCCACAGTTCTTCCAGCAACAAACATTTATTGCAGACATGATCACTGGGAACCACAGTGACGTCCACAGCTCCCACATCACACAGAAATAACACATTATCTGACCCTCCATTCTTATTTTATTTAATTAGTTTTGAATTTGTGTTTATTTTAACTGTTTTTGTATCTCTGCTTATGCAAGTTGTAATCAATAAATTAGCAAGATTCAATTTAGCACAGATTCCAATTTAGCAGGCCCTTATTAGCCAATAATCACAGCCCTCCTGTGACATCACCTTTCAGTTTCCCATTCAGATTCAGCAACAGAATCACCCACCTTCCCAGAATGCTCTCCACTCAGCCCCTCTCCCAAAGTAAAGACCCCAAGTCCACGCGGTAAGTTTATATACCACTTACTTTCCCAGACTGCTCTCCGCTCGGCTCTGCTCCTGAAGATGTAGCCATAGATCCAAACAGTACCGTAGTATTAATCTCACAGTTCCAAATACCACCATGACAGTGGGTGCAGTTTAAATTTAATTAAATTATGTGGCATTGAAAGCTAGTCTCAGTGATAGAGTCATTGAGTTGTACAGACCCTTCGGTCCAATAAAACCATCATTGAATACTGTAATGCCCTTTAGCAAATGAAATCAGCCATCCTACCTTGCTTTGATTTCCATATGACTCTAGACCAATAGGAATAAGGTTGACTTCTAACAGCCTTATGAAATGCCCTAGCAAACCAATCCATTCAAGAGCTATAGGGTGTGTTGCCATTGACACCAACATCCCATAAAGGAACAAAAGGGAGAAAAGAGAATGAGAGATGATCCTACTGAAATAGATGTAATCCTAGTTGGGGCGATTCACAGGGTGGATGCTTTTCCTGTGGTAGGAACTAGAACTAGGGGACACTGTTTGAAAATAATGAGTCTCCTATGTAAGATGGAGATGTGATTCTATTTTACTCGAATGGTCATTAGTTTCTGGAATAGACTTCCCTTGGAAGCAGAGGAGACAAAGTTATTGAATATGTTTAATGTTGAGTTAAATAAATTCTTAAATGGCAAACAAATCGATGGGTTTCGAAGTAGACACTAATTAGAGGCCACAATCAGATCAACTATGACATTACCTGGTGGCAAAGCAAGCTTATGTCAAATGTTATTCCTGCTCCTAATTCCGATGTTTGTAAAACAAAACTGTTTTATTCTGAATTGTGTCAAGCTGCTTTGAGTATTGTTGCACTCAGACAGACAAGTGGGGTTTACTCTGATTTGTGCCCTCTAGATAATGCATATGCTTTGGGAAGTAATGAAGTGAGATACTTCCTGCAGTATTCCTGCTGTTGTAGCACTGTATTTGTACAGGGGTACGGGTAAGTCTCAGAGTGTTGATGGAATGGGAATCAGCAATGGCAGTGTCATTGAATATCTAATGGATATGGTTAGCATCTCACTTGATAAAGATTGACATTGCCAGGTCTTAGTTACGTCTTGATTATATGTTTTCTATTACTATATGACTTTGTTACTTCTTTTAGGTTGAAGCTGGCCATCAATGGTATTTGCAAGTCATTTACATTATTGGTCCAGAATCCCTTTCTGGACCACGGGTTCAACGTTCACTTAATTATCGATTCTCACGCCGAAGGCGAGACCTGGTGGACAAGAATGGCAAGTTAACACTTGATAACTCTTTGATTTATGACAATGAGAATGATCAGGTCAAGAATGGCACAAACATGAAGAACTTGAGGCTGGAGTCTGAGGCTGTGGCATTGACCTCACACAAAGAAGCATCAATCGGAGGTGCTGTCGCTGCCATCATGCTGCTACTTCTGTTTCTCATTACTGCTTGTTTTTTAGCAAGAAAGTGTAAACATAAGAAATTACCTAAGGAGATTCCAGAGGAATATCCACTGAACACAAAAGTTGAAATTTGCAACAAAGCACTGAATAGATTGGAAAAGAACTTAAATGGCAAGCACTACACAGAGAAGAATATCAACATATTAAATAAAAATGATATCATTCGGGTAAAGGGTGTCAAGGTTAAACAGGTAAACCTCAATGTTAAGCTTCAGAATAATTTGCAAGATGGTACAGAGGTTTGATGATTGACATTTTATTACAAAATTTGTGGTGAGACGTGGGGGAAGAAAGAGAACAAACTTGAAAAAAAAATTGTAAACAAAGGGAATATGGTCTGAGTGGTCATGATTGTGTGTGTGATTCTTTTGCAATTGAGCTACCTCATTCTTATATACACATGTACCACATTAACTTAACACAGTACTCATTAAACCTGGTGTATATCTGTTCTTGAACTCTTTTGAAAATTAGATGCCTTTGGGAAATTCTTTTTTTGTCTGCTCATAATCTCAATACTTTTCTGATGGTAGCTCAAGGATTGTGCATGCTTTTAAATATTGAAAGTTTCTTTCTTCATAGCTGGGCTAGATGATAATCTGAGTTGTCTAAAAATACCTGCAAATGATCAAACCACTGAAAATTTCACTCTTGTTATACTGCTTTGTTTCCAGCCATGCATTTATGTTCATGTAAAAGTTTGTTTTTAACTGGATGTGGTGTGTAAATATCCTTTAAGTGCAATTCCAGTTTAGAGGCAAAGTTCACCCAATAACCAATCATTCAGAAGTACACATGATTTTCATTTTCATTTTTTATACTTGTGGTAAATTGAACAGACTGAAAGGTATTGTTAAATATTTGGACATCAGCAGCCCCAGTGTAATCAAAGTTTGTGTTTTATTTTGAACAAATACTATTTTATGTACTGTATTATCTATTGTTGGGTTTTGTATCCTCTGTATGGAGTAGTGCAGTCAAACTTCAGGGTTTATGTTTAACTGCTTAATGGAACTGTGAGACAAACCATATTTGAATTGCATTATTACTGTACTGTATTCACATGAGGATCCCAGCAATGCTGCTGGTGGAAGCCATTAGCACATCACTATCTTCAATTAAACTATTATATACCTGTGAGTAACAAAAATGCTGTCCCATTTCTTTTTTTAGTAAGGATCAGCCCACTCAGTGAGCACTTATCCACGTTGTTAACTGAGTGATCGAGTTGTAGTGTTCAAGGTTTATCATTGCATTGGTGATGAGAAAACTGACTACTACATGACACATCACAATGTTTCAACCAATAAAGAACATTCTATTTAATGTCACTGAATCCTGTCTTTATTGTTTAAAATATAAAAAGGGGGAAGAACTATAATCAAAGCATTTTAACTAAAATATATATAAATCAGTAGAGAACAAATTTAAAATATCATCTTGATGCTGAAGGGCTTGAAAGGGGCTACGTGAATGCAGGTTTCTTTTCTTTGCATGACAGACAGGCTAATTTTAAAAAAGACAAAATCACTGCAATGGTGAAAACAAAAATAGAGTTTTACTTTTGCCATCAGGCACTAATCTGAATGTTGAGGATCAGCTGTTGTTCTGCACCCCACATAAATAGCTTTTGTATTAGTTTAAAATGGGTGACGTGGAAACATGGATCTTGCATCTGTTGGTGAAAGTTAAAGTTAACCAAAATACAAATGATTTCAAAATATAACCACATTTGTTCAGAAAGTTGCATTAAAGATGAATGTCATAATAGGTAGCGATGCTATAGAATATTCCTTAAATCGCTACATGAAAGATTCACAGATGTTATATTTTCAGCATGTCTTTGCAGACAGTGCTGCAATGATAACAACTGTCAATCTGAATTAATTATTGGTAAAATTTTCTACTCTGTGCCATTAAAATGTCAAAATGGAAATGGAAATCCACAAATCCCATACAATAGGCAGTCATTCTCAAAGAACATAATATTTATTCATAGGGAAGCAACACGAACATTGTCCCAGGAGGGAGCCATTGTCAGATCAGAGAGCCAATGGAATGGGGTAAATTTATTAAAGAGTTTCTGTTTGTGTTAATGCAAATATTGGAAAAAATATCATCCACAATATTATTTTAAAAAGCTTCATTTATGGTGCTTATCAAATTCTGTTCATTTCTAAGAGAGAGTCCTATATTTTCTAGAAATTGAAGTGGTTACTTGATAGAGTGGGCTATGTCAGGCCCTTAAGACTGGGACTTAAAAAATTTTCCTTAAAGCCGAGCAGGAGAGTAGTCTTCAAATGGAAACCTTGCCTATCACACTGGAAAATATTTTAAAGATTTTATGGAAGTTTAATAAAAAGGTAACTTGGATAAAAGACCCTAAATGATGACAGGTTCCTCCATTTGTTCAGTGTGGTTTTACTGGGTGTAGAAATTGAACATTGCAAAAATATGTCCCTTAATTTCATGTAATAGGAAATGTTACCCAACTTTGAGGGATTTTGGAAACAAAATCTACCAAAGCCTCGACAACATTTTGATATTTGAACTATTGTGCCATCCAGTATATTGGCAGCCTTCCACAAACTGTCATGCGAGGTATGAAACAGAAGCAGGCACTTCCCCAAAGGGGAAGTTGTTCCAAACCATCTGTTTATTCCTCCTTGCAGCTAGTTTATTAAATGGATCTTACATCAAGTTGCTCTCTGACCATTACTATAAGAAGATCAAGAATGAGAGAGGATGGAGGAAGCAAATATAGAATCACAGACTCCCTACAGTGTGGATACAGGCCATTTGGCCCAACAAGTCCACACCATTCCTCCAAAGGGTAACCCACCCAGACCCATTCCCCTACATTTCCCCTGACTAATGCACCTAACCTACACATCCCTGAACATTTTGGTCAATTCACCTGACTTGCACATCTTTGGATTGTGGGAGGAAACCAGAGCACGGGGGGGGGGGACCCACACAGAGGATGTGCAAACACAGACAGACAGTCACCTGCCACTGGAATCGAACCTGGGTCCCTGGTGCTATGAGGCAGCAGTACTAACCACTGAGCCACCGTGCCACCCCAAATCATCACAGAATTGTTACTTTGGGTGGAGGGCCAGTTAAGTTGACCAGATGTCTGGTGAGCGAAGAAGCTAACAGCACAAGTTCAGTTCCCATTCTGACTGAGGTCACTATGAGGATCCCATCATCTTAAGCTTGTCCCTTGCCTGAGGCATAGTGACCCTCAGGTTGAACCACCACCAGTCATGTCTCTCTGATGACAAAGCAGTTCTATGGTCCTCTGGGAGTATGGCGACTTTACATTAGAAACTATTCAGTCCATTGTGTCTATGCTAACTCTTGACGAGCAATTTACCCTAATTCCATTCCACCCTCTGCCCCGCCTTGATAATGGCCCAGCTCTCTATTTCAAATCTATTGCAACTCAATCTGCCTCCCTTACAATGTGATGTATAACAATAGTTGCTACCAATGGATGCATTACTTTCCAGACTTGAAACATACACTGCATGAAAGATTTTTCCCATGTTGTTGTTTATCACCTTCATTTTCAGTCCTTCCACCCATAGGAACAGTATTCCCTAGTCAAATGCTGTCCCTTGTTTTAAATTGAGGTATCAAATCTCCTTTTATGCAACTTCTTTAATATCTTCACATCCTTTTGAAAGTGTCATGCCCAAAAATGAACATTGTGCCAGTTGAGCTCTAAATTGTACCCTTTATACAAAGTGTCCCATAAAACCGTTCTAGAATTTTCCTATTCCCTTATTGCATCTCCAGTGAAGTCATGATATCAGAGGTTATATATTTGCATGGATGTATAATAGGTGGGAAACAGCAAGTGGGGATAAGGAGTTCTCTTTTAGGTGAAAGAATTTGATTAACTGGTTGCCTGGAAACGACAAAACACATTCGAATTAGGCCAAGGAGTTTAAATTATACCCCCCAAAAAAATAAGAGAACTACCAAGCCAATAACATCTGCACAGAAAATTGCTCTCTTAAAAAAGGTACCTTTATCAATCAGTAACCTGTGAAGCAGGATCCCCAAGAAGGAGAAAAGACGACCAAAATACCGAGAAGAATGAAAGCTGCCTGGTTTTGAGATAAGACCTTTTGTTCTGTAAATCATAATCGGGTGTGTTATCAGACTAGTATCATAGAAGGGAAGGCAAAAGATAGCTTAGAGTAAGGATTTGTAAATTAGGTGTTAGTTAATTATTCTCTGTTCTACTTTAAGAAATAAATTTGTTAATTTTTACCTTAAAAATAGTTCTTGGCCACTTGAATATTATTTACAGATTACTGCACGAGATAAATCTTTGTTGCTGGTTTTAAATTAAGCAGGAGGGTTGACCCCGTGTCGTAGCAAGATCAGCCATGATTCCTACTGAATGCAGAGCAGGCTGAAGGGGCCTACTCTAGTTCCAATTGTTTTTCTAGTGTTTTGATTTTGGCGAGTACTAGTAGTGGAAGTGTTAACCAAGGCCCCACTACTGTTAATAAAGGCACATTGTCCTCCACTCAGCTGCTAACTTTAATGGTGGACTTGCTTCTTATTGAGGCACGGAGTTTTACATCCAGCCAGTTAACATTCTTCAAATTGAATTTCTCCTCAAAAGATATACCTTTGGCAAATCAATGTTGGCTTTCTGCAATCAATCCACATGCATCTAAGTGACTTAATTTATTCTGGTCTATTATTTCTAAAACTATATCCAGCACTGAGATTAAACTAACTAACCTGTAGTTTGATGAAGGGTGTTTGTAATTCTCCAATCCTTGCCAGGGGCTTCCCAAATTCCTTCTTTTCCATAATAGCTGATGGTGCATTCCATCCATACCTGGTGACTTTCAAACTAAAAGTACAGCCAACCTTTCAAATCCTCTTCCTTCTCAATCTTTAGCCCATCCAGAGTTTCAGCTCTCACCTCTTCCGCTATGATAACTTCAGCAACGTCTTACTTGGTAAAGACAGGTTCAAAGCACTCATGTAGTACCTCAATCATATTCTTTCTTCCATGTATAGATTTTCTTTTTCATCCCCGATTGGTCCCATCCTTCCTGTGAGGTAAGAAGGTTTGATTACAAATGAGGTAGGTAGGCCTGCAAGATCCCAGCATATACTTGTCTAACAGGTTCAAGATTCTTGTAGGCTGTAGATGAGCAAAGACAGCAGGGAAGATGAGCAAACTGACCACAACTGTGAACACAGTAACTACTGATCAAAACAGCTGGGGATTTGGTGTCGGGATATCATTATGATTCTAGGTCTGCTTTACCAACCCCTCCCCATTTCTACAATGGCAATTAGAGAGTGAGAGAGAGAGAGATTCTATTTGTCCATCAAGTCAAATGATAGAAGAAGTTTAATATTAAAGGTAGGCTGGAAAAATAGTGAATGTGGACTGCATGCATAAGTAAAATTGAGTACAAAACATATAGGCAGTGTGGATTAATTTGTTCAAATGCTAGCTAACTAAAATGTGGTGCAGAATGACATCAATAGAACAAGTTCAATGCCACTACTGGCTGGGGATGTTCATGTCTAGCTTACACAATAGTGTCCCCAGGTTATGGACTCTAAGTGCCAGGCATGCTTATGTTCCTTTGTGGTTTGTGTCTGATTACTTTATCTTAGATGCAATATATTATAAAAGAAGAATTAACAACCTGTTCAAATATACATTATAAAAGAAAAATACTTAAGTCTGAATTAATTTGTCTTTATATTTGTGGTGGTTAAAAGTATAGCATTCCACTTTTCACAGGAATTGCAAGAACTCCTTAACTGAAACAAATTTTCTTCAAAACGTTTTTAAAGTTGGATTTTAAAAATACTTAGCAATACGACATTAAAATATAACAACAGTTCCATTTACCCACAAGGCATGAATCTGAATATATTATGCAATTGTGGAAATCAATGAATGTTTCTCAGCTCAATCAGCAAGGGACTCATTTTGTCAATTAAGGTGCAAAATCCCATGCACAAGTTCCCAATTAAAGTAGTCTACCAATTAAAGACCGGTGATCAATGCACAATTATTCCTTCAGATTACAGAAACACCTATTTACATTGGCATTGTAATTATTGATTTAAATTGGTAAAACAATTTTAGATGTAATGCATGCTACACTTTTATACAAATGATAGTTATATTGTAAATAAATTTGACACAAACTCAGCCATCACACCAAAATAGATCAGGCCAGAGCACTGCAGTTCTGCTACATCCAGTCATGAATGGGAGCAGACAATTAAACGACAAATCTTAATGAAGAAGCCAACCCAAGAAAAACAAGTGTGACAACATTTGCACCCATCCCCCAGAACTGCAAATGAATGATCCATCTCTACGTTATCAGAAGGTACCCATCATGAGAGATGCCAGTCTTCAGCCAATTTAATTCATATCAAGAAACAATTGAGTACACTGGATGTAGCAAATATTGTGGCTGTGACAACACTCTGGCCACAGTGATGAAAACCTGTGCCCCAGAACAAGCCATGACATTAGCCATGGGGCCTAATGTAATGTAGACATTTACCCATCAATCAGGATAATGTCGGGGATGGGGAGAAGAGGAAAATTTCTTCCCTGATCACACCTAGCATATATGATTATTAGACAGTTCTTAGATGCCAACATCCATCACTTGCACAAATATGAATAATTGAGGAAAAGGAAAACAGATTTGTTCAGGGGAAATTGTGTTAATTTTCTTGAGTTTTTCATGAAGTAATAGAATGCCTTACCAACAAAGTCAATATCTGATGAACAAAAGGGACACAGAAATAGTGGCAGAATGGATACAAAGTTAACTGAGGAAGAGGAAGTTAAGTGTACTGGTGAATAATTGCTTTTCAGACTGGAGAGTAGTGTGGTTCTCTAGGGCTGGTACTTGGACCACTCCTTTTCTTGATGTATATCAATGATTCTAGATTTGTGTGTACAGATCACAATTTCAAAATTTATAGATGACTTGTGAAATTTGAGAAGGAAAGTGATAAATTCAAGTGGACATGAGCGTATGGTGGAATGGAAAGATGAAACAATGCAGTGAAGTAATTCATTTTGATAGAAAGAATTATGAAAGGCAACATTTTTAAACATTATGTAGGAACGGAGACCTCAGGGTATGTGTGTGCATCATTGAAAGTTTTGGAGAGACTGAGAAAGTAATTTTTGAAAAAGAGATTTACAGGATTCTGGACATTATAAATGATGTTATAAGTTAGGAAGTTAGTGAACCCTTATAAAAATGCTGTTTTGACCTCAGCTAGGTTAGTGTGTCTAATTCTGGCATATCTGAAAAAATGTGAAAGCTGTAGAGAAGGTGCAGAAAATTTTATAGGAATAGTGCCACAGATGAGGGATATCAGTTACATCAACAGTTGGGAGAAGTTGGTGATGTTCTCTTTCGAAAAGAGAACATTGAGAGGAGATTCAATGGAAGGGTTAAAAATCATCAAGGGCCTGTGGTAGACAAGTAGATAGATTGAAACTGTTCACACTGGCAGAACAGTCAAGACCAAGAGGACATACATTTAATGTGATTGAGAAAGGAATCAAAAGGGAGCATGAAGGAAAACTTCTTGATGCACAAGTGGTTAGGATCTGGAATCCACAGCCTGAGGGGGAAATCAACCATGGCTATCAAAAAAGAATCTGATAAACACATGGGGGAAAATAACTATTGTGCTATGGAGAAATGGAAGGGCTGGCACTAACAGAAGATAGAGGTAAAAACAATGACTGCAGATGCTGGAAACCAGATTCTGGATCAGTGGTGCTGGAAAAGCACAGCAATTCAGGCAGCATCCGACGAGCAGCAAAAATCGACATTTCGGGCAAAAGACCCATCACAGGTTTGACAGACCAAAATGTGCTGTAACCATTCTGCAAGACTTTGCCACTAGAACTTTGCTACATGTGTTTCTCAGGAAACATTTATTGGCCCAGCTAGCTTTATTTTCTTCATTAATGACATTCCCTCCACTATAAAATCAAATGCTGATGATTGGGTAATGTTCAGTTCCATTTGCGAATCCCCAGTTGGTAAAGGTCTGTGCCCACGTCAGCAAGATCTTGGCAATATAACAGGGTTGGATTGATAAGCAGTAAGTAACATTCACACTGCATGAATGCAGGCACTGATCATCTTTGACATCTTTCTCATCAAAGCTGACCATCAACATCTTAGGGTCCCCAATGATTAAACACTTAACTGAAATTTTACATGAGTGCAGAGATTACAAGAACAGGGTGGGTACTTCATGATGAGTAACCTAACTCCTTACTCCCAAAAGCCCATCAATCATCTCCAAACTGCAACTAATGAGTACGATGGAATAATTTCCACTTGACTGAATGGGTGCAGTGTTAACACTCAGAAGCTTGAATCCATTCAGGAAAATGGCCTGTTTGATTGACACACCATCCACAAATTGAGTCCCTCCATCACTGGTGTATTGTGGCAGCAGTATGTCTCCTCTACAAACTCTGCAACAACTTACCCTGGCTGATTCAAGAGCAACTTTCAAATCCAAGTCCTTATTCACCTAGAAGGGCAAGAGTAATTGGAATATCACTTGTCTTGAAGTTTATCCTCAAGCCGCATACTATCTTGACTTGTACTATTTCTTCATACTTGCTGGATCAAAATCCTCCTCTGACAGCACTGTGGTGAACTTCAATACTGAAATTCATGTTGAGTGAGAGAATGATTCACCAGAAACTTCAAGGGTAGTTAGTGATGAGAAACAAATGCTAGCCTTTCCAGCGATGCTAAAACCTTATGAAATAATGAAAAACATAAGTAATGGTGTTATCAACGATTATGTATTCATTTTATATGTATTTTATTATTTTCATTTCTTTATGCTGCTGTTTATAGGTGTACATGAAATGTGAAATGTAGTTAAGCGTTTAAAAATGTGGATGTGTTTTAATTAATTGGTTTTATATTCATTTATATCAAAAAGCTGTAAATGATCCTAAAACTGATAATAGCATACTGGAAAACACTCCAACTCTGAACAGTATTCATGTGTAAGGCAATCTCAATCCTACAGTAGTTTTGGGAGGAGAGACTCCATTCAAATAACAAAATGACTAATTAGTTTTTTTTAAAATTTTGAATTACTGATTATTCTCTCAAGGACATAATTTTATATCTTAATGAGTTCAGTTGACTGCACTTGTTTAACCTCTGGTATTGGAACAGGGCACAATAGGCTGAGTGTTCTAGATTACTAGAACAATTTAAATACATAAAGACAGAAGTCTATAAACTAATTTTACAAATAAATGAAGAACATAATAATGTTCTTTAATCCAATTCATTAAGGCTAGATATATTCAATATTGGGCACTATTTTCTAATGCATTTGTTTTAAAGACTCAGTCGCTTTCTACTGATCTCAATTGGATCATTTGATTACTGACAGACTGGAGTGTGACCCTGAACAAGTTACTTTCAAAGTGTAATATTTTCCTTTTTCAGCTTTATATGTTTTATTACTGAGTGAAGGCTTAAATAAAGAGACCTTTTTGTCTTGATCATTTATAATGATGTTATTTTGTCTGCTTTGCCTTCATACTTGCAAATTTCCTGTCCGTCAGTATATAAAACCAGTTAATGACTGCGGTTGTCAAATTTTACACTAGTATTCCATCAGTGGCAGTCTTCATTTGCTGACAAATCCTTGTGTACCTGATGTAATTATGCACATGGGTGTAACATTAAAATTTAAAATTCATTAAGAAAATTGAGAGAATAAAGGGACACATTTAAATTGAGGGAAGGGAATTTCTTCACCCGAGAGACCTTTATAGACTAGATTACTGAAAATATTTAAAGAGGAGTCCGATAGATTTTCTAGATCAGCCATGGTTATGTTGAATGACAAAGCAGGCTTAAGGGGTTTTATTGGCTTATTCTTGCTCCAATTTCTTATATGCTAAAGGTATCCAGCTCTTTATCTTATTTCTCCTTTAAAAGCATCCTTAAAATTTACACCACAAAGTCCAGCACTATAATGCTGGTCATTTTGGTGGTACCTTAGCAGACTAAGGTGAAGAGGGGTCACTGCACTCATAATAACTTTTAGAACAGCCTGTGTTAATAACACATTGATAGTGTGGATATTCTATGGATATGCCTAAGTAGGCAGATCATAACAGTACCCTCTAACTAAAGGCTAATTTGTCTCATCTTCTATTTCAACCCCCAGTCTCCTAGTTAACCTCCTCACTTTAATACACAAGTGCATTCAGTGGTACAGGGATCCACAAATTAAAAGGGGTCAACTTCTACCTGCAGTTCCTTATTACTACCGATTGGTTCTTACCCAGTCTGTAGAAGTAGTGATTGGAAAAAGAGATCTGAAAAATTGTTAAGTCTAAAGTGCTGAAAGTTGAGAAGATATTGTCTCTTGCTGCACGGAGACCAAGTATACTCTCTGCTTCAAGTCAAAAGGGGAAATAGCTGCAGTTCTCCTTTAGGCTACAGCCCCCAAGGAGATGGAACAGAGGCAGCAAGATCACAGAGGACAGGGATGCGGGCGTCTCAGCAAGGGGCCTTCATTAACACTTCTCCTTTGTATGTTTAAGCCAGAGGCCTGTGTGTTCAACAAATGTGATTCACCAAGAAAGTGATCACAAAAAAGTGCCCCTGCTGCTAACCAGGGTGACGATGGCACTGCCAACGGCAGTCAAGGTAGTCACTGCCCTGAACATTTTTGCTACTAGATCCTTCTCGACTGGAATAGATGACAAAGTAAACATGTTGCAATTCGTCACCCATAACTGCATATGAAGAGAGGTCATAATTAATCTTCTTTCTACATGCAGCATGTACATGGCTTTGCCAGACAGCAAAATCTTAAACTCCCTCCCTAATGGCATTGTGGGTCTACCTACAGCACATGGACTGCAGCAGTTCAACAACACAGCTCATCAGCACCTTCTCAAAGGCAGCGAGAACAACTTCAAAAGGCTACCATTCACTCAAAGTGCAGTTATTGCATAACCATCCAGAATTTCACAATCCTGTAGCAGTTATGTTTTGTTCATCCAGTGCTAATTCACTGCTCCATCTTTCAGCTCTCACATCAACCAGAGGGTGACTGCACAGTGAGAATGTCACTCCAAGGCCACTCTATACCAGTCTGATGACTCCTTGCAGCATCTCCACCAAATATCAGCATTCCTGAGATCTGTGCTCCATTTGACCAAATTAATATAGTGTGCTGAAACAATTCAATTTGCCTTGGCTGCTCTGAAAAAGTCCTTGCGCACCTGATGGTCTGCTTTCTGGAAGGCTTCTGAACATCTGGGGGAAGGGAATCTCTCTCCCAAGCTACAACTCAAGCACAGCATCTAAATATATGTGAGCACTCTCTTGTGACTTGCATCAATTTTGTATGTTCCTGAAGGTCTTCAAATATGGTTCAAACTGTTTCGGCCCAAGCTGTAATCAGAATGCACAATGCCTTTAAGAGGTGCAGGCTGGCTTTCCATGCTAAGCTGTGAATGCATGCAGCAGCTCCTCACTCACTGCTGTACAGCATTGCAGATTCATAGAAAGCAATAGGCAGCACTACATTTGTGCATCTGTCTGCATCATTTTAAACAACACATTTTTTGGAAGCTTCAACTCCGGAAACCTCAACTTCAACAACTGAAAGCTAAACTAAAACCCTGGGTCTTTGTAAGGCTTACTCCACCCACTCATGGCTTCTTTTGTCTCTTTTTTAAATTAAAAGCTCAAAGCTATTTACTCTATGGGTGAGCTCTTTGTGGGTGGCACGGTGGCACAGTGGTTAGCACTGCTGCCTCACAGCGCCAGAAACCCGGGTTCAATTCCCACCTCTGGCGACTGACTGTGTGGAGTTTGCACGTTCTCCCCGTGTCTGCATGGGTTTCCTCCAGGTGCTCCGGGTTCCTCCCACAGTCCAAAGATGTGCAGGTCAGGTGAATTGTCCATGCTGAATTGCCCGTAGTGTTAGGTAAGGGGTAAATGTAGGGGTATGGGTGGGTTGCGTTTGGCCAGTCGGTGTGGACTTGTTGGGCTGAAGGGCCTGTTTCCACACTAAGTAAATGAATCTAATCTATTTTCCATGCAGATGCCTTGTCACCTGGTTTACAACACCTCTCTACCAGAGGAACAGATAGAACAAAACCCTCTAAAGGCATATCTTGTCACAGCAGAAAAATAAAACTAATCAGCTTTTAGTTTGAATGTCACTAAGATACAAGAGGAAAATAACAAGGCCTAGTTAAGGTAATTAAACAACCCTCAGTTGCTTAGACAACTCATAGCTTTAGAGCATTTGAGGTCGAAAATCAATGTCTATATGTTTTTAAGAACATCAAAATACTGACAACCCATTTAAATCAGTAACATATACTTACAGCCAATTCTAGTGCTGCACATGTTGGAGGGCATTCTCATTGTGAAGGCAGGACTTTGTCTCCACTAGGACTGTGTGGTGGTCACTCTTACCGATACTGTCGTGGACAGACACATCTGCAGCGAGCAGATTGGTAAGGTTGAGATTAAGTATGTTTTTCCCTCTTGCTGGTGCCCTCATCATTTGCTGCAGACCCAGTCTAGCAGCTATGTCCTTTAAGGCCAGACTAACTCAATCAGTAGTACTGCTGTCAAGCCACTCTTGGTGGTGGACACTGAGATCCCCCAGCCAGTCTACATTTTGTATGCTTGCCACCCGTAGTGCTTTCTGTAAGCGCTTTTCAACTTGGAGGAGTATCAATTAACCAGCCAAGGGAAGATGATATGTGGTAATCAGCAGCGGGTTTCTTTGCCTATAAGACTTCATGGGGTCCAGAGTCAATGTTGAGGACTTCTAGGGCAACTCCCTCCCAACTGTATACTATCTCTGCTGGGTCTGTCCTGCTGATGGAACAAAACATATGCAGGGACAGTGATGGTGATGCTGGTGTCTGGGTCATTGTCTGCAAGGTACAATTCCATCAGTATGACTAGGTCATGCTGTTGCTTGACTACTCTGTGTGACAGCTCTCCAAATTTTGGCATTAAGCCCCCAGATATTACAAAGGAGCTCTTTGCAGGGTTGACTGGGCTGTTTCTATCATTGACCTAGGCACTGGGAAAGACAATGCCATGTGGTCCGTTAGGTTTCATTTCTTTCAGATTTCGTAGTGATTGATACAACTGAGTGGCTTGCCAGGCCATTTCAGAGGGCAGTTGAGAGTCAACCACATTGCGGTGGGTCTGGAGTCACATGCAGGCGAGACCAGGTAAAGATGGTAGATTTCCTTCCCTGAAGGACTTTAGTGAACCAGATAGGTTTTTCCTGACTATCAACAATGGGTTCCTGGTCAATAGTGGATTCTTAATTTCAGACCTTTTTTTAAAAAAAGAAGATTTCAAATGCCCCCATGGCAGGATTTGAACCTGGATCCCCAGAATATTAGTTGAATTTCTGGATAAATAATATAGTAATTCAAGTCCCCGTTCAACTCCTACCTGTTCCAGAGATGTGTCATAATATCTCTCAAGCTACACAAAAACTCACCAAACAGCACAACATCAGGAAAACTCAACAAAGAAATCAAAGTATGTATGTGGCAGAGTCAACTAGCAGCTTGCTCCAAATGAAATCCATTTGGATTTAGGGCAACAACATCTCAGGGCATTATCCATGGATACCAACCACACATATGTTACCTGCAGACATTGGCAGGTACTGGTTGCCAACCCATCATGATCGTGGCACCTCTCTGATACATGGCAAGCTGATCTCGGGACACAGAACTCCCTGGTGCAGTGGTAACCGGCACTGAGATACGCTGCACGCACAGACAGTCACGCAGCTCATGATATAGATCAGGCTGCATCTCAGGGCTGCTTGCTTGCTCTCTTAGCTTTCATTCATTTTATGCTACTTGCATGTGCACACCATCCATGTTTTGCCTTGCCACACTGTATAGCAGGAAACAGGTTCCTCCTTTCTACTCTATTGCTACCTCTCACAATTTTATATATCTCAATAATGTTCACCCATCAGCCTTCTCTCTTCCAAAGAGTACAACCCCAACCTCTCCAATCTCTGCTTGTAGCTACAGTTCTCTACCCTGGCAACCATATTCGTAAGTCTTGTCTACACTCTCTCTAGAGCAATTACATCTTTCCTGTAATGTGGTGACCAGAACTGCAGACAATATTCCAGTTGTAGCCTCACCAGTGTCTGTACAGTTTCATCATCATATCCCTACTTCTGTATTCTGTACCTCTGCCACTGAAGGAGGTGGTAATGTTCCCCTACTGGACACTGACAAGATGAGAGTGGGCAGTGGGTATTGGGGGCAGGGTATTGTTGATTTAGAGAGGGGGTGTTCAGATCTGATATAGCTAAGGACAGATAAAATGTGTTAAAATATGTGGTGGTTAAACAACAACTTGGCTGAGAAAATGAGAACACAATTGTGACAGAATGTCAGCCATGCACTACAGACAGTGTGGTTTTGCCTCTGCTGTGCCTTTTCACTGTTGATGAGGGGCAATGCCAAGTTAGCATATTCATCCAGATGCATGGCAGCCATTCAAAAATGGCAATGGAGGGAAGAAATGCTGGTGTTTCAAGTGAATTCCACTAAGTGACATGCAGGAACACTGCATGGTACGATGGGGCACAAGAGATGTCATAAGGTCAAGGCAGATAATTAGTGAGGAGAGTTTGGTAGGATACAGCAAGAAAACTCACTGAGGCTCACAGCTTCAAAAATAACTCCAAAAAAACTTGACAATGCAACCTGATCAAAAAAAAATTCAGCCCTATGTCTTCTCCTTAACACAAACCATGATTACAAAGTTACCTTAACGGGGCTCACTAACAAGATAGAAATCACAGATCCCAAAGGTCTCTAAATGTTTATCTTACCTTCAATAATACTGTGTGGTACATACCAGGAGCAGTATTAGCTAGTTAAACCTGAAAGGAAGGAAGAAAGGAAAGGACCCACACACATTAAAACTTGCAAACACTACATACTGGTCTAATTCCTCTTGCGAGATCCCTGAATTTAAAACACTAATTAGCACAACTGAGTTCACCTGTTTTCTACACACATACCCAATGTTTAAAGTGGTTTCTAATTATGTTTCCAATTTCCAACAAGTCCAACTCTTTCACTTGTTCTTCACCTGTTTTAACATTTCTCAATGGTGTTAATTGTCAGTTAATCATACGAAGGCCAACATCTTTTATCCAAGTTGTTTGTTGAGTTGTAAAGATACACAAAGCTGAATTTCACATGTTCTAGTAAAACATTCCAATTACAAAAACAAAATTACAAAGCAAGATTCATGGACCATGTTAGATATATGATTACCTTTAGATGCAATGAAGGTACAAGCTTTGGAATTGTATGCAAGTAATATTGTCAGTCATTGATAAAATCTGGGAAACCATCCAACAGCAATTGAAGTCGGGGTCATAAACAACGAAGAAAAGGCAGCAAGTCGGTAAAACATTTCCGAACATGCAAAAAAGATAAAGACACAATGTTATCAGGGCAACTAATTTACGTCTATGAACTCAGTTCTTACTGATTGTGAAATATAAATTAAAGTTCATCCTGCTTCTCTGCAATGTCAGCAACCAAGCAGTGTTACAGCAAATGCAGATATAAACACCAGCACTGTGCATTGCTCAGATAGAAGCACCATGCAATATTTAGAAGGTGATGTTTGAGTTTAAAGGCACTAACTAAATGCATGTTTTTTTGATGTGACTGGTCAAACACAGAGTCAAACATAAATGGATGTTGGTGATTAAATGAGAGAATAGTACAAAACGATTATACATGAGTGTCTGCAAACCACACGCCTTGTGGGTTGCTTGATGCTATTAATAATCACAGGGTGCAGGCTTTCTCAGACATTATAAATTGCTTCCATCCAATTGACACCCTAACCAGGAGAAGATTTTACAGTAAACATGACTGAATTCAGTTTGTGCGAAGAACGTACAGCAGCAGCAATGAGGGCAGGATTAAGACAGTTTGCAACTGCTAACAGGCTATGTGGGTCTCATGTGAACAGTTTTACATGATGCAGGAGTACAAGAGCAAACATTTAGCTCTTAGTGGTATTGCTAGTTCCAGGATGCAGCCATTCACAAATAATTCAGGTACAGAACCTCAGAACAATTGAACTTACAGCAAGTTCATCAAATGTCCTCCAGCAGATACTTGAGCAGGAGTGACAATTAGGGGTGGCATGGATAGGATAAATAGACAAGGTCTTTTCCCTAAGTTGGGGGGTGTCCATAACTAGAGGGCATAAGTTTAGGGTGAGAGCAGAAAGATATAAAAGGGACCTAAGGGGCAACTGTTTCACGCAGAGGGTGGTGCGTGTACGGAATGAGCTGCTAGATGAAGTAGTGGAGGCTGGTACAATTACAACATTCAAAATTACACCATCTGCATGGGTATATGAATAGAAAGTGTTTAGAGGAATATGGGCCATGTGCTGGCAAATGAGACTAGGTTAGGTTAGGCTATCTGGTCGGCATGGATGAGTTGGACCGAAGGGTCTGTTTGGGTGCTGTACATCTCTTTGACTCCCATGCAGCTACCGTGTTGCCTCAGCAGATGTGCAGTATTTCTGCTTGCATAGATTTTAAAATTAGATTAAATTTGGATCCATGGAAAATACATGCCAGAAATGGGAAACATGTTATAAATCATCACACTTATGCAACAGCAAATGAATTTTGATGTCACAGTCATAATGTATTTTTCACGTCAAATATAAAAGACAGTAACATTCAATTACACTGAATATATGTTGCAATTCTTTTATCATTCAAATAATAAAGTGGAATGTTTCTTTCTTCTGAAATTAAATCATAATGTGATTTTTATAAACAACTTTACAACATTGTTATGTACAGCATGCAGAGGGATTCCTCCTCTGAATACTTACTTCTGCTGCAACGTACTTCAGTTCTTAAACAGAAAGCAATAGCCCTCAAGTTCAGAACATGCTGGCACTGGGAAGACTACACAATGCAACTGTCATACACTTTGTCTCTTGCTACATATCTTGATCCACTATTCATCCTTGCTGAATTGCATTTAAATGATTGCATTATGGAAGAGGGGTTCATTGTTCAAGATCTCTTTTTAAAACATTTTTTCATTACCATTTTTGTTTGCTTCTTGTTAAGTAGATGAATAGTGATTTCAATGTTAAGATGAGAGATTGTTCCTCTCAGAGGCAAAACAATGCATATTTGCAAAACCCCTTTGTGTCTTACTGTGTTCAGAAGTTATATCAAATGAATACAATGATTCATTAACCTCATTGCTCTGTGTGATTTATCAACTGAAGTAAACTTGTTTATGTTTCAAAGCAATCTTCACAATGCCTGTGTCAAATCAGTTTATCTTGAGAGAGTCTAAAAGGGTGTACACGTGCTTCAGATGTGGAAATCTGACCCAATCCGATCCACTGCTCAATTAAGTGACTGGCATCAGTATAACTGCAAAGATACTTGCAGTTGTTTTGAATTTATAAAAGGGGGCAACAGTAAGCCCTATAATCAAGCACAGGCTGACAGATCAACAGACTAAGCAATGTCCCCAAAAGCTGTCATAGGGTCATAAAGATGTACAGCATGGAAACAGACCCTTCAGTCAAACTTGTCCATGCCGACCAACTATCCTAAATTAATCTAGTCCCATTTGCCAGCACTTGGCCTACATCTCTCTAAATCCTTCCTATTCATATACCTATCCAGATGCCTTTTAAATGTTGTAACTGTACCTGCCTCTACCACTTCCTCTGGCAGCTCTTCCATACACGTAACACCTTTTCCATGAAAAGGTTGACCCGTAGGCCCTTTTAAATCTCTCCCCTCTGACCTGAAACCTATGTCGTCTAGTTCAGGACTCACCCACTCCATGGAAAAGACCTTGTCAATTTATCATATCCATGCCCTGCATGATTTTATAAATCTCTATAAGGTCACCCCTCAGCCTCTAATGCTCCAAGGAATACAGCCCCAGCCTATTCAGCCGCTCCTTATAGATCAAACCTCCCAACCCTGGCAACATCCTTGTAAATCTGTTCTGAACTCTTTCAAGTTTCACAACATCCTTCCAATATGAGGGAGACCAGGCACATAATATTGCAAAAGTGGTCTAACCAATGTCCTGTACAACTGCAACATGATGAGCCAACTCCTATATTTGATGCTTTGATCAATAAAGGAAAACATACCAAATATCTTCTTCACTATCCTATCTACCTGAGACTCCACTTTCAAGGTCTCTTTGGTCAGCAACACTCCCCAGGACCTTACCAATAAGTGTATAAATCCTGCTATGATTTGCCTTTCCAAATGCTGGCACCTCACATTTATCTAAATTAAACTCCATCTGCCACTCCTCAGCCCATCTGATCAAGATCCTATTGTACTCTGAGGTAATCTTCTTCACTGGCCACTACACCTCCAATTTTGATGTCATCTGCAACTTACTAACTATACCTCCTTTGTTCACATCCAAATCATTTATATAAATGATGAAAAGTAGTGGACCCAGCACCAATCCTTGCAGCACACCACTAGTCACAGACTTCCTGTCTGAAAAGCAACCCTCCACAACCACCTTCTGTCTCCTACCTTCGAACCAGTTCTTTATCTAAAAGGCTAATTTTCCCTGAATTTCATGTGGCCTAACTTTCCTAACCAATCTACCATGTTGAATGTCTTAATGAGGGTAGTGCAGTGGATGTGATCTATGTGGACTTCAGTCCATATAGATCACATCCAGTGCTCTACCCTCATTAATCCTCTATGTCACTTTTTCAAAAAGCTCAAGCTTGTAAGACATTATTTGCCATGCACAAAGCCACGTTGACTGTCCCTAATCAGTCCTTACCTATCCAACTACGTGTAAATCTTGTCACTCAGGATTCCCTCCAACAACTTGCCCACCACCAATGTCAGGTTCACCGGTTTATAGTTCTCTGGCTTCCTGTCCTGTGATACGATTATTGAGGGGGAGCACTGCCAGTGGTGTCTGTGTCTGCAAATCTTCATGGATAAATTATCCCACCTCAGTTACTGACAGGCATCTTGCTGATGCTGAGCAATCACACAGATTTTTTTTTCATCATGTCCAAGCAACTAACTCTGATGCAGCACATCCACTGCCAATGGTCCTTTGATTTACTAATGGCTACTCTACATCTTTGACCAATCTTGAGCTGACCACTTCTCACAGATGAGCTGCACCATTGTACAGAGAACAGAACCTAAGCAACATATAACTTGCAGATGCATAATCCACGTGTCCCCAAAGCTTTGATTAGATCAAATTACTTACAGTGTGGAAACAGGCCCTTCGGCCCAACAAGCGCACACCGACCCGTCGAAGCGCAACCCACCCAGACCTTTTCCCTTACATTTACCCCTTCACCTAACACTACGGCCAATTCATCTAACCTGCACATTTTTGGACTGTGGGAGGAAATCGGAGCAGACACGGGGAGAATGTGCAAACTCTACACAGAGAGTCACCTGAGGCGGGAATTGAACCTGGGTCTCTGGTGCTGTGAGGCAGCAGTGCTAACCACTGTGCCACCGTGCCTTCAACCTTTTGCTGAAGGATTTCACTCCTTTAAAACATTCTCAGTGCTTTCCTCCACACTAAATGGGTGCAAATAACTATTTTCTTTGACGTACCTCAAAAAACAAATTATACATCTTTCTTGAGCTAAATCCTTTTCAGGCTTTACTTAAAAACGACTATATTACCCCTTGTGTGGCTATAAATAATGGTAGAGTTAATACTAAAGGAGGAAAACTGTACATCTTTTACATTAAAATTTCATCCATAAAGCAAAATATACTCCAAATTCTGCAGTTTTAAAAGTATTTTAGTAAACGTACAATTTATTGAGAGGATGTTTTCTATATTCGACACATTGGTACTTGCAATGTGAACATCTTAAAGTTAAAAGGGTGAAATGTTTAGTGGGAATCTGATCATAATCTTGAAGCAATGTGTCAGGTACAAGAGTGATACATTATAGAAAACACTTTGAGCAAACGCATGACAATTATAGATAAGATGCATTCTGGGCGAGGCTTTATTCTATTTTTAGTTTTATTGCATTTGGCGGAATTTTATCAAAGGGTTCCCACTTCAGTTAGTGGCCTGAATCACAGCTTTAAAAAAATTGATTTTGTGCAGTCTGTGGAAACTGCAGCTCTGGCGAGCATCTTTGGTGTGGTTATAAAATGAACCTGCAATTGAATATGAAAACAGGCAATTCAGTAGTTCTTTGTGCAAACCACAAAAATGTATTGCAATGTCCAAACTGCATCACTTCCTCTCCGTTATTATAGATATAAAACGGGCTCATGAAACTTGAGTTGCACTGCACTTCTGCCTTATGTTGCGACACAGAGGGAAGGGTCACACACAGGTTAAGGTAAATAAAATCAAAATTGTTGCACTGCGTTTGAGACGTATATCTATAATATTTATTTAAAAAGATACGCTTTTAATGTATTCCTTTGTTGACAAATGCAAAATGAATATTGAAAAGTTAAATATGATCAAATCACCGACACCTGAAATAATTCTTGGTCGCATTCCTCCTTGTTATCTAACAGCAAGTTCTGCGTTCCCATATCCACTGAGTAAGTACGATAGAAATGCATAAATTGATGTACATGAATCTAGACTTCTCTAAAAGACGATGTTGAAGTTCCTTCACGAATTAGAAATGGCATTGAATCGATGATAACTTTACTCTTTCACCACTAATTTTACGGACGAAACAATTGAGAAAGTTGCACCTTGCTGAATGAATAGCCAGACTTCTTATGGCCTAGCAATTCCATAGTTACTGCTAACCAGCCTCACTGGCTCTCGAAAAATAATTTGATTTTTTTGGTAAATATCGTTTTTTTTTTCATTGTGATACAAAATAATCTCATTTTTAAAAATGTTTATTTGCTGTATTTAGCTTTAACTTGATCCTATGTGTACTCCAAATCATGCTCTTCCGTTAAAAGTGAAGGATGTCAGTGTTTTATATTTTCGCGCTTGTTGCCTGCGAATTATTCAGCGATGTTTTCCGTGCTTGCTGATCTCTCTGCTGCTGGGCACGTGATGATTTTCTTATTTTGTGGGCTGAGTCGAACTTTTGTCAGGGATAAGAAAATTTCAGCTGAAGGCAGCTCTAGATCTTTATTGGAAACTTAAAGAAAACTACTTGCTCCATTTATTTTAAGCACTGACTGCAAAGTCTCGCCCCTAATGAACAGTATCCCTTACAATGAAACAGATTGGCTGAGGTAGACAGATGCGTGTTAGCAAGAAAATTGGTTGACATTTTGTTTTATGTTTAATTTTTTAAATTAAATATTATCAATGAGACATTAGAAAAAAAATAAAATTTGCATACAGCAAAGTAAAAGCAATAGCTTTTAAATGTGGCCTAATGGTTAGCACTGCTACCTCATAGCGCCAGAGACCCGAGTTCGATTCTATCCTTGGGTGACTGTGCGGAGTTTGCACATTCTCCCCTTAACTGTGTGGGTTTCCTTCAGGTACTCTGGTTTCCTTCCACAATCCAAAATCGTGCAGGTTACGTGGATTGGCTGTGCTAAATTGCCCATAGTCTCCAGGGATGTGTAAATTAGATGGATTAGCCATGGGAAATACAGGGTCACAGGGAAGGGGTGTGGGGGGTGGAGAGCCTGGGTGGGATGCTCTTTGGCGAGTTGGTGTGGACATGTTGGGCTGAATGCCCTGTGTCCACATTTAGGGATTGTACAGATATGTTTTACTTCGTGCACTGCTTCATGCAGGAAATCAGTCCTTGGGGGAAGTGTAGGTTCACAGTGTTGGTTAAGGATTCCATCCTTCCCCAGTAAAGAAAGACAACCTTGGGTGCTATGATCTGTCAGGATGCATATGGTAGCTAGAAATGGGAAAGTTCAAGGTTCAATTTTCTGCATCTTTAGAGTTCAGTAAACAAATTGTGATGAAAGTTTCAGTTTGAAGAGATGTGTAGAAATAATATTGGGTGATTTCAAGTTTTGCAAAATAGATTAGAATTACAGTATGCAAGTGATCATGTTTTGTTGATTGCATTTGTTTTTGCTTCCGAAATCAGTATACTACTGTAACTATAAGAAAAGCATTGCATAATTTTTGTTCTCGGTACTGAGTGAAGCAAGCCATAGATATGAGAGTTGAACAACAAAGTGTATACAACATGTTAATTGTGAGAATAAACATACACAACGATGTCAAGGATTAGCATGCTTGACTGGAAAAAGGTAAAAGTTCAAAGATAAAAAGGGATCTTGCTCAAGTTGATTGTACAGAAATTTTGCCAAGATGACAGATTAGCAGTAGGGTTTTCAACTTTGAGATAAAAAGAAGATAAATTCAGTGGAAACACGGATACAGATGTATCCAAAAAGATTTCTGTCAATAGATTAAAATGAACCTGAAACTTTAAAGGAAAGATTTAAATGTGTATTGTACCTTTCATCATTTCAGCACAGCATAAATAGGAAGAACACAGTACATGTAGTTTTATATGAAATTTTAGAATGGCAATTTTAAGGTAACTTCGTTAGAAAGTTGCCTAATTAATGAGAAATAAAAAAAAGGGTGCATGTATGTTAGGTGGAGCCAGAACGTAAATTTAGTAAGTGTCAAATCCACTTTCTTTTTCATCTTTAATTATTTTGTCTATCAAAACTCTAATGCAGATGGGAGTAATTCCAATGAACTCGCCTCCCCTGTTTTCTGAGAAGAGAATTTCACAGACTAACAACACTTCCCTAAAAATAAATCCTCATCTCCTTCTTAAATGTGAGGCCTGTTATTTTTAAACTGTGTCCCTTTGTACTTGTTTCTCATAAAAAGGGGTAATTCTCTCAAAATATATTCTGTCTAGTGTCCTCAGGATTTTACATATTTAAACTACCACTACTAATTCTTCTATACGCCAGTGTGTAAAGTTTCAACTGTTCAACCTTTCTTCATATGTTGTTCATCCAATGAATGAGTCATGTTTGTTGACAGACAATAATGCACTGTACAGAACTATAAGATCGATGCAAGGTCAGAAATGTGAAGCGCTTTATTTGAGTACTTTCACTTATTTTGTAACAATACTTAAAGCAGCTAAGATTTTTATGTGCCATTACATGATGTTCTTGCTAGATGAATGCTTTGAAGTATGGAAATGCCATAAAAATCCAGTCACCTCACACAGTAATTTGTTCATTTTTAATGTGTTTACAATTAATGTTTCCTCTTATGTGTTCTTCCTTTGAAAATGAGAGACTGAGTAATTTTATCTTGAATTTAGATAATGTTGTGTTTGGGCTACATTTGATTATACTGTCAGGGTTGCCTCTTATTAGTTGCTTGTCTGTGATTGACTGCATTATGCACTCTGTTATAATTATACCAAGTACAGGATGTTATTATGTCAGTCTTTTCAGTGCTACTTGGTTGAAAGCATGTCCTGACCATGGCATAACATGTCTCAGTAGTAACCAAGGCATAATCTTTTGACTAAAGAAAAAGAATCATATCTAACAATTAGCTGAAGAAATTTGTATTTTCATTCAAGCTTTGGTAAGATACACTGTGGTATAGATTGGCCTTTTGGAATATTCTATGTGTAACCCTCGTGCAAAAGCAAGCCTGCATTTAAATGTTATTGAAATCTATGCCCTCTGGTGCACTGGGAATAATTATCTATTATCTAGTTCTGAGAGAAAAAATGTGCAAAGGACAATCCTTGGTCTCTACTAAGTCATGTTGAAGGTAGAATTGCAACAATTGGATTTGGATATAAACTTGAAGAAGAAAAAATACAAGGCTTTGAGAGATGAGGAAGGGAATCAGGTTGTTGGATCTTTCCTCTGAAGAGATGGCACATATGCTATTGGTTGAAAGATCTTCTGTATGTTATATTCCATGATCCAAATTGGATCCATGATTTTGAGGCCAGAGCAGATAAGAACAGGTGAGAGTTGCTGCTGCTTTCTGTCTCTTTCTACCCCAACTTATGAACACTTTGTCCAGTTGGAGAAACCCAAAATGAGGTGTTAACTATTGTATGCAGGCCTGTGACCATTCAAATACAATGTGTTTCTCTAATCTGTGAAGAGCATAAGTGTTCTTTGGAGATCTCAACAGCTGGGGAACACTCAGGTAAAAGTGAAACACAAAACACAAGTGGAAACTTAAGACTTTAGGACTGCAGGAAACAAAAGTAACAATTATATATTTTTATCCCTGTTGGAAAATTACATAAGGCCCAAAAACCAACACCCTTCCAGTACATTCCCACCACAATTCTGGTAGAGTGCAATGAAGGGGTTGGAAACTGGCAGAAAATCACTTATAATACTGCATTACTATTATCTGCGAGATGATGAGGTGAGGTGCAAATTCTCCATTGATCATTCTAAGAATAGAAAGGCAAGGACACGTAATGTTGGGAGATCCCCTGTCTTTGAACTCCCAGGAACAAGGTAACATCATTTAAATAGAAATCCAGAGCATACAGAGATGTTGGATGGCATGAGAGGTGGATGGTAAAATTTGAATTCAATTTAAAATTAAAATGGAATAAACAAAATTAACCTAATGATGACCTTTGTTGATTGTCATAAAATAAATGTTGTTTAATTATGCCCTTTAGGTAGGAAATCTTGATCCTTACCTGGTCTGGCCAACATGTGACGCCTGATCCACAGCTACATCATTAACTGTTAACCGCTTTCTGGGCACTTAGGAATGTGAAATAAATGCTGACCTAGCATATCCCAGGAGTGAATTCAAAAACGGACAAATTTTTTTCAGTGGTGCAAGACCAGCCCAGAAAATTGTCCTCTGCTCCTGGTGGTTTTCAGAAGTCAATTTTCTTATGCTTACCAGATTATTTTATGTAGGAGACTATTTGGAACTAATTTTACATGTTGCTGGGACAAGATCCTAATAGCTGTCTGGATACTGACTCTCCTAGCCAAAGTGGAGAAGTTGTGATGTACCCAAGAGGTAACCTCGGTAGCATGGTAACTGCCGGTCCTATATCAGTCAGGTGCCCTATTCCTGCATACTGCCCCAGGGTCACTATTAGTGGGAGTGATCTCAGTGAAAATGCCAGGATCATAACCTGTGGAATTTTGTGCCTATATTTATTGCATGCATGTATTAAAATTAATTTAGATCCTTTGTGACAAATTGTAACTTGTGCATTTTTGTTTGTTTTA
The DNA here is from genome assembly GCF_037043375.1 of Chiloscyllium plagiosum. Taxonomy (NCBI): domain Eukaryota; kingdom Metazoa; phylum Chordata; class Chondrichthyes; order Orectolobiformes; family Hemiscylliidae; genus Chiloscyllium; species Chiloscyllium plagiosum. The sequence continues at coordinate 33,591,766 of NW_028270139.1, forward strand.
TAGAGTTCTCATCCTTAACAACATTCTTGAGTGAAGAGGAAAATGGCATCCACATGGGTAAATTATAAGTACCATTCAACTTGAAATTTATCCAAGGAAGAATATCTACCAATTTTGATTAGCATTGAAAGAACCATTCTCCCAAGATATGGGAGGCTAGTAACCTAAACAGAGATCTTTCAATTACAGGGATTTGAATCAAAGGATTACCTTTGCATTGAAAGCATTGCATACTTTTTCAGTAACATTTGTAGATATATGCAACAAAAATGCCATTCACTGAAGAAACAAACCATTTATATGATGTAGCCTCCATGTCCACAATTATTTTGAAATAGTTAAAAAAAATCAGCATGCCTTCTTTACATAAGCTACATTGCTGAAGTCCTCACTGCAAACAACAGTAAATTTCTTGTTATGCTGATTTTCCTGTTAGCCCATACTGATTCCAATAACAGTGAATTGTTCATCTGCCTGTTGTTGACTTTTCCAGGAACTGAAGCAGCTTGAGTAGTTGATAACACTTTCAAATTTGTCGTTGATGCTGCTTCATATCAATTTATTATTCCTGGCAGGATTAACCTTGTGTATTCATTAGAGATGGAAGTCAAAGAGCGGGATTTGTTTAGAAAATTTGTGGAGACAACTTTTCAATTTACAAAATCTGAGGTAATGCTAAACTTATACAAATATTGGTTAGGATATTGTGCCCAGCAAAAATGTCAAAACCATGGAGAAGGTTGAAAGATTGATGCCAGAAATGAAAGGCTTTAATTACAAGGAGAGTGTAAGGAAACTGGGACTTTTTTTTCCCCACGAGAAGAGAGGTTAAGGAACAAAATGTAACTGATGTTTACAAAATTATAAGTTCAATGACCGGAATAAAAACTATTTTAATGATCTGAATTTAAAATATCACAAACATATTAAAATAAGGACTTATAAGAAGACTTGTTAAAAGTGTACAGTTAGGGCAAAAGACAATGATAGAGACAGTATAAAAGCTTGAAAAGGAAAATGGATAAATACTTGAAAGGAGAAGTATGAGAAAAGTACAGAGGATTGGATTAACTATATCCGCTGTTTTCAGAAGAGCTGGCACATGGCTGTTTGAGAGAATGACCTCTTTCTGTGCTGAAAAGTATTGTCATTCTGTTTAATCATAAATAAATAATATGCATTTGTATTTAGATATTGGTTTAGCTATATTTAGGAGAGGTTTATGAGATTCAGAAATTACAGGAGTATAGAGGCATTTCAACAAAGTGGGTTATTATGTGGTATTTGAGTTCTTCATCATACTTAATGTGGGAGAGGGCACTGCCCTCAGATCAGATACATCTAAGTATGTAATAGTATGGCTTTGCTTTTAAGGACTATATTTTTCTGAGCAAATATGGAATCACTTTTTTTCAGAATTATCCACTTCTAACATTGAAAGATGAAAGAATATCACTAATGGAAACTATGGGTTATTGCTTCTTAATTTAAACTGGTTAAAGATACAGCCTACCACTGACATATAAGAACACTTCTTTTTTCTGTAAAATAAACCCTCCACTAAATTAATAAAATATCCAATTAAGAAACACTGCACATCCAAGGCAGTGAAGAAATAAGAAAAACAAAAAATGGCAGGAGTGGTGCTTGAAACAAGAGAGAGACTAAATCAATATTTGCCACTTTTGAGAAGATTTGTAGCTTAGGGTAAGGTTCAGGTTGTAAGTTTGCTCGCTGAGCTGGTACACTTGGTTCTCAGACATTTCATCACCGTGCTGGGTAACATCATCAGTGAGCCTCCATTGAAACACTGGTGTTCTATCCCACGTTCTGGGACCAATCACCTCAACACCCACAAAAGGAGCTGCATCAGGAGTCACAACACACTGCAGCAGGAGGAACTATGAGCAGCAGAAGAAAAATACCTTTACAGTATATTCAAGAACAACTGATACCTGATAAACACAGTCTGCCGAATCTTAAGCAACAAACTCAAACAAGAAGACACAACATGCCCGGAGACTCTAGCCATACTACTATAATACCAAAGATGTCTCGGCGATGACTACCAGTCTACTCTGACCTCTTGGCTTCATGGTAGCCCACAAAACTACCAACACACTGAAACAGTAACTGATGAACCTAAAAGGCCCTGTACCAACAACCAACAAATCGAATGTCATGTATAAAATACTGTGCAAGGACTGCAACAAACATATATTGGACAGACAGGCAGAAAACTAGCCACCAGGATACACGAGCACTAACTAGCCACCAAAAGACATGACCAACTATCACTAGTATCCTTACACACCGACAAAGAAGGACACCACTTTGACTGGGACAACACAACCATCCTGGGACAGGCTAAACATGGGAATTCCTAAAGTCCTGGCATTCAAACCGGAACTCCATCAATAAACACATTGATTTGGTCCCCATTTACCAACCTCTGAGAAAAAGAACTGGAAATGATAACACCCACCTTATCAGACCAAGACACATAAATAGAAAGTGGGGACAGAACACCAGCACTTCAACGGAGGCTCACTGATGATGTTACCTAGCATGGAGACAAAACGTCTGAGAACAAACCTACCAAGATCAGCAAGCAAACTTACAACCAGAACTAAATCAATACATTGTTATCGGAGGAGAGAATGTACTCCGCTCTCAGGGTGCCACCTATCTCTGAAAAAGCAGAGACACCCATGCGAGGATGTGGCCACGGAAGAGAAGCAGGCAGTCAGGAATTGCAAGCCCTTCCACAGCTCACTGTCCAGACCTAATGATGGCTACTTTAGCTAGGCTCAGGAGTTGACCCCAACGAGGTCAAGAACCACGTTTTTTAAAAAATCTTATTAATCCACTACGAAATGATCTAATCACCCAATCAAACACTAAATACTGCCCACCAGAGAAATAATTCAGTTCAATGTTTTTATTCAACCTGTTCAGACATGTTATGGCATACTGTATCTCTGGAGCTGAGGGGATTTGAACTCAGGTTTTCTACAAGAACGCAAATCTCAAAAACAAAGTCCAATGAGCATCACCCACTATCAATCAACTCTAGAGCTGTTCTGCTTTGCTGTTAAAAGGATGTGCATTGTCACACTAATACTCATGTCTTCTCTAATCCTTCTTACAATCACCTTAACGCTCTCTGATAATTGACCTCTCAGATAGGTACCTCATAAATTAAAATTAATTCATCCCTCAAACTTCTCTGTTTTAGAAAAACAACTCTCATTTCTATCCAATCTTTCCTAATAACTGCAATTGTCAAGCCCTGGCAACATTCTTTTCACTGTACTCACTTCATAGAAATTATGTCCTATCTGTAATGTGGTGACTAGAATTGTAGAAAGGTTCCAGTTGTGGTCTAACCAATGTTTTATACACTTGCGTCATTACATCTCTGCTCTTGTATTCTATACTACATCCAATAAAGGAAAGCATTCCATATGATTTCTTCACCACTTTATCCACCCATCCCGCCACCTTCAGGAATCTATAGACATGCACTGTTAGGTTTTTTAATTTGTCTAGTCCTCTCAATATCCTCCAATTTACTGTATATTCACTACATTTGTTTGTCTTCCCCAAATTCATTACTTTGCACTTTTCTGGATTGAATTCCATTTGCAACTTTTCTGCTCACTTAATCAAACCATTGTTATGATTCTGGAGTTGCCAACTATCAGGTTTCGGGCAATATTTGTGTAATTTCTCAATAATTTAAGTCCAAGTTATTAACATATAGAGTAAGCAATATGAGCACCATCAACGAGATCTGTCAAATGCCATTAGAAACCACTTTGACCTTGCAACTCTACACTTTGTTGTCTATCACCCTGCCAAACATTGGATCCAACTTGCCATATTTGCTGGTATCCCATGGGATTTCACTTTAGCGACAGGTTTGTCATGTCTGATCTTGTTAAGTATTTTACTAAAATCTGTTCAGACAACATCCACTGCACTACCCTCATCAACCCTCCTTGCTCCTTCCTCCACAAATTTGATTATATTAGTAAGACACGAGCTTCCCCTTAGAAAACCATGCTGACTGACTGATTAATATGTGCCTTTCTCAGTGACAGGATATTCTGACTCTCAGAAAGGGTTCCAACAACTTGACAACCACTAACGTCGGACTAACTGCTCTACAGTTATTCTTTGCACGCTTTTTAACATTTTTCATGTTGCACGTTCCTAGTTCAAATCTTTCTTTTTTCTAGTTTAGAAGGGTTTTATTCTTGCTTTGTCTATACAAATAATTTCACAAGCTTCAACATATGTATGAGAGTTTATATCTGGTGCTTTATACTGTTCAGCATTATAATTGCAACACTGGTACAAACACACTGCAGTGTTGCTAGCAAAGTCAGGGCTGCAGGGGGCAACACTGTAAAATTGTTGAATTGTTAGAAATAGTCTGTACCACTGCCAGGTGCAGTGGTATTGTTATAGAAGTAGTCATTCAGAAGAGTTGACTAACAGTCTGGAGACACAAACTCAAATCCTTCCAGATCAGCTGGTAACCTGGAACAACGAGATTGGTGTGAACTGCCCTTTAGCCAGGAAAATCTGCTGAATTACCTTGTCTGGTGTATGTATGATTCAAAGACCCACAGCAATGTGGTTCACTGTCAACTCTTAAACTCCACTGTCCCAAACCACTACTAAAAATGCAAAAAAGAATAAACCCTGCAAAGTCCTCCTCAGAAATTCCTGGGAATTGTACCAAATCTGGGAGAGTTGTTGAAAAGGCTAGTCAAGCTAACATACTGATATAGTAATTTTTCTAATCATACCTTTCAGCCAATATTCCAGTCACTACCTCTGACTATGTGCTATCTCACTGCTGGTACAAATCTCCACAGAGGTAGTAACACAGTGGTGTACACTGGCAATCCTCAATATTGACTCGGACCCCATGATGTCTTGCGGCATCAGGTTAAACATGGGACAACAATACCTCCTGCTGATTAATACTTCTATGCTGATGAATCAGTGCATCTTCGTGTTTAATGCAAATTGGAAGAAGCACAGAGAGTGACATTGACACAAGGAAATGTTCTGTAGGTGGGAGACTTTAAAATCCATTCCCCAGGTTAACTCAGTAGAAATCGGTAGTTACCAAGCTAGTGAAGTGCTGAACCCCTTACCTGTGAGAGTGGACCTCATCGGGTCCTGAGAGAATCAACAAGAGAGAAAAAAAAATCTACCTGACCTCATTCTGGTCATTCAACCTATTGCAGATGCATCTGGCCATGATGGTATTGGTGAAAGTAACCACCACCACTTGTCACCACTTGTGCCATCATATTGAAGTCACCACTGTGCTGCATGGCACGACCACCATGCTAAATGGGGTATATTTTGAACAGATCTAACAACTCAAAACAGGAGTTCATGTCATGGGTCATCATCAGCAATAGAATTGCGTTAAATCACAATCTGTAATCTCATGACCTGCATTTCCTCTAACCTGATTAACTGCATCCATTGCTCCAATGTGTCCCGATGCTCCCTACATCGGGGAGATAGAGTGCAAATTCAGGGATTGGTTCAGGGGACATCTATGGTCTGCATGCTCCAATCAACTCCACCTCCCGGTGGCCAGCCATTTCAACTCCCCCTCCCAATCACCCAACGACATATCCATGGGTCAAAATAACGCCACACTCAAACTGGAGGAAGAACACCTCATCTTTCGTCATGGGAGCTTACTACCTTATGGCCTCAACATAGAATTCACCAGCTTCCAAATCTGCCCACCCCCACCTCATCTCAGATTCAGCCCTCCCTCTCTACCTACTCCCTTGACCTGATCTAACCTGTCCATCTTCCTCCCCACCTATCCGCTCCACCCCTCCCACTGACCAATCCCGATCACCTCCTACCTACATCCACCTATCACCGTCCCACGTACCTTTCCCCCAGTCCCACCATCTTCCCGTTATTTTTTTCTCAGCCCTCTTCCCTGTCCCCAATCCTGATGAAGGCTCCCCCCCCCCCCCCCCAACTCCGAAACGGCGATTCTCCTGCTCTTCAAATGCTGCTTGACCTGCTGTGCTTTTTCCACCTCCACATTTTATTGACTCTGACTTTCCAGCATCTGCAGTGCTCACTATCTCAAAGCCTGAAATTTCCTCTACTCTACTATTTCTAACCAGCCAGGGATCAGCCCTGGTTCATTGAACAGTGCAGAAAAACATGCCTAGAGCAACACCAGGCATACCTAAAAGTTAGACGCCAACCAGATGAAGTTAGAACACAAACAATGGAAGCAACAATGTTTGGACCTAAGTAATCCTATTTACCAACTGAGCAAGTCAAAGCTTGCCACCCTACCACATCCAATTGTGAATGATAGTGGACAATTAAACAACTAACAGGAGAAGGTGACTCCTCAATCATCTCCATCCTCAATGTGATAGGGGAACTCAGCAGGTTACTGCAAAAATTAAGGCTGAAACATTTGCTACCATCGCCAGCCAGAAGTGCTGAGTAGTTGATTCATCTTCACCTCCTCCTGAGGTCCCCAGCATCACATGTCAGTTTTCAGATGTTTCATTTTACTGTATTTAATACAGCGAAGGCTATAGGGCCAGACATTCTGGCTGTAGTTCAGAAGATTTGTCCTCCATTTATAAGGAGCACACTTCACTAGAATTATTTCAATAATTCAAAAAGTCCTTTCTGACAGCACTTTAAAAACCTCTGACCTCTCCCATCTATAAGGACGAAGGCTACAGTTGCATGTGAATACTGAAAGTTCCCCTCTGAACCAATGTTGCGGTATCTTGGTACTTTCTCCCTAACAATGTTATGGGTGTACTTGTGCCAATGGACTGCAGCCATTCAAGAATGCCGCACTATTTGGTAAACTTTTGAGGGTTGGGAAGGATGGCTATTGATTGAGGGCATAAAAGAGGGAGTCGAATCCTTTATAGAATGTATATTGGCTTTAAAAAGTATTTAATTTGCACCTTATTTATCATACTTCTTCTTGCTGACAGTCTACTGGTGGAGCATGTGAGTCCTGGTGGCCGAATGGTGGGTATGCTCCCGTGGGCTGTGGTGGCATTGGTGAGCAACTTGCCCCAGGAAGTGATCTGACTCCAGCTCCCAATGGTGCTTTTGTAAGTCTGTTTCAATCTTTCTTGCTCATATAATTTTAGATGCCAAAATTGCACAATATGTTCACCAGCATAAGAAAGAAAAAAAAATTAATGTTTCAAGAAAAGATATTTCATAACAATATGCTAATTAACAAAGAAAAATTATGAATGCCATTCCATACTTGAATAATAAGGAACTGATGAATAACACCTAAAATAACTGTTTGTTTCTCTCTCCATGAATGCCACCTTTTTGTAGAGTTACAGACATGATCATGGCATGTGTGGAAGGTTTCTCACGGGTCATGAAAGAATAGCAATTTCCGTTTTTATAGCATAGAGATATGTCCTAAAGTATCGAACAGGAGCATTATAAAATAAAGTATGATACCAAGCTACAGATTTTGGTGACCAAAATCTTGGTCAAAGAGCTAGATTTTAAGGATTGTGTTAACGTCGCAAAGCCTGATGGAGAGACAAAAGGAGAGAATTCCACAATCTCGAGTCTGGACAACTGAAAGCATGTCCCCAGTTGTTAAGCAAATATAGTTGCTAATGCACTAACAGTCTGAATTAAAAGAGGACAGAAAACCTGAAGGCTTGTGGGATTGGAAGTGATTATAGAGATAGGATGGGATGAGGCGTTGGATTGATTTGAAAACTCTTGAACAGATTTTTAAATTAGATTAGATTAGATTACTTACAGTGTGGAAACAGGCCCTTCGGCCCAACAAGTCCACACCGACCCGCCGAAGCGAAACCCACCCATACCCCGACATTTACCCCTTACCTAACACTACTGGCAATTTAGCATGGCCAATTCACCTGACCTGCACATCTTTGGACTGTGGGAGGAAACCGGAGCACCCGGAGGAAACCCACACAGACACGGGGAGAATGTGCAAACTCCACACAGTTTGCACATTCTCCCCGTGCACATTTTTGTTGAGTTTGTTTGCCTTGGGAGCCCATTGACGTTGTTGACCAGGAACAAATGCCTTATCCTGCATGTCATAGAGTCATAGAGATGTACAGCATGGAAACAGACCCTTCGGTCCAACCCGTCCATGCCGACCAGATATCCCAACCCAATCTAGTCCCACCTGCCAGCAACCGTCCCATATCCCCCCAAACCCTTCCTATTCATATACCCATCCAAATGTCTCTTAAATGTTGCAATTGTACCAACCTCCACCACTTTCTCTGGCAGCTCATTCCATACATGTACCACTCTCTCTGTGTGAAAAAGTTGCCCCTTAGGTCTCTTTTATATCTTTCCCCGTCACCCTAAACTTTATGCCCTCTAGGTCTGGACTCCTCAACCGCAGGGAAAAGACTTTGTCTAATAATCCTATCCATGCCTCTCATATGTCTTCCAACATTGAGTTCAAACCTATCATGGGTTTCCTCACTTTGCTCCTTATCAAAATTTACAGCATAGCCCTCATCTCTGTTGTTACTGGACTTTGTTTAATGTTGCTTTGCATTTGACTTTTACATGTATGTTATTAATTTATTATTAGAATATTACTATTCTTCTTCAGAACCTTTTAATATTTTGAAGTTTATGCATTAAAATGTTGAGTTGTCTAATAATTGAAATTAGGTAATGTAAGTAAAACTGCAAAGTGGGAATTTAGTGTGAAAAATTCAGTCAATGAAAAACGTGTTGGATAAAATTGGCTTTTAGATTTGTTATAAGCTCACTATGCTCGAGATGATGACCAATTTCACTCCTTAATTTGTACATAATTTGAAACATTATATTGCTTTGAATTAAGGGTAGACTGTAAATTGGGTATTGTAATCAGATTTAAATAATTTAAAGGAAAATGATCAAATTTGGTATGTATTTTTATTTTACAGGTGAGCTTGTAATAGACCTTTCACAAGGGAAAAAATCTCTAAGCTCATGGCTAATCAAATTTTTACTTAAGTGAAATGGTTTAAAATAGATTTGAGACTTGCACAGTATTTGAAGAACATTCTAATGTAACTGAGAATTTCTAAACATATAAATAGTTGAAAATGTGTTGCTGGAAAAGCGCAGCAGGTCAGGCAGCATTCACGGAACAGGAGAATCGACGTTTCGGGCATAAGCCCTTCTTCAGGAATCATATAAACATATAAATAGCTTATCAACAGAGCACTAGCCAATTACTAACAAGAGCCTTGGTTCATGCCATGTCCTGTACAGAATGATATACAGCAACATTTGACAGGTTACATGTACTTCAGCTTATGGGGTGAAATTCTTTTTAAGGATATTTGTTTCTTGCTCCCTTTTCCCATTCTTGGTCTCCTTACAACATTTGTGAGTCCTTTGGATGGTAATGGACAGTTCAATGCACTTAAAAAACTAGTTGTGAAGAGACGTGTACAAATGGCCTGGGGCTGATCTCCTTCCACCATGGGGAAGTGTCTGGTTTCTGTTTTGTGCTTCATTGGCAGCTGTTTTAAAATTTGGCATGTAGAAAATTGTTAAAACAACTTCGATCCTATTAACGTGATGGTAATAATTTGCGTAGCAAAACTTATCCAGTGTATCTTGTGTAGAAATTCATAAAGTTTGACAACATTTCCTGTTGCATCAAATTATCCCCAACATTGCTCTAAGAAAGGAATGTGTATAGATATTTTTGCAATATTGAATTTCTACACCAGTGAAACTACTTTAGGCAAATTTAGGAACATTTTTAAGTTAGGGACTTTCTTTAGTACACATCATTTGAAAACTGCACTATATTTATTCAAACTTTAATCACATCATCAAGATTTTTTTTAAGGTAGGAAAGACATTGAGCAGAATCATAGTGATCTGAGCCAAACGGGCTATGATAAAATGTGTAGCAGATTCAGACGACAATTACAGAGAGGTCCATCTCAGCATCAAGATCATTTTGCCCCATTTTTAGTGTTTTTCACAAGTGGCATGCCAAGATTCTCACTAGGCAGCAGCAAGATGCAGGTGATGCTCATTATTGTTTGTTCAATGTTATGTGAATGCCACAACTTAGTTCATTAATGTTCACCTACCCATCTTACCAAATTTGCCAAAGAAGCTGGATGTCAAGAAAACTCGACAGGAAAGCCAGTGAGTGTACCAAGCAGAATCAGCTTGTTCCTTTCTCCAAACTGCCTCCATGTTGTGTGCAATCAAACTGCAGACCAGGCAAGATCAACAGGCATTTACCAAACACACCCCTCCTCCACAGTATTGGCATCTGACAATCAATACTGACTATCCTGGCATTTCTGCTTTGTTCTGACAGTACGCCTTGTAAGCACAGACCTGTATTATATGGCACACCAGCAACTTGCTTTGAAAGGCTAAAGCGGAGACATTTTGTGCCCAAGGACAATTTGGGATCGAGCTTAGGGACTGAACCAGGCTGCACATTAAGGATAATCGCTTGCTCTCTTAGCACTTGCTCACTTAGCACCTACCTGCATGCTCACAGCATCCCTTGCCTTGCTTTGTGTTGTTCTGCCAATTACACAAACAGGCAGCTTGTCTTGCTGTTCAACAGTGCTCAGTTAAAGGGTTGTACAACCTGCTGTGCTATGTCAATTTTACACCTACTTCATGTACCAGCAGATTATGTGGTAAACACATCAGTTTTGCCGCAAAAAGTAATTATCTTTCAAAGACTTAGGGGAGTAATCCACACTGAAGCCCATGGATGCACCCATCAGTTAGGTACACAAAGTCAAGAGCAGCCTCCCATTTTGGTCCTAAGGATTGGCCACAGTCAGGAATCCAATCAGTGGGTTCTCAGTTAAGGTCCTATGCCTCTGCAGAGCAGGAAGTAGGACAAAGTTAGTCCATTAACTCCATAGCACCAAGTCGAGGGCAGTAGGATGGTGAGATGTATAGTCATGAATCAGTGGTCTCAGCACATCTTGTCTGGTGGGCTATGAGTCTGTTCAGAGAAAATCAAGGAGTTGGAGCTGGGGTGGGCAAGTGCATCCTTTGCCATGGACATTTGCCTCATCTTTGGGACAAAGGGCAGGAGGCTCCGGGTAATGGCACAGTATAATTGTGAAGGATCAGGTGGATTTGCAAACAAGAATAGGTGAGTTGTTGTGGTTCTGTTCGCCGAGCTGGAAGTTTTTGTTGCAAACGTTTCGTCCCCTGGCTAGGCGACATCATCAGTGCTTGGGAGCCTCCTGCGAAGCACTTCTTTGATGTTTCCTCCGGTGTTTATAGTGGTCTGTCCCTGCCGCTTCCGGTTGTCAGTTTCAGCTGTCCGCTGTAGTGGTTGGTATATTGGGTCCAGGTCGATGTGTTTGTTGATGGAGTTTGTGGATGAATGCCTTGCCTCTAGGAATTCCCTGGCTGTTCTCTGTCTGGCTTGCCCTATGATAGTAGTGTTGTCCCAGTCGAATTCATGTTGCTTGTTGTCTGCATGTGTGGCTACTAAGGATAGCTGGTCATGTCGTTTCGTGGCTAGTTGATGTTCATGTATGCGGATTGTTAGCTGTCTTCCTGTTTGTCCTATATAGTGTTTTGTGCAGTCCTTGCAGGTATTTTGTACACTACATTAGTTTTGCTCATGTTGGGTATCGGGTCCTTCGTTCTGGTGAGTTGTTGTCTGAGCGTGGCTGTTGGTTTGTGTGCTGTTATGAGTCCTAGGGGTCGCAGTAGTCTGGCTGTCAGTTCTGAAATGCTCCTGATGTATGGTAGTGTGGCTAGTCCTTTTGGTTGTGGTATGTCCTCGTTCCGTGGTCTTTCTCTTAGGCATCTGTTGATGAAGTTGCGCGGGTATCCGTTTTTGGCGAATACCTTGTATAGGTGTTCCTCTTCTTATTTTTGCAGTTCTGGTGTACTGCAGTGTGTTGTGGCCCTTTTGAATAGTGTCCTGATGCAGGTTCGTTTGTGTGTGTTGGGGTGGTTACTTTCATAGTTTAGGACTTGGTCTGTGTGTGTGGCTTTCCTGTATACCCTTGTAGTGAATTCTCCGTTCGGTGTTCTCTGTACCATCACGTCTAGGAATGGGAGTTGGCTATCCTTTTCTTCTTCTCTCGTGAATCGGATTCCTGTGAGTGTGGCGTTGATGATCCGGTGTGTTTTTTCTATTTCCGTGTTTTTAATGATTACAAACGTGTCATCGACTTATCTGACCCAGAGTTTGGGTTGAATTTGTGGTAGGACTGTTTGTTCTAACCTTTGCATAACTGCCTCTGCTATGAGTCCCGAGATTGGTGATCCCATGGGTGTTCTGTTGATTTGTTCGTATATCTGGTTGTTGAATGTGAAGTGTGTTGTGAGGCACAAGTCCAGTAGTTTAAGTATGCCGTCTTTGTTGATAGGTTCAGCGTCCTGTTTTCTGTTCTGTATGTCCAGTAGGTTGGCTATTGTTTCTCTGGCTAGGGTTTTGTCAATCGAAGTGAACAGTGCCGTCATGTCGAATGATATCATGGTTTCTTCTTTGTCTATGTGTATATTTCTGATGATGTCCAAGAATTCCTGTGTTGATTGTATAGAGTGTTTGGATCCGCTGACCAGGTGTTTCAGTTCTTTGGCCAGTTTGTATGATGGTGTCCCTGGCAGTGAAACTATGAAAGTAACCACCCCAACACACACAAACGAAGTTGTGACCTTTAAAAGTCCCTTGGAATGGTGTTTGCTGCATCTTCCTTGCTCACAGGTTCCTCATTTACCACCCTTCCCACTTCAAGTTTGCTCGCAGCCATTTTCTTCCCCATTGTGCAGATTCTATGATGAGGGAAGGAAACACCAAATACTCCTCTTCAAGCTGCTTCCAGACTTAACCTAACCATGTTAGTGATCCCCCAAATATCCACATCCCCTTCCTGGTAGTCCATCCCATTAACCCCACAGGTTTCCCCAAATCCCACTATAAACGTGCTTACCTTCACCTACACTCACCTATTCAAAGTTTGTGCGAAGATTTGTAGCTCGGGTGCTCGTTGCTGTGGTTCTGTTCACCGAGCTGGAAGTTTTTGTTGCAAACGTTTCGTCCCCTGGCTAGGCGACATCATCAGTGCTTGGGAGGTCACATGTCTATGAAATGTACAGCACACAAGCTCCTACTCACTGGCTATTCTTCAGCATTGGCCCTCTCTGTATGTTACAGATCTCTGCCACAGCCACTGCTAGACAAAGATATCACCAGGAACCAATGCCGTATGTAGGGATAGGGAGGGAGAAACATTTTTCAGGGAGTGGAGAATTCTACCCTTGCTCCTGTATTTTGCACCAACTCATTTGCCCATCACCAAATGTAAGATCTACCATGACCCAACACAATTGGGCAATGTTTTGAAAGTTTGATTTAGAAAATATATTATTTTAAAAATCCTTCTAATTGCTTTTCTTGAAGAGAACTAACCTGGTGCAGTTTGATCTGAAAACAATTTATCACAAAATGAAAGCAATTTTAATCAGGGGGATACAGATCCTTAGGATACAGGTGACAGGTTTAGATAGAGGACCTGGATTGGTACAGGCTTGGAGGGCCAAAGGGCCTGTTCCTGTGCTGTAATTTTCTTTGATCTTTGTTCTTAATCAGTGTCATCCACAACCTTGAGTATTGCAAGCATTGGAAAATGACATTTAATAAAAACTATCTAGGTCCTTTTCTCTACTTACAGGTGGCTATAGCAGTCAGCAGGAAAGAAAAGTATACTTGGAAATAGACATGCTGGTACTCAATTCTAAGTATAAAAGACTCGTCAGATTAGTGAGTCTCATCTTCCAGTTTTACTAGTTTTTCCTTCCGTGAGATTGTTTAAAGTATCTAAAGCTTGACCCTCACAAAAAAGTTAAATGTAACATTCAACTTGAAGACCTCCTAACAACTACAATTAGTAGAAACTCATAATGGTGATTAGTTTGACCTAGAGGTAAGGCCAGTGTTGTGGGCAACACCAGTTTCTCACATGGTGTTTTTAAAACAGCCAAAAAGGGCAGCAGAAACCTGATTTGGATATATTTGGGCTTGAATTTCTGGAATACTTTGCTTTGGATTGGCCAATTTTGATTACATTCCGCTGAGTAAAACAGCACAACTTAGTGGAAAACTCATGGCCACACTTACATTCATTTGTAATTTGGGTAAAAGATAAAAGCGGAAGAAGGTCCATTCAGTAGATGACTTGTACTCTCACTCTCTCTACTTTGAACATAACCAAACCTGATTTGATTTGATTTATTGTTGTCACATGTACCAAGGTACAGTGAAAAGTAATGTTTTGGGTGCTTTACGGGCATAAAAAGTACATCAGGTAGCAGAACAGAATGCAGAATACAGTGTTACAGCCGTAGACAAAATACAGAGAGAGAGAGAGAGATGAACATTAACATTTGAGAGGTCTTTACAAAGTCTAATAACAGTGGGGAAGAAGCTGCTCTTGAATCTGTTCGTATGTGTAGTCAAACTTTTATATCTTCTGCCCGATGAAAGAGAGTATAACTGGGATGGGAAGGGTCTTTGATTATGTTGGTCGCTTTCCCGAGGCAGTGGGAAGTATAGATGGAATCAGTGGATGGAAGGCTGGTTTGCGACCTGTGTTCAACTCTCTGTAGTGTTTTTGAGATCTTGGGAAGAGCAGTTGCCACACCACACTATAATGCATCCAGATAGGGTGCAGCCTATGGTGCATCTATAAAAGGGACATGCCAAATTTTCTTAGCCTCCTGAGGCAGTAGAGTTATTGTTGTGTATTCTTGACCATCACATCAATGAGGCTGGACTAGGGCAGACTGTTGGTGATCACCACCACTTGTCATGAATGCCAGAAGATAACTGAATATGATACGCAAACGTTATTTAAAATATACTTTTATATTCATTTAATCTAAATAGGTTGGGAGCCGTGGAACCGTGAAAGATTGCACATGCTTCAATGTCGGCAGGGACGTTGATAATCTTCGCAAGGCGATAGTAGGACTAGGTAGGCATATGTTAACTCTGAATTTGCGCTTTAAAGTATAGCTGAATCATTTCTGTATCAAACTTCTAATTGTAATTATTTGTCACAGTTATTTTGGCAGAGACAATATTTAGCGTGCTTATTAATACTTTTTACTTGATACAGTTAGTTCTTGTTCAATATGAATAAGTGAAGTTATACATTAAGTCCACAAACTGAATATTATGAAACCATATCTGTCTAGGTAAATCTTCATGAAAGTAATGTTAAATCTTTAATCTCTTGTAAAAGATGGAAAAGTGTAATGTTCTGACACATGAAGTGGTTAAGGTGAAAGATTAAGGATAAGATAGATCTACATGAATGCCTCAGAAAACTGGCATTACCATGATGTGTCAAATACAAACCACCTCTCAACACCCCACAAGCCAGAAGAACAGCAGAACAGAATGGCTGCAGAATGTTATGAGAAATGACAAATGATGCTCACAACTGATTCCACAAATACGATTGGGTAATTTTGCGCCAAACAATTCTGTACACCAACGTGACTGACCAGGAATGGACAAGTGTGCTAGAACCTACCATCAACACTAAATAACAGTGGGCCAAGACATTGAAAAGACTAGCCCAATAAGAAAAACTCGGCAAGCTCACACAGCAATATCACAGACAATACAGAAGCTTGGATAAAGAACCTATCGAACCAACCACTCTCAGATACGGAAAAGGTCGTCCTAGTACGAGGGATGAACTTCAACCACAGGGACGCAGACAAAAAGAACTTCCTAGCAGCACTGGAATCAACCATGAAAGGCAACAGACTTACTGAAGAAATCCAGCAGGCCATCAGACAGTCATACCAACACTAAGCCAAAAGATAGAAGGGAACACCCTCAACACACAGGAAAGGAAAGCCCTGGAAGTACTTAGAAAGGACAGAAATATTGTAATCCTACTGACAGACAAAGGGCGCATGACCGTCATCTTGAACAGAAAATAATACATTGAAAAAGCAAACACACTACTCACAGATACCGACACCTTCCAACAGGTAGCGATGGATCTGACTCTACAACTACAATCCTATTAAAGTAACACTCAGGAAAATCCACAAGACAGGTGAAATGAACAAAACAGACTTCCAAAGAATGAAACCTGAAGGATCCAACCCACTCCGTTTCTACGGATTACCAAAGGTACACAAACCAAAGACCCCCTTCAGACCCATAGTCTCACTTCCCGGCACTCCAACATACAGACTAGCAAAGGATCTTCACCGTAAACTGAAATACCCAGTAGAAAACTCACATCACTCCATTCACTCCACCCGGGAATTCCTGAACATCATCAAAGACACCAAGGTAGAGGACAACAAGGTCATGGTTTCCTTCGATGTGACGGCCCTATTCACATCTGTAAACATCACCCTGACCGAAGAAACATTGGCCTCACTACTAGATGAACCAAGGACACAAACACCACTCAACACCAGCATCCTCAAACTAGTAGATCTGTGCCTCACTACCCACTTTACCTTCAACGACAAGACCTACAAACAAATCAATGGAACACCCATGGAATCACCAATTTCAGGCAGAAGCAGTTATGCAGAGGTTGGAACAGCCCTCCCCATGGTCCAGCCCAAGCTTTAGATCCACTATATGGATGACACCTTTGTCATCATGAAATGGAACAAATTAGAAGAGTCCCACAAACACATAAACAACATCCTTAACTGGTATAAAGTTGACCAAAGAGGAAGAGAACAACAACAGACTCTCCTTCCTAGATATCACAGTAGAACGAAAAGCCAATGGAGAATTGCAGACCAATGTCTACAGGAAAGTGACATACACAGACCAGATACTCAACTACAGGAGTAATCATCCCAACATGCACAAATGGAGCTGCATCAGGACATTATTTAAATGAGCCACAGCACAGTGCAGCAGCCAAGAACTATGAGATGCCGAAGAAAAACAGCTGCCTGATAAGCACAGTCCGCAATTCTTACACAACAAACCTAAACAAGAAGACACAACATGCCCAGAGACTCTATCCACCTTGCCATACATTAAATACATCTTAGAGATGACGACTAGACTACTCCAGCCCCTTGGCATCATGATAGCCCACGAATCTACCAACACACTTAAACAACTCTTGATGAATCTAAAGGACCTTTACCAACAACCAGCAGAACAAATGTCATATACAAAATACCCTGGAAGGGCTGCAACAAGCATTACATTGGACAGACTGGTAAGAAACTAGCCACCAGGATACACGAGCACCAACTAGCCACCAAAAGACATGACCAACTATTATTAGTATCCTTACACACAGACAATCAGGGTCACCAGTTCGACTGGGACAATATATCCATCCTGGGACAGGCAAAACAAAGGAACGCATGGAATTCCTAGAGGCCTGGCATTCAAACCGGAACTCCATTAACAAACACATTGATTTGGACCCCATTTACCAACTCCTCAGAAACAGAACCAGAAGTAATATCACCCACACAACAGACCAAGAACATAAATTAAAAGCAGGATAGTACACCAGCGCTTCAATGGAGGCTCACTGATGCTGTTACCTAGCATGGTGACAAAACATCTGAAAACACATCTTCCAGCTTAGCGAGCAAACTTACAACCTTGACACAACCTGAGTTACAAATCTTCACAAAAATCGCAATGCAAAGAAAGTTCCAAACAGCACCAGTATGGAAATCCCACATTAACAGTGAAGTAGAGCAAAATACATTTCTAAGACCATTGGCTCTGCTTTTGTGCAGCATGAGCTTTCTGACTGGGATCTATTGGGACTCCCTTTGAGAATGGTTGCACCCCCGTATTGGCAGTCAGAGTTAATAAACACACTGACAACTTAAGTTTGTGATGGATCAACCTACATGTTGGTCACCATCAGAACTGACTATCTGAAGGATTTTGATTTGCACTACCGTTATTACTACCTGCTTTACTGTAATCAAATTTTTAAAAATTAGTTTTTAATCAATAGGAAATACCAATAAGAATCTTGAAATGTTTAGCCAGATTTGAAAGATCAAAATTAAAATCAAGCGGGAAGATTGCAACTGCTTAAGATTTCATTTATGACTTGAGCTGATCTGTTTCAGATGAGACAATTAAAATTGAACAATCTATTAAGCCAGAAAATGAATGCTGAGTTTTTCCTGGAGGCATCACAAGAGCTGTGTAAATAAGATACCTTACCTGTAGGCAGCTGTGGATGTCATTTGAGGGTTTCTAACATTCCAGAGCAGTTTGGAACTACTGTGAATTTGAAAAGTTTCAACAATTACAGAAATAAAGACAAAGTCAGTAGCTTTCAGTGTCAGATGCATATGTCTAAAAGCTATGCTCAAGCTCCAACCAGAATTCTGAACAAATTTTGCAGTTAAGATTTAGCAAGCAATTACAAGTCTTTATTCTTAATTATCTAAAATACTGTTAGTTCTGCTTTTACCTACAACTTGCTTTAGCAAAATTACTATGATGTTACCAGATGTTATTACTAGACATGTAGATCCAAGTCAATATCCTGGTTTGATAGGTCATCTCTTCTTTTGTTTAGGTTTTAATGAAATGGTCTTTCACTGAAACATAGGCACACAGTGTTGCAGAATTTTGCTTTAACAACAAAACAGAAGCTACTATGAAGTGAACAAAGACAAAATACAATAATTAATCTATTTATCTATAATACAAACTCATGGGTTTTAAACATTGCATTTTAACAGAAGTGTAATCCCATTAATCCCAAAATATTCCTTTATAAATTGAGAAGAAAAGGAAGTTTTTGTACAATACCCAAAAGACCCCTCTTGATACAGTACTCAAAACACTGCTTGTGTAACGCCTTTGCAGGTTTAGATCACTTGTAATTTCAATCTTTAAAGTGAAACTGTATAAGGCTTTTTCCTGGAGTTATCACACATTTTCTTCAATATATTCAGCTTTGTAACACCTTCAGGTTTTATCCCAAAACCTCTCATCTGGCACTAACACTAACATTTCACCCCATATTAATCTAATTTATTAAATCTATCATTTTCAGGAGTACTGCTGCGTACAGCCATCCTGTACCAAGGTCTTCCCATTATTCAAAATTAAAAATAAAACTAACATTCTCTTTCCCTCAGCTTCGGGCATTTCTATTCAACTTAAAAGAAAAAAATTTCTAGAATTCCCCACTAAACCTTTGAGGCCCCTGTATTTACCATGCTGGCCACAAACAATCTAAAACAAACACAGGGAAACTTCATCAGTTTCCTCTTTTCACCTCCCCCCCACCTTACCCCAGTTCCAGCCTTCCAGCTCAGCACCGTCCCCATGTCCTGTCCTACCTGCCTATCTTCCTTTTCACCTATCCATTCCACCCTCCTCTCTGACCTATCACCTTCATCCCCATCCCCATTCATCTATTGTACTCTGTGCTACTTTCTTCCCACCCACACCTCCCTCTCATTTATCTCTCCACCCTGCAGGTTCCCTGCCTCTATTCCTGATGAAGGGCTTTTGCCCAAAACGTCGATTTTCCTGCTCCTTGGATGCTGCCTGACCTGCTGTGCTTTTCCAGCACCACTCTACTCCAGACCCACTCTACTCCAGATGTTTCCAGCATCTGCAGTCCTCGTTTTACCTAAAACAAACACAGGTCCATCAGTGCACAAAATTCATTCACTCGACAGCAAGGTTTCAAAAACAGTTCTATTAAAAGAAATCCCCATGGTTACAGAAATACTTACATCTGAATTCTTAACTTCAGACACCCAAAGAAAACCTGCCAGTTACAAACTCAAAACCATAAATCTAAGCATTCAAAAACGAACAAGAAAAATCATACATATAAAACCCATAGTGTTTATGTTACCGTATTTATATTTAACAGCAAGATATCCCACTGTCATAATCCAAGAGTCTTACTGTAACATGTTCCTCATGTCCAGGAAGGGGAAATTGGGTACTTTTTGTACTTGTATAATTTCCCAGCAAAAATAGTGTTTTTCCATTGGAAGTTACTGACTTAGTTGTTGCTTGGCAGGGGATTTTGTCTTGCTTTGTCACTAATTTTCATAGCAATATACACATAAATATTTTGGGATGTTCATGCATCATATGTTCCTAACTCCTACCTAGACACCTTAATGAGAAGCTGATTTTCATTTTAAATCTAATTTTAGGAACCAATGAACAAGCAATTATTGAAATTCTGACACACAGAAGCAACTGGCAACGTCAACAAATTTGCAAAGAATACAAGGGAACCTGTGGACGTGTACGTACCAGACTGTTAAGATAGTCAATCAAGGGCTATTAGTTTTGACTCTGTGACATTGATGTTTTGATTTGACTATAATGCATACAGTTAGATTTCTTGCTTTCCTTATTGCTCAAATTATGATGAGTCACAATAGATAAAGCTTTCCAAAAGGGTTTTTTTTCTCCCTTTCTTTACATAACCCTTTCCACCACCTACATCTCTATCATTTCAATTCTACTATACTACTGAGTAGTAGGATATCCACAATGGCAATATATTGGTTGTCCTATTTTGCTGTCTTTATCTCAATTATTATTGATAATTATCAGATTTTCTCTTGGGATATATTTATAATTGTGTAAGATTAGGTGCTCAGCACTAATAGTGGATTACAAATATGAGTCAATATTCCATGTTAATTGTAAAATACTGTACCTTCACATTGACTGAAAGATACAAACTATTTGTGGATTTGTTCTTTTTTTCTCACTACAGATATATTGATAAAGAAAATACTTACTTATTTAAACACTGACGTGCTTACTTCAAACAATTCAGAATTCAGTTGTCTGGGTAAAGCACAAAAACAAACAACTGCTGATGCTGGAAATTAGAAACAACGGAAATTTCAGGGAAAACGTAGCAGGTCTGGTAGCTTCTTTGGAGAGAAAGCAAAGTTACAGTTTTGGGTCCAGAAGGGTCACTGGGCCTGAAACGTTAATTCTGCTTTCTTTCCACAGATGTTGCCAGACCTGCTGAATTTCTCCAGGAATTTCTGTTGTTGTGTCTGAGTAAAGATTTTCTGCCCAAAATCTCCTTCCGGGGAATCCTGAAAAACTTAAATGTGGTAATTATCACTAACTAACGGGGAATTAAAACAAATGCAATCCTGTTCCCAAAGGACTCACAGACAATGATATGTTCTACTCTTATTTTTGAAATATTTAACAATAGGAATCTAATAGTAGGAATGTTATTGGAAATTGCTATTAAATAAATCTTGTGTTAACAAGTAGAATGTTGTTAAGAGTGCATACATTAAACTGTTGATTGGGTGGTTTATGTTCTGATTAGTGTCAAAAGTATCAGATACTATGATCGTAATTTATAACTTCCCCTCTTGTTATGCAACTGAACAAAACCATTATGACTGGTATAAACCAGTAGTGGAGTGGGACAGGAACAAGTCTGTAATGGTGGCCATTACACTTTTACATTAGTTTGAACAGATTAAGTAGTAATAAAGAGTAAATTAAAACAAGTTTTTTTTTCTATCCTTATCATATCAGCAAGACACCATCTTAAATAAATTACTGGAGGATTTTGTTTATGAAGAGACCAAGTATAATGTAATGTAATTAATTGACAGACCCATTAATTAAACCCTTGAGTGTGTTAACACTTTATAATTGAAGAGCAGATAAGAGGAGGTTCTTCTGTCAGGGACTAAAGAAAAGCTAACTTAATTAAAATGTCAGCATGGTCAGTGATGCCACCTGTGCCTTAGCGTCAGAAGGTTACATTTTCAAATCCCATCGACAACCAGAGCCAGGAGACAGATTTTTAAATACATTTTCATTGAGTCTTGTATTGTTACCTCAGCGTAAAACCTGCGTTGTGAATTGACAAGCTGCCAAAGTAAGTGCCTGATTTTAATTTCCAGTAATTTGTCTTTCAAATTTTATGATCATGTAAATGTAAAAGACCTTTGAAAAATAGGGATTTTTTTCTGTTGTTCTAACCAACCTTCATTCCTCAAACTATACCACTTGAGTTGATTAACTAGTTCCTATTTTATTGCTGTCAGTGAGACAGATTGTGTGCTGTCACTTCCCTGCAATTCAAGAACAACTATACTTAAAACTGAATAAATGTACAGTGCTTTAGGATTTAGATGTATTGAGGATGTAATTGATACTACATAAATATCAGATTGAACAGCAGGGCACTTCAGAGATTATGGTGCAGGGTACCCGAATAAGTAATTGCTAAACAATTTCAGGAAAAAAACCTAAATGCCTTTGCTCTATATTGTTATAATATTTTATTTGGCTGGTCTGTTTTTGTATTTCAGGAGCTAATAGATGATCTAAAAGGTGACCTTTCTGGTGACTTTAAGCATGTGATCACTGCTCTGGTGCTGCCACCAGCACTATTTGATGCACAGGAGCTAGAAAGAGCAATGCAGGTGAGCTTGATTTTCTGTCACTTTCCGGCTTGTCCATTTCTATAAATTGGGAAATAGATTATTTGCTTATCAACAATTGCGCAACTTCTTTTTACGTAAATTCTATACATCACGTCTTGTCTGTACTTCATATTGTAGGCTTTGGAAAGAGTGAAATGCAATAATTTCTAAGTATTGCAGATGTCCAATTTGATCCTGTTCAGTTTCAACACTTACATTTGTTCAGATTATAGGTGAATTAACAGCATGTAACAGCATATTGCTCCTTTACTAAATGTTTTGTACCCCAACATAAAATAAGCTATAGTCATGAACCAGTACCTCAGTGTGATAATTGAATGAATGAGAGGCTTCTAATCATGGTCAGTGTAACTTGGAGGCCTGATTCCAGGAGACCGCAAAGTTGGGAAATGCCTCCTTGCTAAAGTGTGAGTAATGATGACGAAGCTTCTTGAATATGGCCGATAACTAGAACTCTATGAATGGCCTTGGGTACAAGAAAGGTCTGCTGTGCTGTGATCTGATGGTACACCGTAGTAATCATTACTTATCTTTGAAACTCCTATATTCAAGAGGAATTCCCAGAGGAAAGCTTTGCATTGAAAACTGTTTCCAATCAGAGACCAACATACTGAATATTGGCTGAATAGTAGGGATTAAAAAAATGAATGAAACCAATCAAAAAGCAGCAAAATAAGTGACTTGCAATAGCACAGGATATTATAGATCAGGGACTTAAATTCTGGACACCTGGAAATCTGTTTGCATATTTTTTAACCTGAGGAGCTGGTTCCCAAATGAATTAAAAACGAAACCATGGGGAAGTCAATTAAAATGTGCACAATTTTCAGTCCTTTAATGAAGTATATGCACTTCAGCAGTCTCAGTTCAGTCGGATAATATTAGCAACAGCATTCCAGAATTTCAATTCAGTGCTGCACATCCCTCTTATCAAGTCTTTTGTGTAAGGAGTGAAGTGGGTAGACTCATCTTCCATCAGTCAGTTTGGGCTGAATTTTAAACTTGCCACTCTTTCACAGCAGGGTTGACCAGTAGTGTTTTGGAAACAGAGAAATTCAAATATCAGGGTTGTCAGCAAGTTTTCTAATTCAGCCATGGCATTTGTGTCTGACTTCTGAGTTTCTCAATCAGTTGTAGAGGAAAGTGTAGTGATAACCCACTGATACAGTTAATGCTGCACGATATATTAACCCCTGTAATGCTGAGAAAAGAAGCAGATAGAGCCAGACATTTTATGGATGGAAGGTCAACAACAGAAGGTTGTGTTGTATACAGATAATGGGTTAATGTTAGCGACTGCATAAAGCTTCATCCAATTAGATGAGGTCACTCTGGCTAGGGTAGAGATAAGGCAGAACATCTTATGATCATTTAGAGAATAGACCTGTAACCATGGGTCTTCTCATGGTCTTCTAAAAAAAACTTTTAATCAATCTCTTTGGACATGTTATGACATGCCTTTGGGGCAGGTGGGATTTGAATCTGGCCCAGAGCTAGGGACATGACAATTGCACTACTAGACTAACAATGTCTAACAAACGAATATAATTTGCTTCTCTGGTATCATGCAATAACATTCATTTTATTAAGACAAGAGCCTCTTCTTGTTAAGACTCAACAGTGGCTAATCCTCTACTACTGTAAACCAATCAGACATTTAGACCTAGTCAAATGAAAGAGAATTGGTGGCTGTACTCTACTGGCACAAGTTGCATCTTAGTTCTCTAATGCATTCTTGACATTTTGAATGATCATTCCTGAGCTCACCTGGCTTCAGTTGTATCTACCTTAAATGTCATTGGTAGGGCTTCATTCATACCCTTAGAATTTAGCCCTTGTCTTCAATGTCCCTTCTGCTGAGTCTGCTAGGCTGTGCAAACATTTGTTGGAGAATTATTGATTCAGCATGAAGGCATCATGGGGATTTCCTGTTTATCTCTCACAGATGTGCATGATTTTGTTTTTGGCTGGTTTCATTCTTAATGCTGAAACTTAATAGAGTGGAATCCCTTTGACTGATATATCTTGCTGGTTGATATAAGGGTGATTGTGTTGGTAAATGTGTGCAGTCAATGGCTGCATGATCTATGGAAATCCAGCAAGGGGAACAAATCCTTGGACCTTCTTATTCAGAGTGGCCTCAATAGTAACAAAGTACAGATAAGTATTAGTGCTCCCAAACAATGTTAGCCACTTGGAAGACACACATGTGCTCAGCAAATTGTGAAGTCCTGCACAATAACAAGCAGATCACTGGAAAGTGCGAGAGGCGAAAAAGAAATCCAGAGCTATTGTAATCTTGAACTTCACTGAGTATGTGTGTCTACTTGACAGGAGGGGGCAGCAGTAAATTACTTTGATAATGTTCTGTTGGGTAAGGGAAATGGTTCAAGGTAGGGAAAAGATGTTGAGGTATGGTACAGCTCCACCATTGTTCAATTGAATTTTAGAGGTTGAATAACCTGCCCACATTTCTATGAACAATTGAAGTGAACAATAGGAGGTGTCAACAGTTCACATTTCCAGCAAATCAAGAAAAATTCTTGAGCTGAAAGTGTAGGGGTAAGTCTAACTCACGTAAAATCCTGTTAGATGCCCTGTTACTGTAAAATTTGACACATCATTGTTCTTAAATTGACCTAGGTAGTGAATGAGTCAATGTACTGTGAAAGGAAGTGCTTTACCATTATCAAAGACATAATAACAGACATACTGTGACTAAGCAAATGGGAACATTTCTTCAAGGAAGACTATTGTTTTTAAAGAGAGCAATTCATGTTTAAAATGGAAGCAAACAGGAACAGAATTGTTGTGAGATATGTATGGAAGTGTGTATACATCAAAGAAAGTTGATCAGGATTTTTGCATATTATTTAAATGCATCAACATATTGGAATCTAGAATTAAAGAAAATATGGCAGATTTTCCTATTCCTGGATAAACTGGAACACATAAGCACATCACACAGAGCAAATGTTGACAAAGAATAACCCATGGTGTATCATAGCCTAGTGATTATGGTGCTGGATTTGTAAACTGGAAGTTGAATTCAAATTTCACCTTGGTGAGTTGGTTTATTAATGTTTTTTAAATAAGAAAGTAGTGTGCGGTCAGGCTTTTATGTAACTCCAGACAAAATGTCGTTGACTCTTAACTGCACTCCAAAACGTCCTTACAAGTCAGTTGGATGTATCAAACTGCGACTTAAGACCTACAAATGGAATAAAACCAGAAGGACCAGCTGGCATAAAAATCATCCTGTCCTCCTTATTAATATCTAGAGACATATGCCAAAATAAGCTGTTCCATAGACGAGTCAAGCAACAACTTGTCATAGTCATATGTACCAAATCATTCTGTCCAGACAACATTCTGGACTTACCCATCATAATCTCTATTCATGTTCTGTCCTACATTTGTGGCAGGTACAAGAGAATTGGCAGTACAGTCACATACAGTGATAATGGAGTGGCTATGGGAATTCTTTCTACATTGAGTACATACCCATGAAGTTTCATGGTATCAGGTCAAATATATTGCATAATTCCTGAGGAAGGGCCTGTGCCCGAAACGTCGAATCTCCTGTTCCCTGGATGCTGCCTGACCTGCTGTGCTGTTCCAGCAATAAAGTTTCAACAAATATATTGCATACCTTCAGCTGATTGAATATCACTTGGAAGATGCACTTTGGGTTGCCAAGGCACTGAATGCACAGTAGCTGGCTGGACATTAACGTACAGCACCAAGAGTGGCTGAGTAGCTCACAATCTTTCTTTCATTCATGGGATGAGCCCGTCACTGGCTTCAGCAGCACTTATTGACCACCTCTAACTATCGTGAGGGTAGTTAAGCATCAGCATATTGCTTTGGGTCTGGAGTCAGATTTCTTTTCGTACTCAGCATTAGTGAACCAGATAGGTGATCAGATTGTTGGCAAAAGCTAGCCTTTCATTCCCTTTTATTGAAATCAGCTTTCACCATCTGCCATGGTGAGGTTTGAACCCATGTCCCTAGACCATTAACCTGGGATTCCTGATGACTGAAGAATCCGCTAGATTAGGCCTGCAGCAAGAAAGAAATAACGTTAGGAAATAAAAACCAACTTCAATTTGTCCTCCCTAGTCTATCTGCCAGAGATGCATCTGTCCATGACAATACTGGTAGCAACAACCACTTTGTGGTCTTTGTGGTGCCTGAGACAAATATTTAAGCTGAAAACACTCTCCACTAAGATCTCTGGCAGTACCAGCATGCTAAATTAGAACAATTAGATTATGATTGATAGATTATAGCTGTTTAAAAGTGATCAGTCATTAAACTGAACAGCCTTGAACCATCAACACCAGCAGAACTAAATCCAATCTTCGTGGCTTGGAGTGTCAAACTGACAGACTGAAGTATATGGAGCATGCAACTCTGTTCACATTTTCTCTTATTCGCTTGATTGAGACAGTGCAAAATGCAGAGGAATAAGAGCAAGTAAATGTGTCTCCGTACCCTCTCTGCTAATACTATATCCGTCTTCATATTATCTGCATTCGCCAGCCTGGACTCCAGCTCAAATGTGTTTGCTGCATATTTCTTTTTTGTTTTGTAGCAAATGTGTAGCGTTGTCCAATATTATCTTAACACATCAAATACATTAAGGATATATCAGAAGTGAAGGCACAATGCGCGAGCATGTTTAAACTCATTAGTCATTCCTGCTCCAATGATCTTTAATTATTTTAACGAACCTGCTTAGACCGACATCGGGGAAAGGTAGGACTGAAACCCGGGCCTTCTGGTTCTGGGTAGGAACCCCACCACTACGGCAAAAGAGCCTCCAATGCTCTTTAAATTTAGTTTAGTTATTTAGTGCACTTGAATTTCAGTTGTTATAAAAATAAAAAGGGAATGATGTTGCTGAAGAGAAGAGTGAAATAACAATAGTGTAGGATTACTGCTCTGCTCTGTTTTCCAGCAGTAGATTATTTAGAAGTAGAAAATTCAGCTTGAGAACATTCAGAGAATAGCGTCAATGGGGAAAGAGCATTCAGTAATAAACATTATTTTTAATTTAGCTTTGCTTTTGTTCCGAAATTTTCTTTAATTTGATTTCTTTAGGGACCTGGTACAAATGAAAGTGTGCTGATCGAAATTCTTGCTACAAGAAGCAACCAGCAAATAAAAGAAATAAAGGAAGCTTACCGTTCAGGTACATGTAATTTTTATTGCGCGTATTTCATTATGTCCAGAGACTACAAGAAAACTGCTTTCTGACACGCTTGCCAAATTCATTTCTTTAAAAAATGGATTCAGGGCTGGTAGTTTTTTTTTGCTTAACTTGCTTGTTGGAAAATGTGCTGGAATAACATGGGTGGATCTGGTTTATTTAAGGTTATTTGCTAACATCTTCAAAGTCATCAGTTTGTTTAAAAATTAGCCTGAGAATAGACTATTCAATCTAAAAACAGTATTACAAGGTTTTTGTTTACTTCAGGAGCTTCAGAAGGTGCACTTTATAGATCAGCAGGCAAAATGGATGATTTGCAGAACTTCAGGATCATTAACAACAAACTTTGCCCTCTAAACTAAGATAGGAATAAAGATAAGCTGTTCAGCTCTTTTCTCCATTTTGGAATGCATTCAAAGGGATCATGGTTAATATGTAGCATAACTACATAGTTGCCTGTGCCCCTTATTGTTACGAGGACTTCCAAGCCTTTTTTGAAGAGTACATTGCAACTAGAATGCTTTGATGAACATTTGTTGCTTGCCACAAAACTTTAGTATCCAGTGTAAACTGTTGTCCTAGTTCTGAGTGCTCTACTTTACATGCACGTCTAAGCATGCCTTTGCAAAAACTGAAAACCTACATATCTAAGAGGTTATTTTAATCAACATGTGCAGACATGTTATTACACACCTCTGGAACAGGTGGAATTTGAACCTATGCCTCTACCACTGTGAGATAAGAGTCCAAACTAACTTTACAAGTGTAAGTATTTTTAACCATCCTGTATTATAACACAAACCTGCAGCAGGTGAGATTTGAACCTGGACTTCTTGGCAGAAAGGCATGGGCACTATCACTATACCACAAACATCCTCCTTCTACATCAGAGTAGATATTTTCTAATCAACCTGTTCAGGGATATTATGACAGACCTTTGGAACAGGTGAGTCTTGAGTCTGGGCTTTCTGGTTCAGATATACCAGTGCACCACAAAGACCACTGTACCACAAGGACTCTTTAAATTCTGGATGTCTTTCATCAACCTGTTTAGTTGGGTTATGACACACCTATGGAGCAGATGGGACTTAAACCCAGCCCTTTTGGATCAGAGATAAAGACACTTCCACAAAACACATAGTTACCTTAATACTTTTCACTGCTAGGTATTTCACTTGAGAAATCCCCTCTTTTTATGAGTGTTTCCCATCTATCCTGAAAAGCCTGGCTCAAAGTCTTAGCTTGTGACATCCCTAACTCCATCCTTAGGTTAAAAAATTGATTTCTTTATGGGATGTGTGTATTTTTTATGCATCGTGCACTTATTGCACACCCCTAATTGCCTTTGAGAAAGTAGTCTTGAGAGTAATCTTTGCTGAGTTAAGGAGGGACTCCAGGATTTTGAACCTCAACAGTGAGGGAAAGATGATATAGCTTTAAATCAGGATGGTGTGTGGGTTGGAGGGGAACTTGTATTTCTGGAATTATCCTTGTAAATCTTATCTGCACCCTCCCTAGAACTTCTACAATATTTTTTAATTTATGGTAAATAGAACTTCACACAATACTCTGAACCAAAGTTCAATAGAGTTTAACATAGAGTCAGAGAGTCATAGAGATGTACAGCATGGAAACAAACCCTTCGGTTCAACCTGTCCATGCCGACCAGATATCCCAACCCAATCTAGTTCCACCTGCCAGCACCCGGCCCTTATCCCTCCAAACCCTTCATATTCATATACCTATCCAAATGCCTCTTAAATGTTGCAGTTGTACCAGCCTCTTGCAGCTCATTCCATACATGTACCATCCTCTGCGTGAAAAAGTTGCCCCTTACGTCTCTTTTATATCTTTCCCCTCTTACCCTAAATCCAAGCCCTCTGGTTCTGGACTCCCTGATGCCAGGGAAAAGACTTTGTCTATTTATCCTATCCATGCCCCTCATGATTTTGTAAACCTCTACAAGATCACCCCTCAACCTCCGACACTCCAGGGAAAACAACCCCAGCCTGTTCAGCCTCTCCCTATAGCTCAATTCCTCCAACCCTGGCAACACCCTTGTAAATCTTTTCTGAACCCTTTTAAGTTTCACAACATCTTTCGAATAGAAGGAGACCAGAATTGCGTGCAATATTCCAACAATGGCCTAACCAATGTCCTGTACAGCCGCAACGGTGGGCGGCACGGTGGTACAGTGGTTAGCACTGCTGCCTCACAGCGCCAGAGACCCGGGTTCAATTCCCGCCTCAGGCGACTGACTGTGTGGAGTTTGCACGTTCTCCCCGTGTCTGCGTGGGTTTCCTCTGGGTGCTCCGGTTTCCTCCCACAGTCACAAAGATGTGCAGGGCCAGGTGAATTGGCCATACTAAATTGCCCGTAGTGTTAGGTAAGGGGTAAATGTAGGGGTATGGGTGGGTTTCGCTTCGGCGGGTCGGTGTGGACTTGTTGGGCCGAAGGGCCTGTTTCCACACTGTAATGTAATCTAATCTGTAATGTAATCTAATCTAAACATGACCTCCCAACTCCTGTACTTAATACTCTGACCAACAAAAGAAAGCATACCAAACGCCTTCTTCATTATCCTATCTACCTGCGACTCCACTTTCAAGGAGCTATGAACCTGCACTCCAAGGTCTCTTTGTTCAGCAACACTCGCTAGGACCTTACCATTAAGTGTATAAGTCCTGCTAAGATTTGCTTTCCCAAAATGCAGCACCTCACATTTATCTGAATTAAACTCCATCTGCCTCTTCTCAGCCCATTGGCCCATCTGGTCAAGATCCTGTTGTAATCTGAGGTAACCTTCTTCGCTGTCCACTACACCTCCAATTTTGGTGTCATCTGCAAATTGACTAACTTAATATCCTTATTTTTTCAATTCCTTTCCTGTAGAGTTAATTAAAACCGTGTGTGTGTTTTAGTGATAGCATGTGGCTGAACCTTTAGTAATCAGTCAGTTTGCTTTTCTACTCCATCTAGACTTGCACTGAAAAATTTATAGATGATATGCTTATGTTTCCTACTGTTTCTCTATTCAGTAGCTTTGGATAATTATTGTTAGGGATTTACAAGGTTCTTCGTTATCTCCTGGGATAAAAAAACCTTCTGGATTCTGAGAACTTGTTCTGTTTTAGAGCCACTATTTGTTTCACTTTAGTTATTTGCTTACAGTAGTTTTGGTGAGTCCCCATCCTGATCCCATGTTTCCTTGGTACTTCCACCATTATCTTCCATTAGTGAAAGTATTGATGTAAAGTGATTGCTTAATTTGTCTGTCAATGTATTATTTTCATTGACAATATTGATTTTTTTGAGGGACTCGCATAATATGTAAATAAATCATCATAGTATAAGCATTTATTATTCATAATCCTAATCCCCACTCTAACTTTTTTCCACTCCTGCACTTAACTATGAAACAATTTAATAGTGATAAACCTACTAATAGTTGTGAATGAAGCAGCCCTTACAAACCATTGAGTCAATAGACACATTTTGAATGCTTAGAAAATGTACATATTCCTACATGGTTTGAATTGAAGCATGCATTTATGCAATTGTTTTTGAGATCATTTCATTTAATTTGTACTAAAAAAAACAGTAAAATTGGAAAAAAAGTTATGTTAAAAGGTATTTGTGACAATTGGCATCTATTCTAGAAACAATTAAACATCTGCACAAAAGCTATTAGGAGAATTAACTTGCAATAGTATATTGAACATCAGTGTTGCAAATGGGGCTTCACATGTAAAAACAGCTGTCAACAGCAAATGTACTGTTTTCTCTTCGTTTCTTACACTTGGAAATAAAGATTGCCTGACTTGTTCCAATTACAGAAATGACCCACTTTCATGGGTGTTATGACGTGTTGCTAGATCTGATGGTTCCACTTTTGTGTAAATGTAATCAGGGTAAATCAATATCAGCAAAGCAAGTTAACACGATTCCTCCAAAGCTATGACTGTCATTTAAAAAAATTCCTGCAGCAATTCTCAGCGCTTTGTAACGGCTTTGAGTGGGACTGAGGGTGCTATTTTTAGCGACAACAATCACCACCAAAAACTTAACATGATGGTGCTTAATCAATTAAATCTGAGAAATGTAACACAACATATTTCCCAAGACATCTCTGCTCTCATTCAAGAGACTGACCTCAGTTAGTCATAAAAATGTCTATCACTTGAACCCATGACAATAGAAACACTGTAAGATATAGTTCTGTTGAAGTTACATAGCTATAAAATTATTTTCTGAATTCCCACAATGGAGAAAGCCACAATTCATGAATTTGCTAATGCCAAAATATTACCTTATTGTCCAATAACTGCACACTATGTTTGGAAAATGATTTAAAAGATTTTTTTCTAAATATAAGGATTGATGCTAACATCAATCCATCTGCCTCACAGAAATCTGCCATATCATTCATAATAGGAACTTACAATGAGATTAGTGACAATGCAGAGTTCTTGATCATTTTGACATTTTCTGCCAAATATAAAATATTAATCAAAATTATTCATATTGCGGACAAGTGAGATGTTAGATGATTCATCATTATTTATACTCTAAACACTGGAAAATGTATTAAATAAGTTTAAAAAAAGGAAAAACATAGCTCCAGAATTCCTTGAAATGGAAAATAAATCTAATTGAACACAGGTTACAAAAATTTCTTTCTCAGAAACACATCACAATTACTACAATATTTAACGAAACTTAAATACTTATACAGATTGTGAGCACTGATGTTTAAACATTTATACTTTGTTGATAACACTATTTGTCTTGGGTCGAAATCCTTTTTAGGCCTCAGGTGTGAAAGAACCTGGAAAAAATCTTAACAGATGTTGTCAATGCTACATGATACTTCCGGAAATAAGCAGTTACAATGTAGAAATTCACTCTTTTTTTCATCTACTTAAATATCATCTTTTCATTTTCCGTCCTCTGTTCCACCTCAAGTTCCTCACTCAAAATTAGACCAGCATTCCTCAATCTGAGAGGTCTCCACGAATGCAGTGCTACTCTAGGCATTTGGGGTAACTGGCAAATGAGAATAAAGTGTAAGGTAACACTTCATGCACTTTGTGAGGGTATTAAACCTTGGCATTTCTTTTTAACCTGGTTTTACATCACATATTCATGGGTCCACAGGTTGTGCCGCCACATCAGCGCTCACTTTGCGAGCAGACAGAATCAAAGCTTAAGTGGTCATCCGACCCTATTCACTTTGGTGCTAACAACCCCATCTTACAATCATTAAGTGGTTTCAGAACGTAGATTCTCAGAAAATACAACATCCATTTCTCTTATAGTTCAGTAGTTGAATCATTACATATTGATTCTTTATTATCTAATTTCTTTCAATTGCTTAAAGCCACAAGGTTACTTTTTATGAGAGGTTTCCATTATGGAGCCTCTCCTGGCAGTAACATTGATTTAACAATTGAGTACAGAAGTTATTGTATCTGGTTCACCACACTTCTGATTTTCCAGTAATTAAAATTAATGACCAAAGATTTGGTAGTGTTTCAAATTGGGGCAGTTAGGACCATGCTTGCTTCATATGTGCTAGGATCGAGTAAGCTTCCACGTTGGAAATCTTGACTCTGGAAATCTAC
Source organism: Chiloscyllium plagiosum (assembly GCF_037043375.1). Taxonomy (NCBI): domain Eukaryota; kingdom Metazoa; phylum Chordata; class Chondrichthyes; order Orectolobiformes; family Hemiscylliidae; genus Chiloscyllium; species Chiloscyllium plagiosum. The sequence goes on from NW_028270139.1 coordinate 33,625,141, forward strand.
AATTTTAACATCTGTAACCAGCCCAGCCAACAGTTACAACCACCACCTATTTAACTTCAAATAGACTACAGTTATATGCACTAATTTAGTGCACATTTGACTGCAGTTTCACTTCCCTGCTGCCCTTAGAGAACTTCAAGAAATGCTTATAAAAATATGCAGAGCCCCAGTACCAATTTGTACATTTTAAGTCAGCTGAAAGGACAGGCAAGAATGTCCATCTTTTAAAATATACTTTTAAAATATCTTCAGGCTATACTTTACTCCATGAGGTGATATATTGATTAGATTGGGAACTGACTTTACATTATATTGTTACTTTTACATTGCTACCAAGCCAGATCTGTGAGGCAAAAATAACCCAATAACAGTTTGCTACATCCTTCCTCTATTTACAGTCTTTACTTCCCTATTTCCTCTGATCTGAAATAAACCTTCTTCGCCTCTAAGAATTTCATTTTTTTTTCAGTCCTTAGTGCTTAATTTCTTTCAGCAACATTTTAACAGCCAAATCCATCAAGAAGTTGTAAGTGTTAGCACATATATTGTTTTCCCATTCCTGAACAGGCACATTTTACACCAATAGATAGGATGATTTCTGATAATCTATTTTCCCCTACCCAAAGGATGGGAGAAAGCTGGAACTCTTTCCCAAGAGGCTGGAGATATTGGGGTAAATGAAATAAAAGTTTGCAGATAGAAATCAATAGATTTTTGTTAGGTAAAGGTAATCAGGGATGTAGTGGGAGGTGAGTGAATTTGAGACACAAATCTCAGTGAACATGCTCATCAAGTGCCCATTGTAATATGTCAATGTTGCTTACTGCCAGTCTCAAATTCCGTCTGTTTAAACTGAAATTTCTTTAAACTGCCTTTTTCTTTGGTTTCTCCTAAACTGAAAACATGCTGTCCTACTTTCTCTTTTCCCCTTCATTCTCATTGCAGTAAACTCAGGAGTTTCCACACTAACTCAATTTTTATGAAGATCTCTGATCTGTGGCACATGCTGTTTTTCTCAATCTCTCCATCCTGTAATCTTCAAGTTTTTAGCTCTTAAGCTTGTCTCTACTGTAACTGTTTTCTCATTTCCTTTGTCTTCCTTTTTATCCACCTTAATGATGTTACACTTGGCAAAAACAACTACATGACAAGGAAAAGAAATCACATTGTGATATTATATTAGTTTCTTTAAAGATGTGGAAATTGCTTTTATGGTCTATTAATATTCAAATGTAATCAATTCAATATCTGTGAGGTATATAATTTTAATACTTTTAGGCTGGCACAATGGCTCAGTGCTTAGTACTGCTGCCCCACAGCACCAGGGATTTGGGTTTGAATCCAGCCTTGGGTCACTGACTGTGTAAAGTTTGCATGTTCTCCTGATGTCTGTGTGGGTTACCTCCAGGTGGTCTAGTGTCCTCCTGCAGTCCAAAAATGCATAGGTTAGGGGGTAAATTGTCCATAGTGTTCAGGGATGTGTAGACTAGGTGAATTAGTCATGGCAAATGTTGGGTTATGGGGATAAGGCGGGGGACCCAGATCTGCATAGGATGCTCTTTAGAGGGTTGGTGCAGACTTGATGGGCCAAATGGTCTCTTTCCGCACAATAAGGATTGTATGATTTAACTGAATCAGAGTCTTTATTTTTAAATAATTTTCTTGTATGATGATTTAGTAATCTTATAGTTTCTTGCTCATATCATTATTACTAAAGTTTGATTTAAAATACATTTGTTTTATAATTCTTGTGATTGTTAGGAGCAAAATATTTACATGTTTCTTCACAAATAATCTGTTTCTAGAATATAAAAGGGAATTAGCAAAGGATATTGCTGCAGAAACATCTGGGGATTTTAGAAGAGGTTTGCTCATCTTGCTAGAGGTATCTATTTAAAAATTCTTTATACATTTAAATTTTTCATGTCTTATTTTCCTAGGGGTAGCAATGGGTTTATCTTTTCGAATATATCATATTCAGTTTATTCTAACAGACAATCTGACAATATATTTCAAACCAGCAGAATGTATCCAGTCAAATTAGAAATCATGCCCTGTTCACTCTAATTCTTGGAAATGAGATGGGCCAAACAGATCAGAAGTTAGTACAGAAATATTTAGGAGACGGTGATCATCGTATTATAGATTATTCAGATTATTATAGACCAACACAATAGGCAGTCTGGTGTAAGAAGAAGTAGCTGGGCAGAGCCAATTTCACTGGGGCAAGAACAGAGCTGGACTACATAGACTGAAACTGAAGGTTGAAGGAAAAATCTGTAGCTGAACAATTGACCACCTTCAAAGAGGATGTGATTTGGATATAATCAAGGCATATACATCAAAAGGGACAAACAGGGCAAACAAATCTAAAGCTCCCTGGATGACAAAGGTGATAGAAATTAAAATATGGAAGAGAAAGTATGATTATCGCCAGTGTCCGGTAGAAGAGAAAATGGAAAACCCAGAGAATACAGAAGGCTTGGGGGAAGTGAGTAAGCATATTATAGAAGCAAAAAGGGATTATAAGAAAAGACTAGTCACCAAAAAGGGGGAATCCTGAATTCTTCTGTAGGCACATCAATAGTAAAAGGGCAGTAAAAGGAGGAAGAGGGGATATTAGAGACCAAAAGGGGGATTTGCAAGGCAAGAATCACAATTGAGGTGTTAAATGAATACATTGCATCTGACATTACTCAGGAGGTAGATGCTACCCAGCTCAAGGTAGTGGAGAAGGAAGCCTGCCCTAAATTGATAAGGAGGAATTGTTTGATATTCTATTGAAACTTAAAGTTGACAAGGGCACCAAGACCAGATGAGATGCATCTGAAGGAAATTAGAATGGAAATTGCCAGGGCACTGACCATAATCTTTCAATCTTGGAGAAACTGAGAATTGCATACATAATACTGTTGTTCAAAAAATGGTTCTAAGAATAAACCCAACAATTTTAGACTAGTCAGTTTAACTTCAGATTTAGGGAAGTTTCTAGAAACAATTATTTGGGATAGACTTAGTATTCAAATGGGAAAGATGGGTTGTTTCGGAAAGCCAGCATAGGTTTTTAAAAGGGAAATCATGTTTGTCTAACTTGCTGGAACTTCGTGAAGACTTAACAGAAATGGTCAATGAGGATAATGCTATTTAAGTGGTATACATGGTTTTTGAAAGGGCATTATGTAGTGTCACATGACAAACTTTTGAGAAAAGTATAGCTGACAGAATAAAAGGGTTATTGGTAATGTGGTTTCAAATTTGCCTAAGTAATATGAAATGGAGATTAATAGCTAATTAACATTTTTCAGGCTGGAGGGAGATTTGTAGTGAAGTTCCCCAGGATCAGTAATGAGCCCTTGCTTTTCCTGATATATATTAATTATCTAGGTATTGGTGTGCAGGGGATAATTTCAAAGATGTCAGCACTTGGCCCATATCCCTCCGAACCCTTCCTATTCATATACCCATCCAAATGCTTTTTAAATGTTGCAGTTGTACCAGCCTCCACCACTTCTTCTAGCAGCTCATTCCATACACGTATCCCCCTCTGTGTGAAAAAGTTGCCCCTTACGTCTCTTTTATATCTTTCCCCTCACACCCTAATCCTATTCCCTCTAGTTCTGGACACCCTGAACCCAGGAAAATGTCTATTTATCCTATCCATGCCCCTCATAATTTTGTAAACGTCTATAAGTTCACCCCTCAGCCGATGCTCCAGAAAAAACAGCCCCAGCCTGTTCAGCCTCTCCCTATAGCTCAAATCCTCCAACCCTGGCAACATCCTTGTAAATATTTTCTGAACCCTTTCAAGTTTCACAACATCTTTCCGATAGAATGGAGACCAGAATTGCACACAATATTCCAACAGTGGCCTAACCAATGTCCTGTCCAGCCGTAACATGACCTCCCAACTCCTGTACTCAATACTCTGACCAATAAAGGAAAGTATACCAAACGCCTTCTTCACTATCCTATCCATCTGTGACTCCATTCTCAAGGAGCTATAAACCTGCACGCCAAGGTCTCTTTGTTCAGCAACACTCCCTAGGACCTTACCATTAAGCGTATAAGTCCTGCTAAGATTTGCAAGTTGTTGGAGGGAATCCTGAGGGATAGGATGTACATGTATCTGGAAAGACAAGGACCGATTAGGGATAGTCAACATGGCTTTGTGCGTGGGAAATCATGTCTCAAACATGATTGAGGTTTTTGAAGAAGTAACAAAGAGGATTGATGAGGACAGAGCAGTAGACGTAATCTATATGGACTTCAGTAAGGCGTTCAACAAGGTTCCCCATGGGAGACTGGTTAGCAAGGTTAGATCTCATGGAATACAGGGAGAACTAGCCATTTGGATACAGAATTGGCTCAAAGGTAGAAGACAGAGGGTGGTGGTGGAGGGTTGCTTTTCAGACTGGAGGCCTGTCCATCAGTTCTGAAAAAAGGTAGGTTTTATTTTTGGATTAGCACCCTGGTAAGAATCAGAGGATATTCAAAACATTTTATAGGACTTAAGTATAGAATAAGAGAGTTAAACCATGCATTTAAGATAGCTATGAAAGGAATTTGGTACAAGCAATGCGAACTGTAATGTTTAGCCTTCAGCTTTATGCACATATTCTATGACATTTTAATTTTGTTTACTACCAGGCTAGGAGGGATGAAAATTGCCAGATTGTGGATGAAAGACTTTTTAAGAGTGATGCTCAGGTATGGTATTTTTAAATTAAGAAGTTTGATTTGGTAATGGGCAATTATAATTACAAATGTTGCCAGAATGTTCCCTGGAGCCATAACAACACAAGGTGAATTGTTACATTCTTCAAAACTAATACATAGACACACCAAGTTTCCCAGCAGTCTGTTCTGTTCTGAAATGTGGTTACACATGCTATATTTCTACTATACACAAATTAGACTTTTTCCAGATTTAATGACTGTACATAATCATGTAAAGACGAAATCAGAAAAACTATTTGTGGAAAAATTGTACCGAAGTTAATGGTGTTCATTTAAACTAAGATTGGAACTGTGAATCATTGCAATTATAACAAGTCATTTACTGGACTTAGGATTTTAATTTAGCTTTCCTTAAAACCTGATTTGTGATTTATTTATAAATGGGATCATAAATCATTGGCCATAGAAATAGCAATAAACTTGGTACCAGTTTTGGTAATACAGTAATTACCTAAGACCAAGAACATATATCTGGGATCAGTTTTTTGTATAGTAGACCAGCTTGTATTACTCCTGACACTGATTTCAAATCATCCTTTGATTATCTTCCTCTAACATTACATTAAATGCTGAGTTCCATGAAATATGAAGATATTGGATGTTATATTTACCAAACTCCAAGAATGCATAAATTGCTTCAGTTCAAAAGTTTAATGTAGTATGGAATTAAGAAACAGAGGGTGAATGTGTTTTGCACTCTTATGATATAATGACGGCAACTGCAGGGAATCCTCATGTCAATTAGCTTCACTGACTATTATTCAAAATCCTGAGTTAATCATCCTGAGTTTATCAAAGCGAACATGAACCATTTCTTTTCCATCTGATTCCCAAGCAAGTAAAACAGTATTTCAGCAGAGTGCGCAAACTGAGTTAGTATGGGTGACAGCAATATTGTAAAAGCAATCACACAAAATCTAAAATGTACAAATTCTGCTTCAGTCCTGCTGTACAGATCAATTCACATCTTTGCAACCACTTCAATGTATTTGACTTTATATTTTGCTGACAAATTATGTAGTAGGTAAGATATACTAATGTACATAGATACTAGGTGTGTGTTTCTCTCTAATTAATAACTGAAGGCAATTTTCCTCTCTGAAATTATATGCTTCAAACCCCATATCTTCCTATACATCAATTAACAAATCAATTGTATAAATAAATTCTATAATATCATTTTTCATCAGAAGTCTAATTTATCCTTCGTGTGCAATCCAAAAAGGTAACTTTGTTGTTCCCTTGACACCTCCTTCCAAAATATAAAATTTGCACAGGGGTTTGACTCGTAACCAACACAGTTGCTACTGAACTGAGTTGTTCATGTAATTGTCCTATGGTATCCTATAGGCTCTTTATAAGGCCGGTGAGAAGAGACTGGGGACAGATGAAGCTAAATTTATCGAAGTCTTGTGCTTAAGGAGCCCTGCACAACTACTAACAAGTAAGACAATTATCTGAAATGGTTTATATTTCCCTCCAAAATGGAACAAAAAAAAATGTTTTTTAAAATTTTTTTTTAGCATTTGATGAGTACAAAGCAATTACCAACAAGACCATAGAAGACAGCATTAAGAGCGAAATGTCTGGAGATCTGAAGGATTTGATGTTGACAATGGGTAAGTCAAATGAGACGTACAAAAATTTGAATGTTAGTTAATGGTATGTTACAGTCCACTCCAGAGGTTCAGGTTGCTGTAACAGGATGCACTTTTTATATGTATATTGTTGTCTGGAACTTGGATAGCGATGATAGAGGCTCTGACATTCTGACCAGGAATCTCCTCTGGTATAACTGTCTGTCATGGGTATGTTTTGGAAAGATTTGTAAGTTGGTACTGAACCTGCTTGTCATCATTTTGAATGCTTGGATCCTAGCTATTCATAATATTTATGAATGATTTGGCTGAGGCAATTAAATGTAATATTTCCACGCTTTCAGATAATGCAAAGGTGGGTGGGTGAGATCTATGAAGAGGATGCAGATATGCTTCAGTGTGATTTAGATGAAGTATAACATGAATAAATTGAGGTTATCCTCTTTACTAGCAAAAACAGGAAAGCAGGCTGTTATCTGAATTACATTAGATTGAGAAAGGGGTGTCTTTGTATGCCAGTCACTGAAAGTAAGCATGCAGGTACAGCAGGCAGAGAAAAAGAGAAATGATATCCGAAACTTCACAGTGAGAGGATTTCAGCACAGAAGCAGGGATGTCTTGCTGCAATTTCAAGACTTTAGTGAGACCACACCTGGAATACTGTGTGCAGTTTTAGTCCCCTTATCTGAGGAAGGATGTTCTGGCTTTGGAGGGAACAAAATAAAGTTCTACCAGACTTATTCATGGGATGGTAGGACTGATGTATGAAGACAGGCCGGATTAGTTCATATTATTATTAACTGGAGTTTAGAAGAATGAGGCAGGACCTTTATAGAAATCTATAATTCAGTACCAGTAACCAGGGGTCACAGACTAAGGATACAGGGTAGACCACTTAGGACTGAGATGAGGAAAGATTTCTTCACCCAGAAAGTTATAAGTCTGAGGAATTCTCTACCACAGAAATCAACTGAAACACTGAATATTTTCAAGATGGACATAGATATAGTTCTTAAGGTTAAAGGAATCAAAGGATATGAGTGAAAGCAGGAACAGGCTATTAGGTTGGATGATCAGCCATAATCTTATTGAATTCCAATCAGGCTTAAAGGGCTGAACATCTTACTCCTATTCTGTGCTTCTATTTTCTATGTTTTCAGTTCATCCAATTTGATCATCATACCTTTTCTCTTCTTTTTTCCTCATGCAAATGAGCTTTCTCTTAAATGCATTTTTGCTGTTCGCTTCAACTCCTTCTTCTGATACTGAGTTCCAAATTCTAACAACTCCCTTAGGAAAATGAGATTTCTTGAATTCTCTATTCAATTTATTCATGACTAACTTTGTTTTATGACCCTTAGTTCGAGATTGATCCCTGGCAGGAAACCTTTTTGCTACACCTAACCTATCCAAACCATTCATAATTTTAAATACTTATTTTAGGGCACACCTCGGCCTTAGTTTCTTATAGAGGATAAAAGCCTTAACCTTTTCCTGATAGGTTACAATCACTTTAATTTTGTTAAAGCCCTTTAATGTAATTTTCCTTTCTTTTATAAGTGGCATGACATTATGAAGTGCATTTTCTATACTGCTGTTATGTGGTCATCTTTTGTGTCTTCTTACAGGTACAAGCAACCTGCTTTGACTACAATAATAATTCTGTGCCAAGGATGTAGGTCAAGGTTTAAATCTTTAATTATCAAACTCTTCTCCAAGAGGTGGAACTCTAGGTTATATTTATTCACGAGAAGAGCCGAATATGCAATAGTTTATTAGATTTTTGCTGAGTTGATAAATGAACCAAAGTATGGCGGGAGGAGGAGGTAAACAAATAGAATTTTGGTATTCTCTTAAATGATTATTTTTGTATGCTTTGTTTTAGTTAATTGTTCAAAGTCCACATCTGTCTATTTTGCTGAAAGGATCCACAAAAGTGTAAAGGTATGTTGTGTTATTAGACCCTGCATAATTTTTAGATTCTACAGAACCCTGTTGCCTGGATTCAAACTTGCAGCAAGTTTACCCATCATCCCTTTGCCTGCTAACCTAAATTTTGCACTGAATTTTCTTCAAGTCATTTAACATCTGCCTCACAATAATGAAAACATTTGAGAGGACATAGAAGAGAAAAATGTTTTCAGAATTGTAAACTAAAGATTAAGTTGCCTCATAAGGCATGTTTGGATAATGGGTTAAATTATCAATCTCCAATATGAATAAGTAAGTAACTATATAGTCTTTTAAAATCACATTCACTACTAATTAAAGTTAAGAAGCAACGTGACACCCTTGCAGAAATGGCCAAGATAATTACCACTTGGAGCTGTCCCCTAATGTAATATTGAGGCAAATGGACTGTTCCTCTGATGTTTTGCTCCACTGTTCTTCTGGACAGAAAATTTAACTTCCCGAACAAAGAAACATTTCATATCAGTTATAATCATTGACCTCTTATCCTGAGGCTGTGTCGTCCATTTTTAATTCTCCAGATGGAATATATAATGGCTTAGTGGCTACCCTGTCAAGCCTCTGCATTATTTAGTATATTTTTTTTGAATATGATGAACTCTCATTCTTCCACACCCCAGAGAATAAAGACCTAATTTACTCAGCCTATCAATTGGATAGTCCTGTCATCCCAGGAACCAATTTAGTAAGCCTTCACTTTATTGCAATGCAAATATATCCTTGCTCAAATATGTAGAGCAAGACTGCAGATGCGGTCTCACAAAAACCTTATACAATTGTAGCTAAGCTTTATATTGTAGTTCAACTACCTTGCAATAAAGGTCAACATGACATTTACCTTCCTAATTGGTTGCTGCAATAGTGTGCTAACTGTGTGTTTTTTCTATGAGTACAGCAAAATATTCTTGGGCATTTAAAAGTTTTATGCCTTTGAAAAAATATTCTCCTTTTCTATTCCTCCTACCAAAATGAATACCTCATACTTCCACACAAATATTTCCCCGCCATATTATTACCCATTCACTAAACTTGCCTGTATCTCCTTGCAGTTTCTTCTCTCACAGCTTAGATTCTCAATGAACATTGTATCATCAACAAGCCTGATGGATAATCCTTTGTCTTTTCTTAAGTCATGAATATACATTGTAAATATCTGAGACCCCAACACTGATCCTTGTGGCACTCCACATATTAGAGTCTACCAATTTGAAAATGGCTCATTTACTTCTCAATCTCTGCTTCCTGTAATTTATCAATTGTCCACCCATGTTAATATATTATTGCCAAATCCTATTAACTCTTTTCTTGCATATTCAGTTTTTATGTAACACCTTATTGAATAGCATGTAGAAGTATTACATCTACTGGCTGCGTTACTTGTAATTTAAATTGAATTTCTTAAATCCACTTTTCTTCCACACCCCCAATAAACTCAATTCAGATACTTGCTAAAAATTGGAAAACTAACTGATTGGTCTTTGAAGATTTGTATAACAATGGAGATTTTTTGGGGCCTGCTGCTTACTTTCAAAAGGTTTGTTCCTTCAAGCTCCTTCAATGGCTTATAGTAAGAAACTCCACATTTAACAGAGGCAATTTGAGCAAATTAGTGTGGTCCCCTCGGATCTGAACTCTCCCAGTTCTAATGGTGTTTAGCTCTGGATCTTTGCATCTTGCTGTTGCTTTTTGTTTATAAGACAACTCACCATCTTGCATTGGCAGCCCTTTAATGAATAAAATGTTTAAATACTTAAATCTAACACGCAACATTTAAATTAACTTTGTCTCAGAGATATTTTCTCTTCTTCCAAAGCCTAACAACTAAATGGCTTGAACCCAGACCAGTTCTTAATAACATATATTGACTTTTCTCTTAATTTTTTAACTCCCAAGTAACCTGGTCATATAACTTGCTGTAAGCCAGGTGCTTTATCATTAATCAGATCCTACAGAAACCCAAGGGACCATCTAATATATGTTTCTATTCTCAAAGGCACATTGGCACAATTTTCCAGACATAATTTCTATGCTCATTTCAAGTGATGTCACTACGATTTCCTAGGACATGTTTAATGATAGATTCCAGCATGAGACTAATGACTGATGTTATGCTTTAGGGCCTCTTACTTCCTATTTTCTTTTTATCTTTCTATATTACAGTGATACTACATTGCTAATGTCAAATCTAATGGAACAATTCTAGAATCTAAGGAATCTTGAAGAATCATCTATCATCTCTGCAGCAACCTAACTTAGAACCTAAGGTCATTGCCCATCAATTCCTTTATATTGCTTTTAAATCCTTTACATTTGTCTAATATCTTTTCTCTGCTGATATTAATTGCCTTAAGTTCTTCACACATATTCATCTCCGATTAGGCATAAAACAAGTATTCAATTCTTGTAAAATACCTTTGTCATCATCCCTTTCTCTCCAATAATTTCTTCTATCTTCTGCCTCAAAGGGACCCATATTTACTTAAGCTGAAATTTACTTCTTTATTGTATTTCCTCTCTTTTTATCAACTTATTAGAACCTATTGCTGGTTCCTAAACATTCCAACCATTCTTGCCTCTTGCATTAATATAATGCAATACTTAATTTACCTATTAATCCAAGGACAGATAGATACTTCTTGATGAGATTTTGTATTTTAATAGAATAAGTTTACATTGCTGGTTGGGTCCACAAGGTTTTTTTCCAGCAAAATGTGACAAAAGGTTTGAATAAATTCGTTTTCAGGACGACATTTGCTGACTTTTAAAAGATTCTGCAAGGATATTAAAATTGCTCAAATTATTTCATTTCCCTCTTACAAGCAACAATTATTTCTTGCTCATTGTTCTCACCAACTTCCGGGGACCTATGACCTAGTGATCTGATCTTTGTTCTTAATCTTCATTCAAAACAATTCTATTTCATGCTTCTTGGAGCCAAGGGACCTCCTTAATATAGTCTTTGTCATCTTTTACTATTAGGATTATTCTTATTTCTTACTCTGTCTTTCTGAAATCCTGCAATATTTATTTTCTCACCTTGATCACCATGTCACCACCTCTCTGACTGGTGGTTAAATCTAAACAACTTATGTCTATTTGTGCCATTTGATTAGTCCAACTTATACTGAATATTTACACATTCTAATATTTGAGCCAGTCTCTCAATTATGTACACTTGACCCCTTTCCCTTGCTCCCTGCTTGTCCAGTATTCATTGTCCATCCCAAAATGTTGGTTTATGTTTTTTTTGAAATTATCTTTTCCTTGTGTAAATTGAAAGACTTGATGTTTTGCCTTACTCTTGGAAAACAAATCCATATTAGAACTTTTAAAACTCTTGACCTTGTTCAGAATCTCAAATCAATGCCTTCTGCTTAGCTTAAATGATTTTTAATGTTTGTATTGATTGGCTTAATCAAACTTCAGTAGACAGGCAGGAGGCTGGAAGAACACAGCAAACTAGGCAGCATCAGCCAGTGGAGAAGTCGACGTTTCAGGTGTAACCCTTCTTCAGGTCGGGGGGTAGAGGTGAGGGGAGCTGCAGATAAAGGAGGAGTGGGGGAGGGTTTTGGGTGGGGTGAGGGGCAGAACACTGAGGTCGGGATAGGTGAACATGGATGGAGGATACAGCCCGGTTGGTCGATGGGAGTAATGTATCCAATTGGTGACTGGAAGGAAGGGTCGATGAGAGGAATGGAAGGGAGGGAGAAAGGCTGGAAAGGGAGTTGGGGGATGGGAAGGGAGATTATTTGAAATCTGAGAACTCACTGTTGGATCCTTCAGGCTGTAGGCTGTCCAGGCAGAAGATGAGGTCAAGTTGGCCCCTGCAGAGCAGGCTGAGATGTTTGACGAAATGTGCCCTGAGTTTACATTTAGTCTCACTGACGTAGAGAAAACCACCTAAGGAGCACTGGATACAGCAAGGGCTGACCTGACCTCCCAGTCACCATCCATTTTAATTCCTCTTCCCATCCCCTCTGCAACATTACCATCCTCAGCCTGGTTCATGGTCACAGTGAGTCAGACCACAAATTGGAGGAACAGCACCTCCTTCCGCCTGGGCAGCCTACAGCCTGGAGGACACAACATTGAGTTCTCCAATTTCAAATAAAACTTCCTTCCCATTCCCAGACTCCCTTTCCAGCCCCCAATGCCCTTACATTTCACTTACTGAACCTTCCTTCCAGCCACCAGCTGGATTCATTCCTCCCTTTGACCAACCAGGTCATACTCTCTACCTGTGTCCATCTAGCCCAACCTCACCATTCTGCCCCTCTCCCCACCTAAAACGCTCCACCGCCTCCCTTTATTTGCAGCTCTCTTCATACCCACCCCTAGTCCTGAAGGATTATACCTGAAACATTGACTTCTCCACCTCCTGATGCTGCCTGGCTTGCTGTGTACTTCCAGCCTCCTGCTTGTCTACTTTGGATTCCAGTATCTGCAGTTATTTTTGTCTTTAATCAAACTTCAAACATTTGAATGGCAAGCACACACAATTTATTACTCTTACATTACAACTACTTTGCTAAATATATGAGCTGGGAAATTGCAGTTGGCAATGTTATCTCATGAATGTTAACATGAACATATAAAATTCATCTTTCCACAATTGAACAAAGATATTAATCGGTTTGTTTAAAATGGATTATTACCTCCATTTAGTTAAGGAGAAAGGAATTTGACAGCAGCCCAATAAATGTCCAGGCAGAAACATGTTAACATCAATTTTCATTATGTAACCATTTGAATATAGTGCAGTGTGTGTGCACCCAAATGTACAGTACTTGTTGCCATTAATATAGTGTCCTCTTAATCTTTTCATAATTTAGTTTAATTTATTTCAATTTTTGTTTTCTTTTATATGGATATGTTGTAATTATTACTACATATTCAAAAATTCTAAAAATAAGGAAATACAATTTGTCCCTGAAAATTGTACAGAATGGATGTAGGCAAACTAGCATCCTTCCATATAAGAAAGGAACAAATCTCAGCAGAGTGTAAAGTCTGATTTACCAGCATTCATTTCACATTAAAGCTCAAGACTAATTTCAACTCTGAAGAAGAGAAGAGTAAAATTTGAAAGCAGGTATTTACACATGCCGAAGACTAAAGATGTTTCAGTATTAAAGTTTTTTTTTAAAAATTGGCTTCATAATATATATAACTTGAGATCTGATCAAGTTCACTTCTTCCACAAAATGTCTAACTAATGCAAATCCAACTACAATTCTACAGTTTATCTTGTGCCACTGCAAGATAAAAAGTCTTTTCCAGTAATACAGGAACAGGGACTGATACTATTCCTAGTAGAAGGCATTGTCCATTTTGAGGGCAGGCCTCATTGCCATTCAACTAGTGCATTATGTGCAACAATCAAGTGGTCTGCAGGCTGATTTGGGTCAGTAGGAAAGGAGGTGGGAGTGGACTACATCCTTATGAAAGGACAGATCTTGTGGTACAATTGCTTTATGTAGCCTGGAGGAGTATTCCTGCTCTTCCAGCATCAGAAAACAAGTACATTTTAACATCTACTAAGCTCTCTCTCAGCTGGACTGCGTTTGATACTGAGCAGTACATCAATACTGACCTAAGCTAGTATTAGCAGCCTTATTACCCTTGTAACATATCAGTTTGAATATTTACATATAGGTAGTTCTGGGATAATGCATGTTTCAGCAGCACGATTTGGCTATAATGTCACTGAAGAATTAGAGAACGGTATTTTTGAGAATGCTTACCTCTGTTTGAATAATGCGATTCTAGCAGGCATTGTTTTGTATATTTTGTACTGCACATGTGCCGATGTCTGTGCCATCCTGCACTTGTATCAGTGTCTGTGCCATTCAGCCCATGCGTGGCGCTGGTGTCAGTCTTCGTGCCATTTTGCACATGCACCAATATCAGCTGCTGACAGAGCAGTTTTCTGAGAGGTACTGACCTGAGAGTAGAGTTTTTCTTACATTTTTTAAACGTATTGTGTTAAATTTACTTTTGCTTCATTAATAAATATGATTTCAACCTTCACTCAGACTGTGCTTTACTTTGTGTTAGACGTTTGGCTGATTTTTAAGCGATTGTAAGTGGTATTTGTTGCTGGTCTGCCCCTAACCTCACTTTTCCCATAGGCCCCATTATCTCTATTAATCAATATTCTTCAAAGTGAGGTTTCGCTGGAAAGCAGCTGCACGTTATAGGGGAGCTACCTGTACCTAAGGTGCTCTGGCCATCTTGGGTGGAATCTAGAGAAGTAATGGATGCCTAAGTAGTCAGTGGAAATGGAGCAATAAGTCAATCCCTAATCATTTTCTAACATCACATCATCATTCATACTATATAGAATGACTCAAGATCTTCCCCAAGGAATTTATCTGACTTAATACACAATACAAGGATATGAAAATAAAAAGATTTCTTTATGATGAATGTAGAATTGCAAATTACACTAATCAGACCAGATAAGTCATAATAAACATAAGATAATGAATGTGCCAATGTATAAAAGCAATTCATGAAGATATCTTGCAGATAACAGTTAACCAACTGACATTTATAACATAATAGTCCGTGGCGCTGATAAAGTAAGCGTATGGGATTCTTTTGCAGGGCCTCGGTACTGATGAGAACACTCTTTCAAGAATCATGGTCAGCAGGTCAGAAATTGATCTCCTGGATATACAAGATGAGTATTTGAAGCTGTATGGCAGATCCTTGTACGCTACTATCAAGGTAGGTCTGCAATCTTGTTGGTAAACAGTGCTTCTCTCAACTGTTTTCTTTCTCAAGCTGTCACTGAATCCTCTTGACTCATTTCAATATACTTCAGCTCATACAATGGCGCTTCAGAATTCTCTAAGATCAGCAACAAATGAAACAGATTAAACATCCGAATAAATTCATTATTGTTCACAATAATTCTGGGACCAGAAAGTAAATATGTTACAATGTTGGTTCTTTCTGTTTAAATTGTAAGTGAGCATTGACTCTAAGTTCACAATGAATGATTTAGAGATAGTCTAAACTGATAAAAGTGTATGCCAGACTAACTTACTTCAGAGTCAAGGCTGTTTCTTAGTTTACTGAGAATTACACTTCCTATCATGATTTTGAGTAAGTTTTAAAAAGTTTTCAATGATTGGTACATTCACATAGAAACTGACTATACGATCCTCACATCATGCCAGTAGGATATAAGGCACTTTGTATACAAAACAGAAGCTGGGTTAGAGATGACATAGAAAAACCTTGTAAGGGTTTGCAATGTATTGAAGGCATATTGCAGATTTAATGTGGTTGAATAAGAAGATGCATTGAGTGTATGTATTTCATATTTGGTAAGCTTGTAGAAATCAAAGGGTTGCTATTCACAATTAATGCTGTGCTGCACATTAGCTAATAGCAGTTCAGAATGACAACAAAAGGAACTACAGCAATTCAGAAACTTTTGAGACTACTGTTTGTAAGGTGCAAATCAAGGAATTATTACAAAGTTAGGTTTACCTTTCTTACAATTACATGTGTCCATCACTCAAAAGTACAGTTTAAAAAAACTTCTTCCACAAGGAAATTACTTCGGTTGAAGCACTAGCTTAGGTAAGTATTGTAGATTTTCAAAAAGGGGAAGTACTGAGGAAGATACAATTGAGTAAATTTGCACTTTTCAGGTGAAACTCAGGTTGGTTTTATAATTGGGATGCAGATTACACTATTAGAATTGAAATTAAGTTATTGGGTGAAGAAGAAAATCTATTCAAATAAGTACTCAAGTACCTCATAGTATTGGGGAAATAAAAAAAGAGCTGATGTAGGAAAATGGTATGGGTTATTTTATTAGTCCTCTTTCGTGGATGCATGTGAACAACGCACTTGGACAATGAACACACAGCTACTTAATTGAGAGCCCGATATTAGACCCGATATTAAAGATCCCTGTCTGCTTCTGAGCCTCAGTTTCTTCTTTGATCTATTTAGCAGCATTGCACAAAATTTGTATAAAAGTCCTTTTTTAAAGCCCTGACCTAACTGAAAATGGAACTCTGTCTTCTAAAGTCCAAGTTAAAAGTTCCTTAAATGTCATAGACAGTCACTCTCAGCACATTTCTTAGGAACATGTAAACATATGCTTTAGGAGCAGAAATGGTGGTTTGGCCTCTCAGGCCTGCTCAGACATCTAACAGGATCATGGCTAATCTGTTTGTGCTCTGAAGTCCACATTCCCATCTACCCTTTATAACCTTTCATTCCTTTGCCTGACAAAAGTCTATTCATCTCGGTCTCAAAAATATTCAATAACCATGCTTCCTCCCCTTCAGAGACAGAGAACTCCAAAGCTACACAAGTCTCTGAGGGACATCATTGCTCCTGATTTCTGCCAAAAAGGGCGACCCCTAATTTTAAAACTGTACATCTAGGTCTGGACTTATTCACAAAAGGAAACATAATTTTCATGTGTACCTTATCTAGACCATTCAATATCTTAAATACTTGAATCAAGTCAATTCTTCACTCTCTCAACTCCAGTAGTAACAAGCCCAGAATTCAAACCTATCATTAGAAGACAACCCACTCACTCCAGGCATAAATACAACACATCTCCTCTGAATTTCCTCCAACACATTTACTTTCTTCTTTAAATAAGGAAACCAAAACTGCACACAGTATTTGAGATGTGGTCACACCAATGCTACTAATAACAGCCTCACTTTTCTGTTAAATTCTTATTTTAATAAAAGGATAGCATTTACTCCTTTACCTAACACTAAGATGTGCAGGTCAGGTGAATTGGCCATGCTAAATTGCCCGAAGTGTTAGGTAAAGGAGTAAATGTAGGGGAATGGGTGGGTTGCGCTTCGGCGGGTCGGTGTGGACTTGTTGGGCCGAAGGGCCTGTTTCCACACTGTAAGTAATCTAAGCTCATCTAATCTAATTTCATTAGCTGTTATTCCCAGACCCAGATGAATTTCCCCAATTTGTTATAATTTCTGATGGCAACAAAGGAACAGTTACAGGCCATTAAACTTGTCGAATCAGCTTCTCCATTCAGTACAATCATGACTGATTGAACAATTCATTGCCTTTTATCCAACCGATTCCCATAATGCCATTCATAATCATTAACTCCTGGGGGAGAAGTGATGAAGTGATTTGCCTTTATTCACCCAGCCACTTTGTTGGTCACAATAAAATTAATTTTACAATGGATCCCTTCCCTTGGAAATATTTTTCTCCCAGACTCAAATTAACTTAAAAGGAACCCATTTAACCAGACTTTCTTAAAATTACAGAGTGAGTTTATCTATTACTTGACACAAAAATACATAGCACAGAGTAGAAAGAAGAATTGAGTCCAAACTGGTGTACGTTTTAGAAGAGAATATATGGATCAGTTTCTAAATTGTTCATGAAGAGTGGAGAGTTGAACGTTGTTACTATTGCAGAAGAGGTTACTATTAGCTTTGACCCTGGAAACTGTAAAGTCGATTTCAAGATTCCTGCTTTGACAGGTTGTTTGAGATTCTGTTCTGATTTTTTTCAACCAGAGGGCAGCACATTGGCTCAGTGGTTAGCACAGCTGCCTTACAGTGCCGGGGACCTGGGTTCAATTCTAGTCTTAGAGTTTTCATGTTCTCCCCATGTCAGCATGGTTTTCTACTGGGTGCTCCATTTTCCTCCCACAATCCAAAGATATGCAGGTTAGATGGACTGACAGTGCTAAATTGCCCCATTGAGTCTTGGGATATATGCAGTCTAGGTGGATTAGTCATTGTAAATGTGGGTCAAGCCGGGTATGGGTGGGATGGTTTACAGAACCGTCAGTGTAGACGTGATGGGCCAAATGACTTATTTCTGCATGTAAGAGTTCTATGATTCTAACCATGATTACACGCAGTTCTGTGTTGTCCTATTTCTTTTTGCCAGCATTCAGAGTGAGAGAGTCTCTTATACCTGCAACACAGAGGTGACTTGTGGATAGTTGTTTCACCTGCACAGAACACTAATACTTAAACTCAAATTAGTACATCTGAGTACATTAGCCCAATTTCCAGAATCTAATAAATTATTAAAAATCAGCACTAACACATCTACTACCTCATTAGCCACCTTACTTAATATCCCAGGATGAAATCTGGGACCTGTCAATCTGCAATTTCAATTGTTTATTCAGTACCCCTTTCCTGGTGATTGTAAGTATTACTCTCTTTCTTCTGTCTCCTAATTTATTTATTACAGGTATATTATTTGGAATCCTTCGTTGTGAAGACAGAAGCAAAGTAATTGTTAACCTCATCCACCATTTCCTTATATGTAATATTAACTTCCTATTCTCACTCTCTAGAAGACCAGTACTTAATTTATTTGCTCTATTCCTTTACAGATGCCTCTGGAAACTCTTCCCACCTCTTTTTATATTTCTAACTAACTTCCTCTCATATTTTCATATATTCATCCTGATTAACTTTTTGGTCATTTCGTACTGTTCTTTATATTCTGCCCAATCATCTGATCTGCCATTCATCATTGTGTAATTGTGTGTTTTGCTTTAAGTTTAACGCCTTCCTTATCTTCTTCGGTTAACCTAGGATTTTGAGACCTCCTCTTGTAATTTTCTTTATTCTGAACATTTTAAAATATATCCTTAAATGGTTGCCACTACTTCTCTATTAATAATATCACCCAACCTAGTGTTGCAATTCACTTCAGCTAGCACAGCTTATGTGCCCTTACTTTTAAAATATTGTACTAGCTTTAAACGCATCATTCCTCTCTCAAACTGAATGCAAAATTCAATCATATTATGGTTTCTCCTTTTGATTACATTACAGTGTGGAACCAGGCCCTTCGGCCCAACAAGTCCACACCGACTCGCCGAAGCGCAACCCCCTCATGCCCCTACATTTACCCCTTCACCTAACACTACGGGCAATTTAGCATGGCCAATTCACCTGACCTGCACATCTTTGGACAGTGGGAGGAAACCGGAGCACCCGGAGGAAACCCACGCAGACACGGGGAGAACGTGCAAACTCCACACAGTCAGTCGCCTGAGGCGGGAATTGAACCCGGGTCTCAGGCGCTGTGAGGCAGCAGTGCTAACCACTGTGCCACCCCGCCGCCATCCTTCTTAAAGATGACTTTTCTCTGAGTTAATTAATTAATCCTGTAACATTACACAGTGCCAAATTTATTATAACCTGCTTTCTGGTTCCGGAGCAAGTTGTTCTAAGGAACTATTCTGAAAGCACCCTACAAACTCCTCATCCAAGCTACCACTGCCAATCTTATTTTTCCAATATATGTGAAAATTAAATTGACACATGATTACTGCTATCCCCTTACCACAAGCACCTAATATTGTTTCTTGTTAAACTCATTCTACATTGTGGTTACTGTTAAGAGGGCCTGTAGGCCACTCCCAATATTGACTTTTTTCCCCTTATTATTCCTTATCACTCAAATCTATTCTACATCCTGATATAAGGTCAACTCCAACTACTGTAAAAGATATTATCTTTGCCACCTTAATAGTACTAGCCCTCCACCATTATCCAACTTCCTGTTCTCTTGAGGGTTATACATTCATCAATATTCAGGACCCAATCCTTGTCATCTTCAGACATGTCTATGTAATGGCTCTCAGATCATGTTTATGTACATTAAAATGTACTATCAATTTATTTGTTATTAATGCCATACCCATTCTGATACAGAGCCATTAGTTTTGTCCTTTTGTTATCTTCCTAACATCTGGACCTAACTGTTGGTGTAGTCTTAGGTTTTTCCTCTTTGTCTCTACCTGCCATTCTTTAATCTTTAGTCTGTGTTTGGACTGAGGCTGATTTTAAATCAGGAGATGAGTGAACCTGCAGGAATCCAAACTGAACTTCATTGAGCAGGTTGTTGCCAGTACTGTAGCTATCTGAACAGGGGTGTGGTGGTATATTAGTAATTGTTAATCAAAAGAATTTCTAGAACAAATGCACCAGGGACATGAGTTCAAATCCTGCTGCTAGGATTGAAAATCAATTAATAAAGAAAATCTGGAATTTGTTGCTTGTTCCTTTAATGGTGACTGTGTATTTTGTCAATTGTCATAAAAATAGTCTTTAGGGAAGCAAAATAGCATTGATGTGACTGCAGACAAACAGTGTTGTGCTTCATGGTTAACTGCCCTTTGAAGAGGTCTAAGATGCTCTCAATTACACCAATATGCTACAAAGTTAAAATAAAGGAATGGACTACACTGATCACACGGCAATGATCTTGGCACAAACCCAGTCCTATTGATCCTGCAACCACTGCATTATAGTAGAACTATCTGTACTCGTAGAATTGTTTCTCACAGACACTACCACCCACCATTATATTCCTATCGAACCAGTGGTGAAATATGGCCAGAAGTGACTGTCTGGTGGTGTACAGATGGATGGGAATTGAGTCACATTGACTGTGGACCATCCCATGAGTCTTATGGCATCAGGTCAAATGTGGATCAGGAAACTTTCTGCTGAAACTACTTACCCCTCTCCCCCTCAGTTTTTTTGGTTAGTACTCCTCCATGCTGAACATCAGTTGGAACAAACACTGAAGATCCAGGACATAGGATGTACTCTGGTTGTGTGATTTCAATGTCCATTACCAAAAGTGGCTTAGTAGTACACTAAAGACTGAGTTGGCTGTGTCCTAAAGACATAGCTGCTAGACTTTTCCCACAACCAGATGGCAAGAGAACCGACATGAGGGAAAAAAGAATATAATTGGCCTTGTCTTCACCAATCTTCCTATCATAGATGCATCTGTTGAGGACAATATTGATAGGAATGACCACTGCACAATCATTGTGGAGTCAAAGTCCTGTCTTCTGATTGAGGATACTTTCTATCATGTTGTGTGGCATTATCACTGTGCAATAGCATTCAAATAGATCTAACAACTCAAAGCTGGGCATCTGCAAAGCATTATGGGTTACTAGCAGGAAGAGAAATGTATTCAATTACACTTTGTACCACACTTCCTGGATGTCCATCACTACATCATTGCCATCAAGCTGGGGGATCAACTTTGGTTCAATTTCATTATCATCAAGTTGGGTGATTAAATTTGGTTCAATTAGGAATGTAAGAGAGCATTAGGCAGAGTTTAAAAAAATGTACTTCAAGCATTAATGTCCTTCAGATAGGTTTTTTAAAATCATTCTTTCCTTAATTGCTTTTAGCCTGGCTTTCAGCTTTATTATACCTATTCCCTGTTTTTCTCCTTTCTTTATTCTCATATGTTGTTCTTCCAAGTCTCTTGGTTTTCCCATGATCTTGGAAGATTCAAAAAAATTGTTTGTTGTGTGTGGGGAATTACTTTTAGTATAAACGTCTTCCCTCAATTAAACATCGTAGCAAAGAAAATCTACTAAGTAATTTCAATTTCCAACGTCTCTTTCCAGTTCTTAGAGACCTGCTGTTTCCATTTTCACACCTTTATAGAAAATTTTTGCAGTTAAAAATAGCATTTGGAGCTGAAAAATGATTAATTCCATGAAAATCCCATGATCCTAGAGAACTGCTCATTTAAGAGCCCGTGTTGGTGTCAAAAGCCACGGAGACCGGAGATAACAATAGAATTGTGAGGAGTAGATAGGAAAATATGCATAGTTTTCACTAGGAAGTACTTTTTATCTTAGAATCTTCCCACTTCATTAGGGAAAAACAAGTATTGAGAGTACATGCTACTGCTTACTTTAACAGAGCAATTCTAAGGATTATTGATTTGTTACACAAAAAGCAGTATATAAGAGCTTTCATTTTCTCTATTCTCTCATGGGAGTCACTGACATTTGTTGCCCATCCCTTGTTATCCTTCAAATAAATAGCTTGCTGAACCGTTTTACAAGGCACTTCAAAAGTAACCACATTGTAAACCAGACCAGGCAGGGAGAGATTTCTTTCCAAAAAAAGCATTAGCAAACCAAATCTTTACAATGATCAGTAATAGTTTCACCATTACCAAGACTAGCTTTAAATTTCAGATTGATTATTTGGATTTGAACACATACCCCAGAAACTTTAGGCTTGATCTCTTACTGATCCAGTGACATTACTGCGACACCACCTTCTCTCTTACTGTTACTGATATTAACTTTCACCCAGCTGTCTATTGAGAAACATGTAATTTATCTATTTATTATCACAGAAATGTAAGAAATTCAAGCATAGGATGATATTAAATAATTTGACATAAAACTGGGCACATTAATCAGGAAAGAGCATTTTTAATATATTTATTTACATATTACCATTACTTATCATTAATTTGCTGCTAATCAGCTATAAATTGTTTCAAAATAACAATAAATAATTATTTATTAATAAATCCTCAATATGGATATCATTGAAGCTAGATATTGGCTTGAACCTATTGAGTTATGAACCAGTGTTGACTTTCCAACTCATTTCAAGTTTCTCCCTAGTTACTGTCCAGACATTTTGAAACCAGATTTTGTGCAGATTAATAAACTTTACTTGAGACACAGTTGTCATTCTAGTTTATATTGACAGGAGACGTTTTAATGATAGTTAAATGTTCTGGTTTGTGATGAGTGTTGTCATTTGCTGTAAGGAATAAAACTATAGTAAAATTATCTATACAAATCTGCAGTTCCACTTCTAACATGTTCATGGAGAGATGCCTTGAGTTTCACAAGCTGTAACTTTACTTCAGGAAAATTTCAGTGTACTTCACATCAGTCCCACACAAGCCACTACTTTGGTGCTCGCCTTACTTTCTAGCTCTTTCTTCTTACCTTTTATCACACATTCCAAATGTTCACCTCCAGTTCCATTCATCCCTCATAACCTTGCTGTTGTCATCTACATTTTCTAATCCAGCCTGAACTGGTGCTCGTGACTTAGTGTTAACTCTGAACAAAATAAATGGAATCGAGATTTAGAAAGAAGGGAATTCCTTCTTACACAATAAAAGTAGAAAAGGAAAAGTTTGAGGGGAGTATATTAGTTTTGTATTTGATCAATAATATGTTCTGGTGAACATTCTTTGATTATTTTAGGTGTGCCTTTAATTGTTTACTTAAATGATAATTTATTGCCTATTTGTTTCTTGTTTTAGGATGAAACTTCTGGAGATTACAAGAATACTTTGCTTAAACTCTGTGGAACAGGAAACTAGACAACCATTAAATAGCTGAACAAAGTGCTATGTAGATGTTAATGTAGAGAATAGATGTGCTTCTATTGTGCATTGTTTAATTAAAGTGAAAAAATAACAATTGATTGTCTATCAATAATCCACAATATTTCATCTAAATTGCATCATTTTAAATATAACGTCACACACAGATTGGTTCCTACTTCCTCCAAAGGGTGTTAAATTGGATCAGAGGGAAGAGTAGAGTATGGTGTTATTTTTGCTCCTATCCAGTGTAGCCACTCAACAAGTTAATCATCCTGGATTTGCTGTAATCACCGAAACTGTTATTGCCGATAAGAATTTTACCATAAAAGGTTCTCTTTTCAGGATCAAATCTAAAGAGGGTAGAATAGAAATTGTTGCATGGAATCAGATATAAACCACAGTGTATGTAAGCTTTTTATATGAACAAAATTTATCAAATACATTATCTGTTATTTAATTGTTTGATTTGGTTTTGCTCTCTACACTATTGTCATTTTTATCATCTGCATGCAACAATCATTTGGATAGGCAAATAATAATTTGCCTCAGTTGTCACTGCAGAATCCAATGTTTTTTTCCAATACCTTTAGTTCCATTGAATGAGTCCCCTAATGATTGTTGCAAAATATTATGGTCAGACAAATTGATAATGGGAAAGTCAATACACCTGGAAAAATGGTATCTGACAGAGAGAGCTGTACAGATTGTTATTTCAAAAGCTAAAAGTTTAAAGAGCTGTTTAACTCAATATTTCATAAGACTCAGCACTCAAATAATCACTGACAAATGTAGTAATTTTTGTATCCATTTAAACATGCTCACATAAATATTTAAGTCACACAAAACACTTTAAAAACACATGCATTATCTGCAAGTTTTTTTCTCTCTGAAGACCTATAACTTTGTGCGTATTTTCTTATGGTTTCATTTGTGTGGTGTAGAAACCATGAGCATGCTGAGCTTTTTTAAGAATTATTTTAGAGTTTACCAGAGCTATGTCACAAACTTTGAAGATGCTTATCATTCATGTTTTGAGCAAAATACAAGGAATATATCCATTTTACTAAGACTCTAATCACCTAAGGGCCCTGGAAAGCAATACATTATATATAATTGCATTATGCTCATAAAACTTTGTGTAAACTATCATTTTAAGCATTACTAAAAAGAAACAAATTATAGATGTTCATCTTACACTCAAATTTATGACATCAGAAACAGACAACAAAACAGCCAACTCAATTTATAACAGCGTTAAAAAAAAGGTGTTGTTGTTTAGGCTCTGTCAGCGTGAAAACACAACAGGAATAGTTAATTGTCGATCTTCATTCTCAGACCAGGTGGGTAGACCCTGAATGGTCAAGATGTTGCCATGTGAGTGCAGCAGAAATTGGCGGTCTCCCTAACTCTTTTTGTCTCCAATAATAAAAATGCAACATATGGACAGGTCCCTTTTGCTGACATAAAACAGAGCCTTGCTAACATATGTAGCTTCTATCACATCCAAATTCATCACATGGCAACTTGTCTGATAAAATAAATTGAATTCCAGTATAATTTTAGTGCTGGTCCAGATTATTTAATAAATACTGTCCAATAGCAGTATTATATGTAATGATGGACATGTTTACATTTTATTATATGAAAATGGCAAAAGATTATATACAAAGCATTTTTTAATAGTAACCATGCATATACACTTACTGACTACAGTGTTGATCACTGATTATAATAATTCATAGATATTCAACCAGCCCCTCTGAAATTAAGGCTTAACAATTAGTCTGTAACAGCATTTCTTTAGTAAACTACTAAATCAATGATAACCAGTTTACTTATTCAGAATCCAAACTTTTAACTGTTAATGATTTGCTTTGTTTGGAGATGTTTTCACTTGAGTTTTGCCTGCTTAAATTCTGTTCAACTGCACTTTTCACATTATACTTTGTAACATCTCTCTTATATCTTAATAAAGAAACAATATACAACAAGTACATTTCAAATTCAATCCATTTCGTAATTTATGTGCTTTTAGTTGGAAGGTTTTGGCTTTCTTAGCAGACAACATTTATATTGATGAAAGCTAAATCCAGTTTTTCAGAGGCCAAGCAATTGTTTCAGAAGCACAGATGAGAGTTGTACGTGGCACCATGCAAGATCCCTATCATAGCACACTCCGAAGAAATACCTGGGAAATTAAGATTCCACTGGGCAATTCCTCAACACTTGTAAAATTGGAAAATTCAGAGGGTTTTGTTGAAGTTAAATAATAACTACTCAGGAAAAGTTAGCCTTAGTTTAACTCCCCTGTGACTAGTAAACTGACTCCTCAATTTACCTCACACATACCCAAAAATATCACCATATCCCTTACACTGCTGTATCCCCTGATCTTACACCTCCTGTCATCTTGTGACCTGACAATCCCTCTCTAAGAAACTGGCCTGACACCCACCCACTCCCTCTTTCCCCACTCCAAGTCTGACTCTACAGCTTTCCCAAGTCTGGATCCATCCCTCCCCTTCCCCTGTCTCAGGCTCATCTGTCTCCCTGTCCCATACTCCAGACCAGGCTGGCCCGCTGTGGTCCAAACTTGACCTGCCCTGACCGTGACCCACTTTTTTTCACCTGGCTGCCTAATCTGCCACACTCACCAGATTAACTAATGCCTCCCCTGATCCAAACTCACCATACTGCAGACCCAACTGACACCATACTCACCTAAAACCTTACCCTCTACCCACCTGACACCCACCACTTACCTTTTGATAGTAGCTTTCAAGTTACTTGATCTTTAGATTACAGAATATGTCAGCTGGCTGCTTTAAAGAAGGGGTGCAATTTCATTTTCCTCAACAATTCTGCACTATGAGGGGGGATCTGTCAGAATCAGTGTATTCCAATCTCCTGTCAGAAATGTAGAGTTCTTTTGTGATGTAAAAAATGAGTGATGATTTGTCAGAGATTGCCACTCCTCAGAAAATCTAGACCCAAACTAGAAATTTGCTGAATAAAAATCAGCTGCAGTTATCATTGTTTATTGTTAATAGAAATGTGAAAAATTATTTTCCACAAATGACATTGTGCCAATATTGGGCAACGTCATGCCAGAATGTTACAATGTCAATGCAATTTAACTTCAACTTCAGAAGAAGAGCTTTAATATAACAAAATTTTCCATTCGCACACTCCCTTGATATGAGAAAAACATCCAATCAAGGTCACAAATTTCTGCAATGTTTGCCTTCATGTGAACAATGAACACGAGATAAGATGGGATCTGAAAGTGGAGAATTTACTGCCTTTCCTCTCCTGCTCCTGCTTTTTCTCATCATCAAGACATTATGAATCCAAGCCTGACACAGGTCTTACATGTTTTTATGACCAATATTGCTGCGCTTCAAGGAAAGCTTCAGAATGTCTTTGAAATATTCTCCAATCACCATCATCCTCAAGGTCCTCACTGATCAAAAATCTCTCTAATTCAGTCTTCATTGCTTTTTGCGAAGAGAATTCCAAAGTGTGATGACCCTCGGAGATGTAATTCCTCCCAGCTGATTATTGATTTTAAACTGTGTCCACCAAGCTCTAGGCTTCCCCATGTTTGAAAACACCCTTCCAGCATGAACCACAACAAGCCTCCTCAGAATCATAATTCTATAAAATCAACACACCTAAAGATACAGATCTAACCTGCAGAACCTTCTTTCATAAGGCAATCCCTTCGACACTTAAGTGAGCCTCGTGAAATGCAAGGAAACCAATACTGCATACAATATGTCATTTGTAGTCTCACAGTTGTAGTAAGACTTCATGCCCCTTTCAGTATTAGTTCAACATGCCAATTACTTTCCTAGTTATCTGGTATCTGGATGCTAAGCTTTTTGAGGACACCCAGATTCTCTGTACTGCAGTTCATTTTCCATTTAAATAATAATTAGCTTTTCTATTCTTCCTGCCAAAGTGGACACACTCACATTTTCCTATAATATACCGTGTCTTCAATTTTTTTGACTAGTCACTTAACATTATTTATTTGCCCCTTTGTAGACTCTTTGTATCCGCATTATAACTTGCTTTCCTAACTATCTTTGTATTGTCAACAAATTTGGTTACAGTACAATCTATTCCATCATCCAAGTCATTAATATGTATAGTTTCAGCCCTAGCACTGATTCCTGCAATATACCACTAATTTCAGTTGCTAATCTGAAAATGACCCATTACTGCGACTCTCATTTCCTGTTAGTTAATTTATCATCTTTCCATGTTAATATATCATCCCCAACACCATGAGTTCTTATTTTGTGTGGTAACCATTTGTGTGGCACCTTACTTTGGGTGCCTTTTGACAATACAAATATGAAACACCTGGTTTCCTTTTATCTATTGTTTATTGCTTCCTCATAGAACACTAATAAATTTATCAAACGTGAATTTCCTTTCACAAAACCAAGTTGACCCTGCATGATTGTATCTTAATTTTCAAAATGTCCTGTTACTACCTCAAGAACAGATTTCAGTACTTCCCCAAGAGTTTCAACTAACTGACTCATTGTTTGGTTTCAGTTCCCCCTCTTTCTTTTAAAAGTGTTGATACATTTACACATTTTCAATCCATGAGACCTTTGCAGAATCTATGGAATTTGGATATTTGCAACTAGCGCATCCATATCTCTGCAGCCACTTCTTTTATAACCCTAGATTGCAGGCTATCAGGTCCAAAGGTACAAGGGAATAGTGAGATAGCTAATGCATGGGTGGCTTGAAATACTGAGGGCAAAGTTGCAAATCTTCACTCACAGTGTGAAGGATTGCTATGCAAAGCAGCAGTTGCAGACTTTTTTTGTTGAACTCCTTTTAAGTGAGGTTTGATACCGGATTCACAGCCTTAAATCTATCCCCATGTAATTACAGTGTACAATGTATTTGATTTTGGTGCCAATGTGAAGTTCGATCTCCTAAACATGATGGCAATTTGTAAACTCAACTTCTTTATAGCCACCTCTAGATGTCATCTGAATGCATTGCAGCCTAGTGGGGAATCTCTTTGCAGTTGTTGATTAAGTAATTCAAAAAGGTCATCAAATACTCTCTAATCAACTATTTTGGCTTTATCAGTAAGTAGGCCTATCTATCTCCTAAATTGCCAGCAACTTGCCAGGGACATCAAAACATGTGTATAGCATGGAATGCTTCTTAATTGAAAGGATAGGCAGGGAAGCCATAGATCAATAAATCTAATGAGCCAAAGCCATGGACAGGTGAAAGCTTGTGATCCACAGCACTTCTGAATTGTTTCCAATGATTGACAGGTAATTGCCAACTTTTTGGACATCAGTTCATTCATTTTGCACACCACTCATCTTCATCTGCACTTTCCTATTGCCAGGCTGCATCATCACATAGCAGCAACTTATGCAACTCCACATGGCATCTGTGAGGTGGAACAAGAGGAGCAGCTACACCAAAGGCTGTGGCATTATCAGAACCCTTCTACCCCATTGGGCAGGGAGGGTGGGCATAGTGATACAGCTCTAAGGAGGCAAGAACATCAACACAGTGCCTATATATAAAGGATAAACTCTCCTGACCTGTTTAAGCACTAGTGCCTTAAGAGGTTCAAAGTAAGGATCAGCGCTGTGAAAGCTAGTGCTTCCAAATAAATCTGTTGGACTATAACTTGATGTTGTGTGATTTTTAACTTTGTCCACCACAGTCCAATTCTGGCACCTCCACATCAGATTTTTTATGGCAGTAATTCCTGACAGGGCAGATGAATATATCCATTTGTAATCGTATGTCTAGATTAGACTGGTGTTGGAAAAGCACAGCAAGTCAGGCAGCATCAGAGGAGCAAGAAAATCAATGTTCAGGCAGAAGCCCTTCATCAGGAAGGTCTTTTCAGCACCAGTCTAATCTAGACTCTGATCTCCAGCATTTGCAGTCCTCACTTTTGCCTATTTGTAATCATATGCTGTATGCTAAAATTATTTTATGTAAATTAAACAAATTTACATACTTTTAAGTAGCAAAACAGGTACACACCCTGAAAGTTATTGTCTTGCTGAACTGATGGCAATGTGGATGGCAAGACTAGCACACAAACACTGCCAATGTAAATTTCCAAACAATTTGCGAACCTTCTTGGTTCCTATTGGTTTGTTGCCTATTGGAATGAGACTCATGGTTCCTGTTCTGGTCCTGCAAACTAAGGTTAATGTCAGAACTATAAATCAACTCATTGACAGCGTCCTGACAACATAAATTACCATTCCCAAAAGGCAGCAACAAAATTAATTTACACTTATGGCACCAATCCAGCAATTTCACGATGTGGAATTTATTTGAATGAGGATGCTTATGCAAGATAGATCCCTATCTTGTCAAAGCTCACTATGCAAACCATCCAGCAATTTGTACAGAATTGCAATTCATTATATAGTTTTTCCTCACCATAGATTAATACAATATTTGCAATCCAATAATGGCAGGTACTGTTAATACTTCTCCAGAAATTCAGGGCAATTATTACTGTGCTGGAAAGAAGGGACATTATGGGTTAATTTTTCTTTTAATAGTTTGAAATGGATGGAAGATCTCTTTTTTCTTTCTTGTTAAGTGGCCTTAAAATATTTTTGGTGCAATGCCATTGCCACGTTAGCAGGTGTGCTGTCAGAAAAACAAAGAAATAGTGTGAAGATCATAACGTAGTTTTACAGAGTCTTAATGATATGAATTTATAAAGATGCTTGCTCCTAAAGAGATGAATTTTCACATTCCATTAATTATCCCATGTAGTTAAATTACAAATAACCAAGAAACAAAACATTACACTTACTAATAACCAAAAATGCAGTTGAAATACACATGACAAGTTTACTGTTTTCATATACACCCTGGACTTAAAAAGGAAGTAAGGCTGTAAAAGACAGGATGTAGGTTAGCAGGAAGGATGGCTGTAGTTTAACAATGAGGCGCAAATAAATTAAGCATTTTTCTTTTCTGAAGGGGGGGGTGGGGGTTTCAAATTTACAGAGCTATGCCTGCCTAATCTGTGTTTATGCTTTGTTAACATTCAGTAGAAAAACATTGGCAACTAGAATATAGATTTAACAGGGAATGGAAAACTGCAACTCTGGGGTAACTTTTGAATTAATTGTCTTATTTTTGTAAATACTATACATCTTCAGCAGGAGTAAGGTAACAATAAAAAAAAGCAAAATGTGTTAATGTTTGGAGTTTGTTCCATGCCAAAATAGATAATAATCTGGCTTGTAACACATAAGACATCAGGAGTTGAAATTCTGTACAAACAATGAAGTATTCTTATTTAAGAGCAGTGAATGCTGACTACTGCCACAGAAACATACGTCTGACAACTGGCAAACTTAACATGACTCTGTTCAGGACATGCTGTCAACTGCTAACATTTATCCAAGAAATTTATTAAAAATCCATACTTACATGGAGATAGTACCATTTACCAAAATGTTGGTGAATATATGTCCTTCCACAAATGAGATCCAACAGTGAGAAAACGGAAAAGAGGGGAGAGTAGGAGATAAAACTTTGGACATTTTAAAAGAAAAATTCTGTCCATAAGCCATGCCACAGGATATTAATTAGTCAGCTAACAGTTGTTCAATGGTATATTACAGCTGGTTTTGTTCAGAAAAATTCAAATGAACTCAAACGAAAGCAGAAATGCAAATTTACATCATCATTGTGATGACAAGTTGTCTGAAATTTTCAACAAAGGTCCATTAGCTGGCTGCATATGTTCTTCTATAGAAGAGGTTGGGCAAGCACAGACCAGTTTCTAGTGGGCATTGAACCAAAATTGGCACAGTTGACAATCTCACTCAGGCAGCACAGTAAAGCTTTTGAAGAAATGAGAAATGCCACATATTTGCTTGATATGTTACAACACAGGGACACATCTGGTCCATCGAGTCAGTGCCAATGCTTTTCTCTACCACCACTTAGTTAATCCCTCTTTTCAATTTGTTCTTCAAAGTCTTTGATAATCATCTTTCTAAAACAAAGATCCATTTAATTGATAAAAAACATTTATGGATTCTTGTTCAACAACAGTTTATTGTAAATTTTAATTCCTAACTATATAAAGATTCTTTTCTAGATGCTTCCAGCTTAAATTTGTGCCTTTCTGTTACCATCTTGCTAAACAGTGGAAACAATCAATTGCTAGTTACTTTCTGAGAAGCATTCTTTATCTGAAAACCCCTATCAGGTCACCCTTTAATGTGCTGATGCAGTTCTCATGAAATGTCAATTTGTGTAGTGTTCTCTCCACAGATGTTGCCTGACCTACAGAGTGTTTGCAGCATTTCCTGTTTTTGTTTCAGATTTTCAACAGCTGTACTCCTTTATAACTTGCTAAACCTTTTTAGTTCCAGTGAAAACAAAGTCCTCACTTCTCATGTCATTATTTGTGAGTGTAACTCTTTAGCTTTGGTAACAGCTGAATGAGTGTGTGCTTTCCATTGTTTTTATATCTTTCTATAATGGAGTTCCCATGGGTGTGCACATTAACCCAGCAGACCTAAGATCTTGTAGAAGTCTGACATTACATCCCTGTATTAGTGTTTTCTGCTTCTAAATCCATTCTGAATAACACTGATTAATGTAGATTCTCCAAGTACCTTACAATTTCATCCCATGGCTAGATGATTTTCTATAGGCAAGATTTTATACTGGTATTGTTAAACTTCTGGCAGATCAACTGCAGATAAGGAAGAAAATTGAACATTGGTCTAACTCATCATTAATCTACCACTACTGTCTTTCCCAGGATTGTACTCTAATGATAACAACTCCCACTAAATTTGCCCATATTTGGGCCAACATATCCATTCTTAGATTTACACAATCATGGCGGAATTGTTTTAAACATTGCAATCTCTGGTGATACTACACAACAGTCTTGAAATTTAACAACACCTATATGTTCTTGGTATCCAGATTACTTTCGCAGATGAGAAGGAAATTAAAATCCAAAAGGCCTCAAATAGAGTTCAACTGACTGCAAAGTAAGCTAATGTTAGTAAGTTTTCAGCATTATACTGCTCCAGATCTTCGGGTTTTGCGACAGCCATTTTCTTGTCCCCCGTTTATCTTACACCAACCCTCTCAGCATCTAACATTAAGCTAATGAGGGTGACCTCAGAAAATACATCAGGGTCAGTCAGAGAGACGTCAGACAGGTAAAAAACTAACAGTGCAAATTATCTAACCTAGTGAATCATCTTGCCTTCATAATCTGACATCAATGTAAGTGAGACTAATTCGATAGGACTTTGTTAGTTTTCTGCTTTTTATTAAAAGAGTTAAGGTTCTTCAGTCCTCTGAAACAGTTATTCTTAAGTAGAATTATGTGCAGTAACTGCCATTGCTCTTCACTTAAATGAAGATTAGCATCAGTTAGTTTCTAATTCCTTTTCCTTTTCGCTCACATGTTCTCTAGCATCTCTTTAAAAACATCTCTTATGTCCACATTTTTAAAATTACCTTGAGAGATTCCCACAGAATCCTTAGAAATAGAACACCATGACACATTAGGCTGTTTACCTTAAGGTTTGATTAATGTCTTCTGTATCAACTCTTCTTGAAAAACAATTCAAGTTGTACATTTATCTTTGATGCTTCACCAGTTATACAACTCTTCATTGACAACTATAACAAAGTACTTATTTACTATTCTTAATGAAATTATGATTAAGAAGCATTTAGAAAACTTTTCCACTGATTTCTATGTTTGTGCTAATTTTATTTTATTTCTTACCTTAACTTTTCTAATTATCATTGATCTAGCTTTCTATCTTAATGTTCTTTTACTTTTATTGTTTGCCCTCCTACACATATAAATGCTTGGTGCAAGTTCATCAACCTAAAACATTAACTCTGTGTGTTCCTCTCCACAACCACTACCTGATCAGTCACAAATTTCTAGCATTTTTTGTTTGTAGAACAGCACAAAATGGTTCATTAATTTCAAATTTATTTAAACCCATGGCCACTGTGCTGTCAAATTATTTGCCTGACATTCAGTATTGAATGAATTATAAACTTTTCTGGGTCATTTTTGGGAAGACTAAAGGTCCTGCAATAAACTCCTTGCCCTTACTATCAACTCTATACCCTTTCCTGTATGTCATCAAGAGCTGAAGCAGATAATTTACATCCAGAGTCCTCTTCAATCCGAAGGTTTCTGATTCCATGTAACTCCACAAAGGCTGCAAAGTTTCACTTCTGTGTGACTTCAACCACACCTTAAGCCATCAGGTGATGAAACCCTTGTCCATGGTTTGATCACCTCCAGACATGATTAACTGGAACAAAGAACAAAGAAAGTTTACAGCCCAGGAACAGGCCCTTCGGCCCTCCAAGCCTGAGCCGATCCAAATGTACTATCTAAACCTGTTGGTCAATTCCTAAGCTCTGTATCCCTCTGCTCCCCACCTACTCATGCATTTGTCCAGACGCATTTTAAATGCATCTACTGTGCCTGCCTCTACCACCTCTGCTGGCAACGCATTACAAACGACCATCACCCTCTCTGTGAAGTACTTGCCGGTGTATCCCCCTTAAACTTTCCACCTCTCACCTTGAAAGCATGACCTCTTGTTAATGGAATCCTTCACCCTGGGAAAAAGCTTGTCTCTATCCACCCTATCTATATCCTTCATGATATGTAAACCTCAATCAGTTCCCCCCTCAATCTCCTTTTTTCTAATTAAAATAAACCTAAACTACTCAACCTTTCTTCATAGCTAGCACCTTCCATACCAGGCATCATCCTCGCAAACCTTCTCTGAACCCTCTCCAAAGCGTCCACATCCTTTTGGTAATGTGGTGACCAGAACTGTACACAGTATTCCAAATGCAGCCGAACCAACATCCTGCACAATTTTAACATGACTTGCCAGCTCTTATACTCAATACCCCGTCCAAAGAAGGCAAGCATACTATATGCCTTCTTGACCACTCTATCCACCTGTGCAGCAACCTTCAGGATACAATGGACCTGAACTCCCAGATCTCTCTACCCATCAACTTTTCCCAAGGCTCTTCCGTTCATTGTATAACTCGCTCTAGAATTAGTCTTGCCTAAATGCATCATCTCACATTTGTCTGGATTGAAATCCATCTGCCACTTTTCCCCCCAACTCTCCAGTCTATCTATATCCTCCTGTATTCTTTGACAGCCCCTTGTGCTTTCTGCTACTCCACCAATCTTCGTGTCATCTGCAAACTTGCTGATCATACCAACAGTGCCTTCTTCCAGATCATTTATCCATATTACAGACAACAGTGGCCCCCAACACTGACCCCGAGAAATACCACTTCTCCATTTCGAGAAACTCCCTTCAACTACTACGCTCTGTCTCCTATTGCTCAACCAGTTATTTATCCACCTAGCTAGAACACCCTGCACACC
Organism: Chiloscyllium plagiosum; assembly: GCF_037043375.1. Taxonomy (NCBI): domain Eukaryota; kingdom Metazoa; phylum Chordata; class Chondrichthyes; order Orectolobiformes; family Hemiscylliidae; genus Chiloscyllium; species Chiloscyllium plagiosum. The sequence goes on from NW_028270139.1 coordinate 33,660,091, forward strand.
ATGTGACTTCACTTTCTCCATTAGTCTACCATGGGGAACCTTATCAAACACCTTACTAAAGTCCATGTATATGACATCAACAGCCCTTCCTTCATCTATCAACTTGGTCACTTCCTCGAAGAACTCTATTAAGTAGGTAAGGCACGATCTCCCCCGCACAAAACCATGTCGCCTATCAACTCTATAATTTCTTGAATGGTCTAATGTTCTTGAACATCCATAAGCATACATTCATCTACAATTTCATCATGCAGAACTTACCCTGCACCAAGTTTTATCCACTCATCACCATTGTTCAGACTGAACTATTCTGGCTCCTGATCCCTCAATGCCTCAAACTTAAAATTCTGATTCTGGAGTGTAAGGATCTTGATGATTAACTGCTCTCTATTTTCATAATCTCTCCTGAAAGCTGTGTTTCATTGGTTCTAGCCTTTTCTGCATTCTTTCTTTCTTTACTGCACCTTTGATGGTCATGCTTTCACATCTATGCCCACATTTTGAAATTCTCTCCAGAAACTCCTTGGCCAGCGTCTGCATCCTCTCCTTTAAGATGTTCATTGAACTAAACTTCTGTGAGAAAGTTTTCAGCAACTTGCTTAATATTATTTTTGATTTGATTTTTTTTAAAAATTCTTTACACCTCCATGAATTGCTTTAGAATTTTTCATATATATTGAAAGAACTATTAAAATGCCTTTGTACCATTATTAGGATATATTTAATTTTTTTTTAATTTATAGGTTAAATATTTTTCATTGTTGGTCATCTTTTCCTTTCATTTGATCTGAGTTAGTTTTTTTTTAAACTCACTATAGGATGCCTTGATCCAGTTAAATATTTTTATCCAGAACTTTTGCTTTGTCTATTATTAAACTAAAACTAATTATATTGTGCTCACTGTTTCCCAAGGTAATCCCTGATCTATCCATCACTTACTTGCTCCACTTCAGAATTAGGTCAACTAATACTTCATAAGAATATAAGAAATAACAGCAAGAGTAGACCATATAGCCCCTCAAGCCTTTTCCACCATTCAACATGATCATGGATGATCTTTGGTTTTATTTCCATTTTCCTGCCTTCTGTCAACATCCTTTGATTCTCTGAGAGATCAAAACTGATCTATCTCAGATGTAAGTATACTCTGCAGTGGGACACATAGATATTGTCTAGTTAACATGTTCAGAGAGGTTATTATACATGTTTGGAGCAGGTGGGACTTGAACCTTGGTCTTCTGGCTCAGGGATAGAAACATCATTGCTGCCACACAAGAATTCTATGGAGCATATATACACTGTCGTTGGCAAGTGAACTTCTGAGATTGGATTATGTTGTGCTGGGTCAATGAGTTCACAAATATCACTTCTTCCTGTGTGTAATTCCAGCTGATGAATGTTGTACAAGGAAATTAAATTGAGGTGTAACTAATTTATACAAATGTCAACCATATTATCTTTTGCTTAATTGATTTGGGATGGCCTTCCTTCCACAGAAAGGTTTTCATCCCAGTATTTTTGAACATTTGCAGGATTTTTTTTTCTCCAGCAGTGCTGCAGAGATGAATAGCAGTGAGTACTAAGAAAATGGTTTGTTTCTGTGTTTTAGGACAGGATCAACTGTGGCACACTTATTGAGGCAGAATTGTTACAACATAGGTAATCTCTCCTGCTGAATTTGAACCAGCAACACAGAAAAGATTTATCCCATGCAGTAATCTGTGAAAATTCGAGAGACTAAGAACTATTTAAAGTAAAAATTAACAACTTTATTTCTTAAAAATATAACAGAGAATAATTAACTAACAACTATTTACAATTCATTCCTCTAACCTATCTTTTACTTTCCCTTCTATAACACTAGTCCGATAAAGGCCCCCAATTAAGATTTACTAAAAAATTCAAATGTTAAAACCCCCAGCCAGCTGTCAAATCTTCTCTTTATATCTTCCTCTATAGATTTGCTCTCCAGGTCGGTGTTGATGTTTTCTCTGTGCGAACTCCTTCTCTAGACAGGTACCTCTCACAGTTTTTGACGAGCAGCCTACATCTGTTGGTCTTCTGGCAGTTCTTTCCCAACTGTTCGATTTTTCCCGGTCTTATACCCCCAAAGTATCAGATTGTGTCATTGGCTTTTAATATTTCCAATATACTAAATTCAAACTTGATTGGAGCTTGATTTTTTTGGGGGATATAATTGAAACTGATTGGCCTATTTCAAATTTGTTTTTGTCTCCAGGCAACCAGCTGCATGAGCTGCTGGACCATAAGGTTACATCATACCTTGTTCAGAACACTTGGTGCTGTCAGATAGTTCTGCTAGCTTTTAACTTTCTTAAAGGTACAGTACACCCACAGCTTCATAACAGAATAGGAACACCAGAGTTTCTACGTATGAAGTTTTAAAGGATATTAAGAATAATTTTTAAATTTGGTCACAGGATTTCAGTGTCTTTGGCTAGGTCAGCATTGATTGTCCATCGTTAACTGCTCTTGAGAAGGTGGTGGTGAGTTGAATATATTTGATTCTGATGCCAGATGTGCACAGTAGAAAAATAAAATTAGTTAAAATAGAAAATGCTGAAAACACTTGGCAAATCAGTCAGCATCTGTAAAAACAACATACAGCTAACATTTGAAAATGTTAACAGGTTATCTGTCTAAATGCTTCCTGTCCTGCTAAATCTTTCCAGCAATTGCTAACTTTTCCCCAAATTTCTACCATGTGAAGTATTTTGCCTGAAGAAGAGTCATGTCAGATTTGAAGTGTTAACAGTTTTCTCTCCATAGATGATGCCACATCTACTAAGTTTCTCCACCATTTTCTGTCTTTCTTTCAGATTTCCAGTATTTGCATTATTTTGTTTTCATTTGAACGTTAATTTCTCATTTTGTTGCTCTTTATTTATCTGATGTCCTGTATAGAGTATTAGAGATGTACAGCACGGCTACAGACCCTTCGAACCGACATGTCCATGCCGACCAGATATCCTAAATTAATCTGGTGTCATTTGCCAGCACTTGTCCCATATTCCTTTTAAGCCCCTTCTATTTATATACCCATGTTGTATTTTGATGCATAATTGGTATTCAATAATAAACTTTGCTAAAATTTATTTTACATAATGTCTCTAAGTTTGATTTAAATCTTAACGCATTACCAATTAAGCAGGAACTTTTCAACATGCCATTGCCTAATTATGATACTTAAAATTCAGTGACACATATATCATCTGCACCAGCACTGTTAAATTGTATTTGAAGAAAGCTATTTCACAAAACACCAGTTTGCGGATATGGCTATTCAAATGTTTGCATTCATTAAAAAGCTATTTCCCCTCTTGTACTATGAGCAGTGAAATTCCAGAATGTTTGAAAATAAGCAGGTATTGTGATGGGAAATTAATGGGGCAGCCATAAACTTAGTGCTTCCTGCTCATTTACATGATTGCAGCATGAAATTAACACCAAACACAATGTTGAATGGCTGAATCCCCTGTGCAGATTGTTCAAAACTGCAAGATTATCACAATTTCAAACTAGTCTGCATCTTTTGAATACGGTAGTGAGTTTATTCTGGCAGAGAGATGGGATTACAATAATAAGGCAGAAAATGGGGTCCAAGGTTTGCTGACATTGTATAGGTGTAGGAAGTGGTTAGGAGTCCCTCCAAACAGACATTGAGGAGACAGTAAGGGCATGTAGTCATTGCAGTCAATGCCAGTTAATCTAGTTCTGATGGCATGTTCAGTTGACGCATCCTTACAACTGAATCGTTAGCCTCACACATTGCTTAATGTACTCCCTCACTTACCAGTCAAGTTTCCCTTCAGCCATGACTCATACTTTATATTCATATCTTCATCTCACACTGTCATGCTGCAAGCTTCAGATCTACACTCTATAATTCAGTTTCTCAACCACAGAGTGCACAATGCTCTCTGACAAATTTGCAGCTATCTTGTTGGACAAGGTGATGCACAATTGAGAACAGCCACATCAAACTAGCAGGGAACAAGCATTACCGCATGTCTTTGCCCTATGGAGCTATCAGTGCTGACCATCATTGTAGGATCTCTTCTCATAAACAAATTGCAGGTCTTAAATTGAGTCTCCTGGTTTCTCTTCCCATTTTAACCTCTCCATAATGCCATCTTAAAACATTCACCTGGCAGCTACCTGAGAATTGCCACCTGGCTGGGTACTAGTGTCAAAGCAGGATGTGGAAGTAGTAGGAACTGATGATGAAGAAAACATCATCAGTCACTCTCATGTTCTTAGCTATCAGCTCTGATGACATTGATGACAGAACTGTATGAGGTGCCAGAGTCTCCGTCTCCAGGCTAAAAGATTAGGGGCACAGGGAGTAGCAGAGCCCACTACAGGGAACACTGGCTGCTCCACAGCCATTTATTGGTAGCTAAGAGGCTGAGGACAAAATTTCTACCCATCAGGGTGTCCCTCCTCAGACAACCACTGGGCCAAGCAGAGATTGGCAGCAATCCATTACTGGTAGCACCATAAGGGGCAGCATCCAATGCTGATAAATCGGTCAGATTTTGACATGGCAAGCTCTGCTGGATCCAGCTCATCAAGGAGTCAGGGATCGCCCTTGCAAGGCCAAACTACTAAGCCCCTACAAAGATGGTGGGTCTGAGGCTAGTGAAGTCATAGGACAAGGGGGACCATTTAGTTAACATCCAATAACCAGGCGGCTGGTTAAGGAGGGACTTTCTATTCTCCATAATCAGTCGACACAGGAAACCTGCCAGGATTGGTACTTGCCAAGAAAATTTCCAACCAGTGTTGGCAGAAAAGGGTCCTGTAGGCAGTATTAATTAATTTCCCACTTAAAGGTCTCAAATAGTTTACAGTGGTAAAACTGCAGTGGGGCCAGCAGGTAGTTGGTATACTAGCAGTCTGCTGGAATTTGCATTGCACCGCCCCTGCTCCCATACCTTCAAACCAACTGGCAGGAAATCATATAAGCCTAAGCATTGAAGACCAATTTAGAGGTGGAATTTGCACAGTGAAGTTCCAAGGCAGAGTGGTTTGCAGCCACGCAAGCGTGAAGGAACAATACGGGTGTCAACTCACCAAAGGACAAGACTGCAAGTGACTTCTGTTTCAGAGGTACAACAGGATGCTTGAGTACAGAAAAAGGGCATGATGGGTATGCAGGTAGAAATGGTTAATCCATTTACAAGTCTAACAGAACCCGACGGCTACTGTCAAGGAGCATGGAGAAGTCCAATCCAAAACTTGCACAGGCCTTTTTGCAAAGCTGAGAATCAATCCGTTTCAGCATCAGCTGGTGATCAATTTCATTCCCATACTTAGATATTCATTTTTAAAAAATCATTAGTGTGGATGACTGGCTCAGCCAGCATTTATTGCCATCCCTAACTGCACTTGAGAGGGTGGGGGGTGACTACAATATCTAGTTATGTAGCTCAGTTTCACCCAACCTCGATGAGTGCCATGAATTTGGAGCAGCATTGCACAAGTTGGTTCTCTTACTGGGTTTTGTGTTGCATCAGCAGCTACTCCTAACGCAGCTAGCTGTGCGAATCTTAAAAAGATGCCTTATCTCCTGGGAGTGCTAGAACTGCTGGAAACTGATACAGCACTACTGGCAGACAATGGCCAAATTTGGACCGTGGAGACTATTGTCTCAAAGATTAACCATTCAGCTGAAAGAAGTGTTTGTTATTTAAAGGGCCAGGCATGCAAACTTAATTTCATGAATTTCTGCAATTGCAAAGTACTATGGAATATTGTTGGAGGCATTATTGAGTGATCTTGGATTTGGTGGGAAATTTTACTCAATCTTTAAATGAAGGGTAGGGGTTCTAGTAAACTGTCCAGACAGAGCCTTCAGTAGGTATGGAATTTACAATTGCAGTGTTTCTGTGTCAGAAGAATAATTGAGGCTGCAGAAAGAGCAGGATTTGTGAAATTCTCCCTGCCAAGTTAAAGTTAAAGAATAGGAGGAGCAGGTAATTTAACCCATTAAGCCTACTCCACTATTCAATAAGAAATTGGCAGCTGTGGCCTTAATTCCACGTTTCTACCGGATCTCCATTACAGTTCAGTCCCTCATCAACCAAAACTCTTTCTAGCTGAATTGTAAATAAATTTAATTACCCATCTTCACTGCTCTCCATGAAAGAGAATTCGAAAGACTAATGATCCTGAGAGATTAAATTCTTCCTTATGTCTGTCTTTGATGGGATATTCCCATTTTTAAACTGTGCTGCATAGTTCTGGGTTCCCTCCAATAGAGGAAACATTCTTGCATAGAGTCATTCAGCATGGAAACAGACCCTTTGGTCCAACTTGTGCATGTCAACCAAATTTCCCAAAATAAACTAGACCCCTATGCCTGCATTTGGCCCATATCCCTCTAAACTAGTCCTATTCGCGTACCTGTAGAGTCATAGAGCAGTTTCTATTCTATCTTACCCAACAGAATCTTATGTCCTATTCAGGTGCCTGTACAGAGTCACAGAGCAACCCTGTCAGACCTTTCAGAATCTTATGTTTCAATAAGAAATATATTTCTGTTGCTCACATTTTTAAAATTTCCAATATAGTCTGACCTGCCCAAACCTTCCTCGTAAGACAAATGACAGCATTCACGTCTCTTATCCATCAAAAGACTTCCTCTATCTCTACGCACAATGCTGCCTGCCTCTGCTCAAATTTAACTTTAACCCTGCACTGCTGAAAACTTGACAAGCATTTAGCTCAAAATGTTTAGGTGAAATTGTCTGCAGAAAGTAAACAAAAGGCAAAAAACTCAAGTGGTCGCAATTCTTTTTATAATGTAGTTGGAGTGTGTTTCAGTTGAGAATTGCAAATAAGAGTTAAGTATCTTTCACAACATTTCAAATTCTCAAAGTGCTTGACAGTGAAGTGTAATCATCAGGTAGAACTCCCTTCTCCTTAAAATAGTGCCAATGACATTTACCTGAGAGAGTATTTGAAAGACCTGTCATGGTGAAGTACTCCCTCAGAACTGCACTGGAGTGTTAGCCTAGACTTTGTACTCATGTCTCTGTGGTGGGACTTGAACCTATGAACTTCTGACTCTTGAGGCTGACTCAATGAGATATGCAATTTTTAGATTATTAATCAGAAAGCAATATATTTGAATAACTGGTTAATCTTATCTGATCGTCTATGGGCTTTTGTATCGGCATGGCATAATTGAATTGCAAAGCTTTTGGAGAATGCCTGGCATCTCAATGTTTATTTTAAGATTATTTCTAGATATTAGAGTTAATGACTAATAATGTTCAAGAATGATATGTGACTTTTTGAGATTACAATTTAAACAGTTTACATATTGTTAAGCAACACAAAACCATAACAAACCAAGAAAATAACAGATTATGATAAGAACGGAGGTCAGGTAAATCACCAAGTGATTGAGGTTTTAAGAAATGCTTGACTGGCAGCACTAGATTGGATGAGTCAGTTGACAATGTGACCAAGACATAAAAAGGTGCCTTCCCTCTTGGTTAAATAATAATATGACATAAAAGGGGAAATATATATAAAATGACGAACCTAGCAATTGCAAATAAAGAAAAAGACAAAAGTAAAAATTCTAAAGAAATAGAATTCGTGGCCTGAATAAATATTTCATTTTGTTGTTGATTTAATTTTGAGTACTGAGAGCAGATACATTCATATTCAAGTTAACTTGGTACACAATGAAAACATTTCAACAACAGAAAGCAAAGTTTGATATGCAATGGATTGGAAAGAGAAAAGAATAGGTTTAGTCTTGACAGAGCAACAGAGTACAAAATAATTCATGGCATTCTATCTGTCAAGATGTACTTATAGATATGGGCATGTCCAATTGATAACTCAACCCAGAACACAATTATGCTAAAATGAAACATATTGTCCAATTAATTATTAAAGCAATAACTGTTAAAAGAGTTCTCTTCTTGAAATTGGGTGTTGGGTCAGTGAAAAAATGAAATAATCATTTTGGAAATGGCAACCTGGAGTTTTACTATAGTGACTCATTGGAACTGGTGGGGATTGGATCAGAAACGTGTGGGGAACCTTCATGAATACCTTTGGAACAACAAAAATACATTATATATCTTTTGCTTCTTTTTTACTGTTACATCTTAAAAATATACAACAAATGTATTAAATATGATTTTCTTTTCACAAAATCCACTGAGACCTACTGCAGAATCTAGGGAATTTTGGATGATTACAACCATGCATTCACTATCCCTGCAGCCACATCTGTTCATTGTTAATTCCTCGGACTCACCCTCTGAGGGACCAAAATTTACTTTACTCCCTTTCTATATGCTCAGAAGCTATCACTGTTTTTTTTGGTATTTGGTACTGATTTTCCTTCATTCTTTAAAATCTCTCTTTTCTTTGAATAATTTTCTGCTAGTCCCTAGTTTCTAAAATGCTCCAAGTTGTCTGGGCTACCATTCGTCTTTTGCAGCATTATACACCTTTTCTTTCAATTTAATACCATTTTTAACTTTTTGGGTTAGCTATGGATATTGCACACTTCTAATTTCATCCTTCTCAACAAATATATCTTCGTTGAGAATTATGAAATATGTTAAATGTCTCTTCAGTCTTCCCTTCCAATCTATTTTCCTATTTCATTTGAGACAAATTAACCTTTTTAGCCTTCTGATGCCTTTAACACTTGATTTCAGACCCAAGTTTTCATCCTCAAACTGATTGTTAAATTCAGAGAGGTCACAGACATCTTACATAGCAACACAGAAAATAGGAGTAGGCCATTCAGCCCTTTGAGTCTGCACTGTTATTCAACATGATCATGGCTGATCATCCAACTCAGAATACTGTTCCCACATTTTCCCCATATGCTTTAGCCCTAAGAACTAAATCCATCATTTTCCTGAAAATATTCAATATTTTGGCTTCAACCATTTCTGTGACAAAAAGTCCCACAAGCCCATCACTGTCTGGGTGAAGAAAACTTTTCCTCATCTCAGTTCTAAATGGCCTACCCCATATTCTTATATTGTGACTGATATGAGTGTTAAGAGACCATATAGCCCATCGTGCCTGGACCAGCTCATTAAATGAGCATCACGACCTGGTGCTAATCTCCTAGCTTTCCCCATATACTTGCACATTATTTCTATCTAAATAATCATTCAAGGTCCTCTTAAATGTCTGAACTGAACTTCCGTCCACCATGCCCTAACTACTCACTGAATGAAGAAACTACTTCTCATAACATATTAGCTGTTTTTGCAAAGTTCTTTATACTTGTTCATGGATGTGGGCACTACTGGTTAGGCTAGCAGTTATTGCCCATATCTAGTTACCCAGAGGGCAGTTACAACTCAAACACATTGCTGTGGATCTGGAGTCATATTTGGCCAGACACGTTATGATTGAAGATTTCCTGCCCTGAAGGACATTAAGGAACCAGAATGGGTTTTATGACAATTGACAATAGTTATTATCACCAATAGGCTAGCTATTTTTTAAACCCCAGACTTTTACTGAATTCACAATTTACCATCTCCAATGGTGCGATTTGAACTCATGTCCCCAGAGCATAGCTTGGTTTTCTGGAATACTAGTCCAGCAACATTGCCACTGTGGCACCACCTTCCCAATCTAAAAGTTTAATCACTTTAAATCTATATTCTCTCAATCTTTTCCTTGTACAAGTAAAAACACATTTCTCCCCATCTATTCTATCCAGCTCATTCATGATTTTGAAAACCTCTATCAAATCTCCCCTTAGTCGCCTTCTCTCCAATGAGAACAGTTTCAACATCTGCAATCGACCTTCATGACTGAAGTACTTCAATCCTGGATACATTCCTGTAAACTGCTTCTACATTCTCTCTAGTAAATTCACATCCTTCCAATAATGTGATGCCCAGACCTTAACACAATACTCCAGGTGAGATCTAATGAGTGTCTTCTAAGAGTTAGCTCTTGTACTCTATCCCTTTATTAATAAAGCAGAGGATACTGTATGCATTACTGACTCCTCTCCCATCTGCCCTATCACCTTTAATGATCATTGCACATGTACACCTTGGTTCCTCTGCTGCTACACCCTCATTTAGGCTTGTACCCCTTATTTTGTGTTGTCTTCCAATGTTCTTCCTACCAAAATGCATCACACTTCTCGGCATTGAAACTCATCTGGCACTTAACTCACACTCCGACAACAGTCTATTTCCTTGTGGACTTTTACCCTACTTTCCTCACAGTTTATAGTAGTTTAATGTCATCTGCAAACTTTGAAATTATCCCCTACACTCCAAGATCTAGATATTAATATATTATTAGATCATTAACATTTCTCAGGAAGAGCAAGGGTCCCAGTATTCACTCCTGCTTAACTCTATTAAAAACCTTCTTTGAGCCTGAAAAAGCCTGTTTCCAATTACTGAGCAAATTTTGTACGCATGTTGATATTGACCCTTTATCCCGTGACCTAAGTCTTTCCTCACAAGTCTGTGTGTGACACTGTATGAAACACTTTTGGAAAGTCTGGGTACAACAACCCCACATCAACAGCATTATTCTCACTGAACCTTTACCTCTTCAAAAAAGTCTGCAAATTAGTCCAATACAATTTTCCTTTTAGAAATCCACGGTGACTCTTCCAAATCAACCTACCTCTACCCATGTGACTACTAATTCTCTAGAAGTTTCCCTGCCACTGAAATTAAAATAGGAGAAAGTGAGGATTGCAGAGGCTGGAGAATCAGTGTCAAAAAGTGTGGCACTGAAAAAGCACAGCAGGTCAGGCAGCATCCGAGGAGCAGGAGAATCAACGATTCTGCATTAAACGGCCTAGTCTGTAAATGCTGTTTGAATTAACTGATTAAATTCAGACAAGGCAGATTAATTCTCATTGTTCAGAGTATTGTTATCGGAATGCAGCAGGAATTGGCTTACTCCACAATTCTTTATTCAATTAAAAGATTACAAAATGTGGAGATATTTATTCATACACAGAGGAACCTCGACTATCCGAATATCAATCATCCGAATTTTGGATTATCCAAAGAAGATCTCAAGGTTCCGATGGAAACATTACATCAAAGAGTTGTTTCAACACCGATCGCATCTTTTGTTTACAATGATTAAAAATGAACCTGGCTTACTGAAATGCTGCAGAGAACAGTCCTGGACATTGATGAGAGCCCAGGCACCATCTCCAAATGACTAACCGCCTGCACTCTCTCTCTCCCCACACTTCCCCTGGAATTCTACACAGGAGTGTACCCTAAACCCCTCTTCCCCTGATAATCTCTCCAACATTGTCCCGTACAGGCAAAGGATGAACCTATCAAAAATTTGCAGTAAAAAGTTGTGTGTGTGCACGCACGCTATTTTCAGACTCACCCCCCCCCCCAAAGGCAGCAGCAGTCTTACTGTTGGTGTCCAATCCGGCTGCCCCAGAGAGGGGGGTGGGAGTCAAACAGGGGGGCGGAGGCAGATGTGGGGTTGACGGGAGCAAGGCAGCCACATCAGATGATCAGATGGAGGGGCAGGGGTGCAGATGGTGGGTGGTGGTGGGGGTGGATGGGGGAGGCAGGATTGGATGGGTTTGGGGAGCGGACGGGGCGTGGGGGCAGATGGGATGTAGGGGCTCAAACGTGGTGTGCTGCTGCCTAGTCTCCTGAATGGGGAATGGACTTAACAAGTGCTTGGTGGGTCAATCCAATTGAACTAAGGGGGGGGGGGAAGAGGAGGTTTCAGCAATGCGGCATATAAATTACACACAAGTGTGTGTCTGCTCAGAAACAAATCCTGAGACAGAGAGAGGGAGCAAGGCAGGCAGAGCGGAAAAAAAGGAAACTTCATGAAAAATCTGAGCTCGAGAGGGGAGGCATTGAATCAATTAACCGAATAATCAATTATCCGAACGAAATAGTGCTTTGTTCCTCTGTACAGGGCAAAAAGAATGTCACGTCTGGCACAGGAAAATGAATCACATTGCAGACCCAACCAATAATCTTAATGTGGTTTCTCAGTGTAATTCTAAGCATAGTCAGGAATATTTAATAAATGCTTTTCAACCACATAATCATAAGTAGTGTTAAAGATTATGTTCTGAGTTTTATAAATATAAGCTGGTTGAGGATGGTCTGCATGCTACCTGCTACATAGTCAAAGGGATGTGTTGTTTGATATTGCCCATCAGTCCATTAGAAATCTTACATACCTGGCATCACACCAGCACTGAAACCTATGCACCACATCACTTACAATAAATTCTACCATGTCATCATCACTCTTATGTATTATTCTTTACTATGAGGTCATTAATTAATCTTGTTTCTTTACACATTACCAGGTCGACGATCGTGTGTTCCCTGCTTGTTTCTAGAATATATTGTTCTAAGAAACAATCCCAAATATACTCTCAGAATTCATGCTTCAGGCTAGTTTTGAAATTTAGTTGGTTCAATCTACATAAAGATTAAAATCTCCCACCATGACTATGGTATCTTTTTTTAACAAGCTTACCATTATTTTTTAACTTTTTACCCTGGACTGCTTTGGAAAACTTCGCAATAATCAAACAATGTGTGATCATCTGTGGTATCCTCTGCAATCTTGCAATTATATCTTGCTACCAAGCACACAGCATAAAAAATCTGGACTGAAAAGCTATCTTTATGGTGACCACGTAACTACTGTTATTACAAATCCATCTAAGTTACTAATGTCCTTTAGGGAGCAAAATCTATCTTACTTACCTGGTCTGACCTATATGTAACCTCTCATTCATGACTCTTAAATGCCCTGGGGCATTTAAAGAAAGGCAACAAATGTTGCCCTAGCCAAAGATGCCCACATCCCTTGAATGAATAAAAAGAGGTTTCCATCTATACTGGTGAATACTTACAGTATTCAAAAACGCATCAGTTGACTTCAAACTCTTGCTCACTCTCTTCATTGTAAATGTAATAGACTGCATAACAATTCTTTTGGAAAGTTACATTGCTAACAGAAACTACTGATGGTGGAGAAGTTGCTTACAGCTTACTTTGTAAATGAATATAATTTCTATATCATGTGAAGGGACAACTGCAGTTTAATGTATTACATATTAACTAATGTTCGAGTGAAACCCCAGTTATACTATTACAAAGTATGCTGTTTTAGATACATAGTAATTATCATTTGACATAAATAATTCCCTTATATAATTTCATGTCATCAGTCAGATAACACACAACTAACTAAAGTAGTTGGCAGAGTGGATCATACAATTGTGAGGTGCTGTTGTTTATTATGTTAGTCAGTTTTGAGATATTAGCTTTGTGCTGAAATTCCAAAAGGCTAATCCTGCAGTATACAACGTATTTGCACAAATAAATGATGAATTACTCAATTTACTGAAATGTAAATCCAAAGCGCATGATCTGCATAATGGGCCAAGAGTATGAATATTTCAAACAAATCTTCTATGGCAAAGTTAGAGTACAGATCATGGAGTTGGACACTATACATGCCCTGAATAATGCTGGAAGTATCCTTTTGTAACAAACAGTTTAAAAGCAGTATTCGTATTCTTTCACAAAACAGCGAAGTACACAACAATGCACATAGCTCATCCTCTGACAATTTTTTTTTCTCATATTCACAGCAAAGTCTGCAAGAATTGCTCCAATCAGTTTATCACAGCTCTTGTGCTATTAATATCACTGGAGGCAACATTTCCCAGAAAGAACCCCAGAAAGTGTTAAGTTTAAGAAGGCAGGGATGTGATGGTGGCCATTACTAAATATATTTCCCATATAGTCATGGGTCCTGCTGAATTGCTTGGTTATTCTGAAATAATTGTGATGATGTGAAAGATAGTTAATGAACAGGGATCAACAAAAAACTTTTTCTCAATATGACTGGGATTTCAAATTCTACCAGTAGTATGACAAAATAAATTTCTGTTCTGTCAACTATGATTAAGCATCATAAAGCTCCATCAATAGTATAGGTAATATATACACGAGGAACACCGGTGCATGGAAAATGCTTTTGCAACTCAAGGATACTCCCACTAATGACACTACTGCAGTAAGGTACACATACATGGTCAATCATGGATGATGAGAACATCCGTGATAATTACATCTGCAGAAAGTGTATCCAGCTTCAGCTGTTCACTGAATGAATGAATTGGCTTGAGCAGCAGTTGGAAACACTAGGGAGCACACAAATGGTGGCGAGCATCAAATATCGAAGTTATAGAGATGTGGTCTCACCCAAGATACAGGAGGATAGATGGGTGACTGCAGGACTCCCCTACAGCTGTTCCTCTGTCAAAGAAGTATTCCAATTTGGATAATGATGAGGGAGATGGCCAATCAGGTGACCACAGCAACAACAGTCACAACAGTGGCACCACAGCTGGCCTTGCTATACAGACAGGACGGGCAAAACATAGCAGAGCAATAGCAATTGGAGATTAGATACTTACGGACAGAGATAGGCATGTCTGTGGCCATGAGAGAGAGACTCCAGGAGGGTATGTTGCCTCCTTGGTGCCAGGATCATACATGTTTCTGAGTGGACACAGGATATTCTGAAACAGGAGGATAAACAGACAGAAATCATTGTCCATATTGGCACAAATGACACAGGTAGGAAGAGTGACAAGGTCCTGCAATGACAATTCAGTGAGTTAGATGGTAAACTAAAAAGCAGGAAGTCTAGGGTAGTAATCTCAGGGATGCCTCCCTGTGCCATGTGCTACTGGGGCTAGGAACAGAGGCAGACTGCAACTGGACATGTGACCAATGAACCGGTGTCCCGGAAGGGTTTCAGATATATAGATTATTAGCATATCTTCCAGAAAAGCTGATACCTGTACAAGAAGGATGGGTTGCACCTCAACTGGAGGGGCACCAATACCCTGGCAGGGAGATTCAAAAAATGCCACTTGGGAGGGCTTACACTAGTGTGTTGGGGGTGGGGAGGGGGATGCAAATGAAGCAGCAAGTCAGAAAGTATAGAGATTAGGGAAGAGTTTGAAACGAAGGCAAATACAGTTAAGAGAAAGAGTAATCAGGGAGACGTTGCTGAGCTCTGTGGAACTGCAGGCTATCACTGTATTTGCTTCAATGCAAGAAGTACAACAGATGAGATGGATGAACTTAGAGCCTGGATTAATGCAAGCAATTATATATTGCTATTTCAGAGACATGGTTGAAAGTGGACAGAAATTGGCAGCTTAATTTTCCGGAATAGAGATATTTTTGAGGACACAGAGAAGAAAGCAAAAGAGATGTGTGAGTTGCATTACTGATTTAGGGAGCACATCTTAAGCTGTGTTGAGGGAAGACACCCTGGAGGGATCTTGCAGCATGACATTATGGGTAAAACTAAGGACTAGGAAGGGTGCAATCACAATGCTGGGATCTTACTACAGACCTCCCAGCTTCCAGTTGGATATAGAGGAAGAGATATGTAGCCATATTGTGAAAAGATGTCAAAATAACAGAGTTGTTGTGGTGGGTGATTTGAACTTACCTCATATTCAATCAAGTGACTGGGACTCCCTCAGTGCTGGGGGTTTGGATGGACAGCAATCTGGTAGGTATGTCCAGGAGAGTTTTTGAAAAAGTATGTGGATAGTCCAATGAAGGAGGGGGCCATACTGGTCCTAGTATTCGGAAATGAGGACGGCCAGGTGATCAAACTTTTAGTGGGGGAGCATTTTTGGGAATTGTGATCATAGTTCGGTAAGTTTTCAGACACTTATGGATAAGGACACGAGTGGACCTTGGATAAAGATGTTAAATTAGGGGAAAGCCAACTTTAACTGAATTAGGCAAGAAAGTGGATTGGGAGCAGCTGTTCGGGGATAAATCCACATCTGACATGTGGAAGTCTTTAAAAGACCAATTGATTAGAGTGCAGGACAAGTATATTCCTATGAAAATGAAGGACAGGAACGGCAGGATTCGGGAACCTTGAATGACAGGGGAAATTATCAGCTTATTCAAAAGAAGAGGAAGCATGCCTCAGGTCTAGGCAACTAAAAACAGATGAAGTTCTTGAAGAATATTGTGAAAGTAGGAAGAAGCTCAAATGGAGTGTCAGGAGGGCTAAAACAGGACTATGAAATGTCCTTTGCCAGCAGGGTTAAGGAGAATCGCAACACATTTTATACATACATTAGCATCAGGAGAGTAGCTAGGGAAAGAATAGGCCCACTCGGGGTAAATAGACCAGGTCTTTTCTCTAGCTCACTGTGGAGGATCTTCAGCAGGTATACTTATGTCTGTAATAATGTCAGCCAATATGATAATACTGTGCCATGGCCAGAATTCCTATAGTAATGAAACCATTGCAATGTAGATCTGCTCCAATACAATTCTGCCACAAAAATATCCTGCTTGGCATGAGCTTCTAGAGGAGTATCATGTGTCACATTTTAGGCAAAAAGTCAAAATCAATTATGATATCTATTTTCTCCATCAAATTATTGGTGAAATTTTTATCCTGCATGAAAAATGTACATATACTTAAATCAATTTTGTCAATAAATGCATATGATCTGCATGTTCAAGGAACACTAACCCTTACTATTAAGAAAATGGATAGTGCTACCCACATGTGAATGAATGATAATGAATACAATCAGTGAAATCTTGTATTCTAGGAAGGCCACAAAGAAACAATTGGGAACATTCTCTAGCTAGAACTCCTGTTGCACTTGACACATGCAGATGTGTAGTAAAAGACAGCATCAGCAAGCACTATGTTTCAGTTTTGAATTCCTGATGAGCTGACTGAAATGTGGAAGGATCCACAGACATCAAAATTCTACTGAAAGCACAATTCAAAATTGCTTTTCTGCAACTGTTGATTGCAGCTTCTTTATGCACTTTTGCTTGATCAAATAAGGTTCAACAAAAAGCTGATAATACCAACATTTCACTGGATAGTTGACAGTCTCGAGCCCAAGGTTTCCAGGTTTTCTTACACCTACTCAGAAACATGGAGCAAATAACAATTTTCTCAAATATTTCATGTCAGCTTTAAACGGGAGAAATTTGTGCGAAGTTAGGAAATAGACTTTTGCAAAGTTTTAATTTTCACTTGAACTGTTGTGCATCAAGTACAGGGCGACCCCATATCTGTGGAATCGTTTTTCATGGTTTCAATTACATGCGGTTTAGCACGACTTGAACATATTATAGGGAACCTTCCAGAAACAGGAACCAGGGAGCTGCAAGGAAGGTAAATTTCCCATTTAAATGAATGGGTTCCCTCCTATCTGCGGTTTCAGGCTTCCATGATAGATCTTCAAACATATCCCCCACAGGTACGGGGGGGGGGGGGGGGGGGGGTGGATCTACTGTACCTAGTAGATAAAATTACATGTCTACTGGGTGTACTTTGCGAAAATTTAGGAGAAAATTCAAAAGTGGACTGTTCTATTTAATACAAATGTTCTGAGTATTTGATACAACATAGAGTAAATTAAACTTAATTTTCAAGTAAACATTTTTACTGTACTTTTTTGGTTCAATAAAGTACTATAAAATAATATGCACCAAGATTTATACATCAGTAAAAATGATTCCCCTAACATTGTTCCCCCTTCCCTAAATCCTGACAAAACTCATTTTGACCACTGGACTGGTAAATTAAGCAAATAAAATTTGGAAGCAAAATAGAGTATGAAATAAGGTGCTTTGATTTCTAATTTAGATTCCATATTACATTATATCCTAGATTGTAATTGATTAGCAACATATCTGAATCATTATGCTACATTATTCCCCTCGTGTTACACTTCAGTAGGAAATAACATGAAACAATTAGATCAGATGAAAGTAATGATTGTAAAAATAATGACTGCAAAAAAGCATTCAAACTGCACGTGAAGGCAAAATATACAGGGTAGATTGGACTTCACCAATTTGTGTCTGTTGTAATCATATGGTTGTTGGTTCAAGATGTCTCCCAGAATTTAAGACAGTGATAGATATTTTCTTGATTAGTGAGAGGAACAAGATGGGAAGACGACAGGAGAATGGGATTGAGAAACATATCGGCCATCATTGAATGGCAGAGCAGACTTGGTGGGCTGAATGGCCAGATTCTGTTCTTATATCTTCTGGTCTTAATTATAACTTATACTGAACCTTCAACGCAATTCTGAAGGAATACATTATTAGAAATGTCATTCTTCTGCTGAAATGTTAAACCACATCCCATCTGATTTTTCTGATACTTAAGTAGATAGAGCACTATTCTAAGAAGCTGAAAACGTGTTGCTGGAAAAGCGCAGCAGGTCAGGCAGCATCCAGGGAACAGGAGAATCGACGTTTCGGGCATAAGCCCTTCTTCAAGAATGAGGAAAGTGTGTCCAGCAGGCTAAGATAAAATGTAGGGAGGAGGGACTTGGGGGAGGGGTGTCGGAAATGCGATAGGTGGAAAGAGGTCAAGGTGAGGGTGATAGGTCAGACTAGGAAATCCCCTCCCCCCACCTTGTCTCAGTCAAATCCATCGAACTCAGCACTGCCTTCCTAACCTGCAATCTTCTTCCTGACCTCTCCGCCCCCACCCCAGTCTGACCTATCACCCTCACCTTGACCTCTTCCCACCTATCGCATTTCCGACGCCCCTCCAAGTCCCTCCTCCCTACCTTTTATCTTAGCCTGCTGGACACACTTTCCTCATTCCTGAAGAAGGGCTTATGCCCGAAACGTCGATTCTCCTGTTCCTTGGATGCTGCCTGACCTGCTGCGCTTTTCCAGCAACACATTTTCAGCTCTGATCTCCAGCATCTGCAGACCTCACTTTCTCCACTATTCTAAGAAGAAATGCAAGTTCACTGGATAGTGCTGATTGTTTGATCAATGGTGCTAACAAAAAAATACCTTAACTACTATTTCATCTCATTGCTGTCATAGAATAGTACAGCCCAGAACAAAGTCATTTCAACCAAGTAGACTGTCGAGCCCTTTTAAGGAACAATCTAATCTTTTTCATGGTTTGGAGATGCCGGTGTTGGACTGGGGTGTACAAAGTTAAAAATCACACAACACCAGGTTATAGTCCAACAGGTTTAATTGGAAGCACACTAGCTTTCGGAGCGACACTCCTTCATCAGGACACAATTACCTGATGAAGGAGTGTCGCTCCGAAAGCAAGTGTGCTTCCAATTCAACCTGTTGGACTATACCTGGTGTTGTGTGATTTTTAACAATCTTTTTCATGCTTTTATTCCTTTCCCATATACTTTCTTTTTTTGTCTTGTATGTATTCATACAATTCCTTTTTGAAACTTATTATTGACCCATTTTCAAAACTCTTTCAGGTAGTGCATTCCAAAAGCTAGCTAATTGTGGATTTTTTTTTTCTCTTACTTTGCCTCCATTCCTTTGGATGTTCAAGTGAAAGACTAACACAGCAACTTGTATAGCACCTGCAATTTAATAGAACATCCCTAGGTTTTTCATTGGAGTGCTACCAAACAGAAATCAACACTGAGCTAAAACAAGGAGATACCAGGACAAGTGACAAAAAAAAATACCCTGATCTAAGAGACGGGCCTTAAGGAATTTCTTAAGCATGCAGAGAGAGTGGTTTAGGGTGTATAAACTTCAGGGACCAGGGCTTTGTGTAAAACTGCTGACTACAGTTACCTACCATATAGAAATAGACAAAGCAATTTAAAATAATTAGTTGCAGTTGAAGCATAAGACATAAAAATGTAACTTAATATCAGTGGTCAGATGACCATCAGTTTAGATATTACTACACAAGACTTGGGTATTAATGTAATCAAGTTGTGCACTAGATGAATGAACTTAACCTTCATGTTGTCATTTAATATTGATACAAAAATTTTACTTTTCCAAAACTCCTCTCATCTTCTACAAAGCTACACTGTAAATATATTGACTTTCCGAAACCTCCAATACTGTATTCTATTGTGTGCAAAGTTCCATTTTCAATCACTTCAGCCTCACTGATCTCTATGTCTGTTATCCACTAAAACATTGCTTTAAATACTTGTTCTTGTAAACAAATTATGCTATGACCTTGCTTTACCATTTCTTTAATGTTCTTCTCATTCAACCTAACTCACGTTCCAATGATTGTTCAACCTTACATTACCAATGCTGGTTGAATGCATTTGAGGAGGCTTCATCACATTGCCCATTACCTCCAACTATTCTGCCCTGCAGGTCTTATTTTTGGTCATCTTCAGTATGCTTATATCTATTAAAACAAAAAAATTCAAAGAAACCTTAAGAGGAGTTACAAAGGACGAACAAGAACACACAAGCTCTATGGCTTCCTTCTGCGTTGCAACCATTCTAATCTGATAGAAATGCCAGACCGGCTCTGTAGAAGTGACAACAGTAATCCATCTTCCTAAATTCAAATTAGTAGTAAATTATTCTGTAATGACATGTCTGCACTTGGATTTTATTTTTAACCACAAAAAAATCCAAGTGCATCTTCTCTAACTCCTCCATTCATTCACCATCATGCGAAATGCTGAGACAATTTGCTGTTTCAAATACTTTATACATGATCAATTGTTGATGACACAAAAAATTTTCATAGTTCAAAACTGTACAAGCAGCAGGGCAGGAACAAGGTCATAATTTATATTTTCAGTTTTGATTTGCTTAATCTGACATTTCATCAAAAACCATAAGGGATTTTTGATTACTTGTTTCCTCACAAAAAGTATTTGGGGATAAATTATGTTGTTGTGTTTGAAAATAAAATTAATTGTCACGGATTTTTAAAAAATCTACAGGCCATATATATTGAAGCCAGATGGAATAGAATGTTGTGATTCATTCTCTCTGAAGCTGAGACAATAAAGTTTCACTTTCTCATAAGACACAATTGTCCCTAATCATATTGAGAATAGCAACTGTTATCTTTATGCCAACACACTCAAAAGAAAGAAGTAGCTTGATTAACATCTGCTGTAAGATTACTGAATGGGGAAAAAAAGTCACTGGGACTTCCCACCAATTGGTTAGGATCACAGAGAAACAACAAGTGTCATAAGGCTTGCTCAGAGCAGCTTGCTCCAGTGAGGGGAATCCTGTTTATTGTCAGCTCACAGCTAGTTAGGACAAGAGGGCTGAGCAGATATGTTTTTACTTGCTGTTGAGGAGGCTTCTCTAGTTAATTGATTTAAGGTGAAATTTGTTCACATTGTTTAAGATGTACATTCAATTGTTCGTAAAATAAAGCAGTGTACAATTCATATTTGCCTTGTCCTACAAACTATTTCAATCCATCCTTGAAATCCACTTTACTGCCTGTCTCAATGGCAAGTCAAATGGTGGGATATTGTTGTATTTGCAGAAAAACAAAATATTCATATAAAGTCCAATTATTTCAAATTTAGCCTTTTTAAAAAAAAACTTATAATTACTGCCAACACCTCAATTACAACTATTACAATTATATTCCTTCAAGTATTAATCATTGTTGACAATTTAAAAAATAATTTTAATAACTATTCTTTTGTATTTCCTCCCTCACTTAAAATCATTCTTTTCTTTCTCTTTACTTTCCTTACTGTGCCTGATTTGAAATGGAGATATAAAGTCAGAGTCATTAGAGTTCACCCACTCTAATTTACACTTCTTACTACTGAATTTGAGACCTTCAATCTGTGAATCTGAGTGGCGTCTAAATTAGCTATTAGAAACTGCTTGAAAAATACCTTAACAAACAGGAACCAGTTTAAAATTGAAATCTTGGACAGCTCACTTTCACTCTTGCGATTTAGAGCCATCGTTTTGTTTTGAAATATGGAGCATCTATGGTTGCAAGGCAATGGCTTGTAATAAAAAGAACAAAAACACAACTGCAAAATTTGGAAAGCAGCAGCAATAACACTGATATATAGCATCTGCATGTTATTTTCTTATGATCAGTAATTAGGGAACCTTCCTTAAAGTAAATCTTAATAAATACTTAACTTGCATCACAATTGCACTGTTTTCAGGCGGTAGACTGCACTTCATGGGCAATTTTGTTTTAAAACAAAGTACTTTCAGTTTCTTTAAAGTGGTCACACTTTTAAGTTACAAATTAAAAGTTTGGGTGGGGGTGGTGAGAAGCTGGAGTCCACGCGAACGCACAACCACCATGTTTACCAAAACCCTGTCTGCTGAGGAAACTTGAGTGTATTTGTTTGATTCAAAATAATTTTTCTTGCCGTTTCGCAAACTTAAGCTTTCGGAAGCTGATTTATTTAACCCCTGCACAAAAATAAGTAAACGAACAAATTACTGCGACTAAACAACTAACCGCCCACCCCAGTCTTCAACACTCTTCCGCGTCATGACGACTCAAATACGAAGCGGATTGAACTGATGGACAGCATCGTCTTCCAATCGATATCGAAGTAAGGGCGGGGCTAGAACGGACGAACCAATGGTTTGTGGTGGGTGGTCAGTCAGTCGGTGGGTCGGGTTGACTGTGGGGTCAGAGTATGCTGAGTAAATAGAACCACACACGGCCGGGTCGAAGCTTGGCACTGACCGGCCTGACTCGGGCGAGGACTGGAATCTAGAAGCTTCGAATCTTTTGAAGTGGCCAGTGGAATGAGATGCCGTTAGGTTGCTAGTGCCTATCAGGGAGGGCAATCGACTTGTTCCCTCCCTTCCTCGCGCGATAGCGTCTCCTCCGCTCGTGCGCAGCATCTCCTCCCCGCGCGGGTGGCGTCGCGGCTGCGCTCGCTCGGTGCCGACATCCCCCTCGCGACTTGGCGAGGGAGGCAGCGCCCACGGTTGGTGAGTGGGGGGAGGTGCCTGGCAAACTTGGTTTGTTTTGGCGCTCCGCACCACTTTAAGAAGTTGCCTCTCCGCTCTGTGAGCCATGAAGAAATTCTCACGCATCTCGAAGCCCGAGGGTGCGGGTTATGTCGGAGCTGGAGGAGGAGGCGGCGGCGGCTGCGGCTCGTCGACGGGAAGTGCCGCCAACTACCTGGGTAGAGTGTTCAGCGTGGGCCGTTACCAGGTGACGGTGGAGGAGTTGATCGCCGAAGGTGTGTGTTTGTGTAGAGGGCCGAGGCCGGGGGTGGAGGTGAGGAGGTGGGAGCTTGCGGGGTTAGGTTGGGAGGATGGGAGGGGAAAGGGCGGGCGGGGGTGATGGAGCATATTGTAACCCCGGGCAGATCCGATCCACCCAGTCCACTATCTCTCACTTCTCAATGCTGACCGATCACCCTCCCCGCCAACCTCCCTCCCTCCTAACCTTTGCTCCGTTCGGTTTTTATTTTCATCGTTTATTCATTCACAAGTTCTTGTCAGACAGAGTTTTTCTTTTAAATGGTATTGGGGTTGGGTGGTGCCGAAGTATGTGAACTGTGAAGATATTTTGACAAACGACACTTCGCCTACAATTTTCTTTTAAAATACCTGTTTGCCCCGTGCTCCGTATCGGATTTTATTTTAATGTTGTCTTCTTTTGATCCCTTAGCCTGCGGTGTGTTTTAATGTAAGTGTGACAAATGTCAGTATTTTTTCTGCTCTCTGCAGTCCTGTTTGTGCAAATCAAACTTACCAAGTACATCTGAAAAAAGTTTGTCTGTGCAGCATAGCATGTTAGTGTACTTTTTACTGTCCAGTAACATCAGGGTCACAGAATTGAGTCTGAAGCGTGTCAATTTGCTTGCATTATGGGATTGTTTTCCATCTCAGTGATGAAGCACCATCAATTCTGACAAGTAGAAGTTGTTTTTATGATTTTGACACATGATGTGTACATGTAAGATATGTTATTGCATTAATTTGTTACAGTATTTCTCAACTCTGCACAGAGCATTCAGTGACTACTGAAATATAGCATGTAACATTGTATCACAGTCAAAGCTAAGTGCAGGAAAGGGTTGTTTGATCATGAATGGCACAATACCTACTTTTTAATGAACAACATAAGTAGGACATGAATTTATTTTGCAAAATATTAATATCTTGTAAAATGACTTGACTTTCTTGTGCTACACAAACTTGTTCTTGATTTCTGTACATTGACTAGTAGAAACAAATGAAATAGGAGCATTTAACCCCTGCCCTGCCATTGAAAAAAAAGCTGATAGTATTTGAGTTTTGAATTCCACATTCCCATCTACATTGATTTGTCCAGCAAGAATCTATCTACTTGTAGTGAAGTAATGAAAAATGCTGTTTATCTGAAATAAACAGTGATGAAGAAACTCACCAGGGCAAAGACGTCATTGTTGGACTTAATGTCAACTGTTTATCCCCCATTGCCAGAGCTGCTTAATATCTCAGGAACTCCGATTCATAGATTAATGGGGTGGCACCATGGCTCAGTGATTAGCATTGCTGCCTCATGGTGCCAGGAACCCAGGTTTGATTCCAGCCTTGGGCAACTGTGTCTGTGTGGAGTTTGCACATTCTTCCTGTATCTGCGTGGGTTTCCTCCGTGTGCTCCGGTTTCCTCCCATAGTCCAAAGATGTGCAGGTTAGGTGAACTGGCTATGCTAAATTGCTCACAGTGGTAGGTGCATTAGTCAGAGGGAAATAGATCTGAGTAGGTTATTCTTCGGAGGTTGGTGTTGACTTATTGGGCCGAAGGGCCTGTTTCCACACTGTAGGGAATCTAATCTTTTTAAAAAAAGACAATCTTCCTTTGTCTTCATCAGTATTCCATTACAACAGTTAATAATCAAGTTACAATACAATTTTGCTAGTCCCATTCTCTCCAGCGCAAAGATTGCCTAATATAATATTAGTAACATTGTTCACCTTCGACTTTAAATGCTGCTGAAAGCCTTCGTTGTGCTTTTTTCTATCCTTAATTGAATATCAAAAGGATTGCCAAACTAGATTTCCATTGTTTACTTTCCAAAATTTGCAGATTTTCAGAAAAGTCTGCAACATATCCAAAACCCTTTGCCTGGATTTATACCCAAGATGGAGTAGAACTCAACAACCACACCACTTCTAGCTAATGTATATTGCCTCCATTTCACCTAATACATCAAATTAAATACCGTCATTTTTAATTCTCTCGCCTTATCTTGTGAAGGCTCATTATTTTTTGTCAAGATTTTTTTTTACCTGATTAGTCTTTCCTTTAAGTTTTTAGTGTGTTTTTTTGGTCTGAAAGGTTCCTTAGGATGGTTTTCAGTGGTCAGGATACTATAGTTAACCAAGGTATTGATTGATACCATAATTTAGTGAATCGATATATGCAGATAGATGAGTTTCTTATTTGAAACTCACTTTATGAAAAAAAAACTTAAATATTTACACAACCTTTCTACTCCCTTTTGACTTAACGCAGTGTTTTACTAAAGATGGACAGTTAACAGTTGATGTTGTGCAGTGTAAAAGTGTCTTGACAATTTTGTGAAAGCAGAAGGGTAGAAAAAAGCTCAGTTCCTTTTTAACTTTGTTTCATAAATCTCTAAAGCAGGCTGCAAACATTGTTGCTTTTGGCTGATTTGTCAGCTTTGTAAAGCTTTTTTTTTCCCCCACATAGTGCTACCACTTAGGTTTTGTCTTCATGCCACTTGGTGTCTTTTATTTGTTTGACTATTTGCTTTTCATAACTTGGAGTTGCTTTTCCAATTTTCTTTCTTTCTCCCAATTACATCCCACTAAAATATTAGTACAATCAAAGTCTAGATCCGACTAAGAGGCATGATTTTGATATTTTGTTGTAAATGGTTTGAAAATTGAGTTGAATAGATTATCAATCAAATGATCCTAGAACCAAACGGTGGAGAGAACTTGGTTAAGCATGTTACTTATTTCTGGCTTCTGTAATGATACTGGACTTGTGTAGTCAGTTAGTTTCTAACATTGAGAGGTTTTTAAAAGGTACCTTATTGTCAGACCCACCCAAAGATACAAATCTTGTTATATAGTCAAGAAATTATTTTGTAATATGGTCACATTAGATATTGGATGAATTTTAATGAAATCTGTTAGAAACATGGTGGGAGGGGCCAGATATTGGCATAGGAAGACCCAGGTTGGAGTCCTGAAGGCTGGATAAAAGAGTGCCATTCCTTGAAGCAGAAAGGAAGGGAAGCAGTGATGCTGCTCAGTAGCTCATTACATTTGTCAATTTTACTGCTCTTCGGATGCTGCCTGAACTGCTGTGCTCTTCCAGCACTACAAATCCATTACATTTGTTGCCTACCTATTAATTGTCATATACATCCCTGTTATTTAAATTTTATATGCTTTTTAACTTCACCATTAGCGCACTGTACTTCAGAAACTGGTCCATGATGTGGTTTTTTCCACAACAGTCCTCTGACTTTTGCTTTAAAGGCTGAAATGATTTCCATTGGTGTAAGGGCGGGTAGGATAAAAAGAAAAATGAGCTTTTAAAGAAGGTGTGATAAAGAGGTTAAAACATCAAGGAATTGTGCGCACAAAATTAAATCCATGGTGCAGAGCCATCATGGCAGCCTTCACCACAGCAGCAGAAGTTACAATTCACAGATTGGTAACAGACAACACTAGACCAGACAGGATGGTTAACAAAAGCAGACAGAGTAGCAACACAACCCAGAATCTCCAGGATCTGAATGAACTGCCTCCAGAGAAGCAATGCCAGAAGAGACTGCATTTGTCCTGCGAGGCTGTCACTGAAATGTGCTCAGTGTGACGATGACCTACACCCATGGAAGTCAGACCCTATCTCTGGCATTTCAACCAACACTGCTTCAGAAAGTTCCATTCTGGCAAAGATATGCATACGCAAAGATATTGACGATGGAATTTCTCTGTTGCTCTTGCATGTGAGTTAGGAGCAGAGTCCCTCTCCTCTGCCATTTAATAAAATTATGGCTGATTGATT
Organism: Chiloscyllium plagiosum; assembly: GCF_037043375.1. NCBI lineage: Eukaryota > Metazoa > Chordata > Chondrichthyes > Orectolobiformes > Hemiscylliidae > Chiloscyllium > Chiloscyllium plagiosum. The sequence continues at coordinate 33,686,950 of NW_028270139.1, forward strand.
GTCAAAAATGAGGATGAGGCTACAATGTTTCACCCCATCTTGCTTGACCAAAATCCATCTTCTGCCTTCAATATTTTTAAGGACTCCTTTTTTTTTCTCCAAAAGAAAAATTCCAAAAAGTCTAAAGACTCAGGGAAAAAAAATTGCCTAATCTGTTTTTAAATGGTCAGCCGATGATTTTTAAACAGTAGCCCGAGTTCTGGATTCTCCCATAAGAGGAAGTATCCTTTTGACATCTACCTGGTCGAGACCCCTCAGGATTTTATATGTTCCAATAAAACTCCAGTGAATACAAGCTGAGCCTGTAAAATATTTCTTTGTAAAACAACCTGTTTGCTCCAGGTCCTTGTCACCGTTGCAGTCACATCACTTTGAAACATTTGTAGGATAGCGATCACGTTCTTTCGGTGATCCATATAATGTTTGAGTTGGGTTGTTGAAAGCAATTTGAAAAATAACCCAATTTTAATGAGTTTGCTTGCTGTTTGTAGGTATCTAATCCAACAGTTAACAGTTTGTCAGTTGTACAGTGCCCTTGACTGCATCAAGTTACACATTCCAGGCAGAGTGTTGATTTAGTAGTATCCTACTACTCCTATTTCTTTTCCTTTTCTGTACAATTTCCTACTAATAGAAACTTGGTGGTTAGCAAATACAATCCTTCACTACGTCAAAATTCAAAATAATAGTATTACTCTTGCAGATGTCATGAAAATACCCCATTCTGACTGACTGATCACAGTGGAGCTCCACCATCTGTTATACGTTCTAGTCTGTTGGAATGATCGTGAAGGCTACTCGTAATTAAACTATTGTCTGGTTACCAACATTGACGACATTACAAGTGCTTTGTCAACAGAAGTACTTGATCTTTAAACTGCTTTCATAGTTTTTAAACATTTTATATTTTTCCTAGTTGTAACATTTGACGGGAATTTGTCAGCTAGTATTATTTTTTTCCTGGAATAGCAGATCTGTAAATATTTTTCTGACTGCTCTCTGAAGTCTCAACTTGTAATTTTCTGTGACAATTTGCAAGCATGAGCTTAGCGTAAGGCCAAGACTTGTGTAAATTTCAATTCACCTTTTAGGAAATTCTCGTGTTGGATTACTTTTTGTTAATTAGTCACTTTGTTGTGCATGTTCTTTTACTGTGTTTAGCAATGATAACGTACAATTGTTTTCATGATAGTATGAAAGAAAAAACTCACTTTTCAATTTTGACGTCAGAAATGACATCTATAGCAGTTCTTGTTCCTTGCATTTTTCTTGGATTTGTTGCACAATGCAGATGCTTATTGTAATAGAGAAACAGGCTGGATAAGGTTGATTTCATATAGACACTATAAAATTTGGTGATTTTAAAAAAAATTGAGCAAACATTAAAGAAACCGTTTAAAAAGATTCAACAGAAATAAATTCTATTAAAATACCAAATCTCATCAAGAAATGTCCATCCATCTCTGAATTGCCAGGTAAATTAAGGATAATATTGTTTTAGTAGAAGTGGCAAGCATGGTTGGAATGTGAGGAAATAGAATATAAAAGTAAATTTGCCAGAAATACAATTTGCTGAAGATTAGTGATAAATCTTTAATAACTAGCTGAGGGCAACTAAAAAAAAAAGTAAGTGTGGGGAGGATGAAATGAGGATAAGCTAGCTAGTAATATAAAAGGAAGTTTGCAAGTTTTTTAAAGATATCTAAATGCTTAGAGAGAGACAAGAATGAACATTAGACCATTGGAAAATGAGGCGAGAGAAGTAGTGATGGGGAACAAAAAAATGATTGATGAACTGAATAGGTGCTTTGCATCAATTTTTACAGTAGAAGACACATATTAGAACTTAGAGTCAGAAAGCAGGGATGAGTACAGTGGCTATCACTAAGGAGAATGTGCTGGGGAAGCCGAAAGATCTGAAGGTGGATGACCTACCTGGACTGGATAATCTACACTCAGAGCTTTGAAGGAGATAGCTGAGAAAGTTGTGGAGTCATTGTTGGTGAATCGTCAGGAATGGTCCCAGAGGACTGGATAATGACTAATTAGTCCTAGTGAAGAAGGGTGGGAAACAGAAGACAGGAAACAATAGGCTAAGTTAGTCTGACCTCAGTCATTGGTAAGATTTTAAGAGTCCATTATTAAGGTTGAGATTGCAGAGGACTTGGAAGCACTTTCTAAAATAGGTTTGTCGGTACAGCTTCATGCTTGTTAGAATTCTTTTGAGGAGGTAATGAGCAAGTTAGAGACAAAGAGCCAGTAATCTATTTAGATTTCCAGAAGGTCTTTGGAAAGGGACATGGACGAAGGATTGGCTGAATGGGGTGAAAAGGATGGCAGCCTGTGACGAGTGGAGTTTGTGTTGAGACCACAACTATTCATGATATACCGTAATGACCTGGATGGAGGAACTGAAGGCATTTTTGCTAAGTTTTCAGATGATACAAGAATAGATGGATGGGCATGTAGTGTTGAGGAAGTGGGGAGGCTGCAGAACGACATGGGAAGGCATGGAGACTGTGCAAAGAACGCTGTGGTTGGACCACATTTGGAATATTTTGAGCAGTTTTGGGCCCAGTATCTAAGGAAAGGATGTTCTAGCATTGGAGCATCTCCATGCAAGGTTTGAGGATACTCTTGGGGATGACAAGTTTATGAGTGGTTGAGTACACTGTGTCTGTATTCAGTGGAGTTTTGAAGGACGAGGGGAATCTGATTGAAACTTACAGAATACGGAGAGGCTTGGATAGAGTGGATGAGTCGATGATATTTCCAGTGCCAGCATAAAAGTAAAGGGACAACCTTTTAGAACTGAGATGAGGAGGAATTTCTTAAGCTAGAATGAGGCTAATCTGTGGAACTCATTGCTGCATAAAGCTGTGGAGTCCAAATTATTCAGTGTCTTTAGGCCTGAGAGATTCTTGATTGGTAATGGGATCAAGGATTACAGGGAGAAGGCAGGAGAATGGGGTTGAGAAACATATCAGCCATGATCGAATGACAGACAAAAAACAACCCTGCAGATGTTGGAATCCAAAGTAGACAGACAGGAGGCTGGAAGAACACAGCAAGCCAGGCAGCAAAGTGAAAGGCCTAATTCTGCTCATATATCTAATTGTCTTTGATTCTACAGTCGAACTTCTCCAAGTTTTTATTTTTCTAACTATGATCAGTGATGAAAGGTGTCATCACCAGTGCTGTCAACCAGCACTTGCTGAGCAATAACCTGCTCAATGATGCTAAGTTTGGGTTCCACCAGGGCCAGTCAGTTACTAACCTCATTAGAGACTTAATTCAAATATCCCCCCCCAACTGACTTGATTTTGGCTAATTGTGGTGGAAAAGAGTTCTGTCAAAATCAAGTCAGTTGGATTCGAGGAATCTGGCACGTAGGCAGTTGTTTTGGTTATTTGAAATCCGTCCTCTCAGCTCCAGGATAACGCTGCAGTTGTTGCTTAGGTTAGAGTCCTGGGCTCAAACACCTTCAACAACTTCATCAATGACCAGCCTTCCATCATTAGTTCAGAAGTGAAGATGGTCACTGCATGATCAATATAATTCTTGACTCACGTACCGAAGCAGTCCACAACCAAACGGATGTCATCCTGGTTCTGGCCAGCAAGTGGAAAGTAGCATTCGTGCCACAGAGTTAGGTTACAGTCATCTCCATCAAGAGATAATCTAGCTGTTGCCTCATGATGTTAAGTGGCACTACCATGACTGAATTCCCCCACTATCAACATCCTGGGGGTTGTCATTGACCATAAACTGTATTAGACTAGCTCTATAAAATATCTGTGGCTGCAAGAGCAGGCTAGAAATCCTGCAGCAAGTGACTCACTTCATGTTTCCCAAAGTGTGCCCATCATATACATTGGATCAACTCAGAAGAGTGATGGATTACTTTTCACTTCCCAAGATGAATGCAGCTCTAACAATACTAGAAATTTGATACTATCTAGGATAAAACAGCACATTTGAGTGGCACCACATCCACATTCACACTCATTCACATCATCGCCGATGCACAGTCACAGCAGCATACAATATGCAATGTAGAAATTCACCAAGATTCCTTAGATAACACCTTCTAAACTCATAACTGTTTTACCTAGAAGAACAAGCACAGCATATACACGAGAATACTGACACCTGCATGTTCCCATCCAAGCCATTTGCCATTCTTTCTTCCGTATCACAGAGTCAAAACTTCAGAGCTTCTTCACTAATACACTGATTGCGATAGTTCAAGAAGGCAGCTCACCACCACATTCTCCAGGAACCGGCAACAGTCACATCCCATGAATGAATCTTTTGAAAAATGCCCAGTCCAGGAATGAGAGATGATAACTGCTCTTTACTCTGGAACTTTAGTTGAATTGTGGAGGCCTCTGTTGTCAAACTTTTGCTGCCAAAATTTGTAGAGGATCAAGTTGTTGCAGTGTTTGATAGTTTCAATGTTGGCCCTTTCAGGGTGGTGGTTGGCAAAGCATGGGAAGTGCTGAACATATATTAATTTCTCTCCTCCTGCAACATAAGTGGAAAGTAGAATATTTGGTTGACCAGCTGTAAGTGGATATGAGAGTTTAATTTTGACAACATTCAAGGACAGATAATTTTTAATGGCTGAATAGTCCCACTCAATTAAACTGTAAATTGTATAGAGATGATCACTGTTTTTTGACTTGAATTCAGATTCTGATGTTTCCGATGACCCATTCAAGACAGTGCTAGCCACAATAGCATAAATTCAATGGCAATATTTCCATTTTTGACACATAAATATGGCCACCATTTAAGAACTAAGTTTTTAGCTATATTTAGAAACGTGGATTGTACTCACTGTTAATACCTTCACATAGGGTCAGTGGCCAGAGTGTCAAGTAACTGGCAAAAGAATCTGTGGATAATGAGAACATGGCGAGTTATGAATGCACTGCATGAAAGGGTTCAAGAGCAACATATAAAAAGACTGACATGGACACATGCAGACATGGATACACAGGATAGAACTTTCAAGGAGCTAACATGGATGTGATGGGCTGAACAACCTCCCATGATGAAGAATTCAATTTTTTGTTTTAAATTAAAAATCATGTTGTGATTATCCAGTTTTGATTGAATAGGTACTCCATGAAATAGTAGTTACTTGATGGTACAAAAGAAACTTGAAGTTTCTAATGTTTAAAATTCTTTACTCACTTATTGGAATAATATTGGGTGCAATAAATTTAAAGAAAATTTGCAAGTAGTATAAATTAAAACAATTTTTGATGAATGCACACAACGAAGGAGTGTGCGTTTCAGGCAGTACTATAGTCAGACAGCATGGATAAAGACCCTTGCCATTCACCTTATCTCTTTTGTTCTTGATTTTATAAACCTCTATTCACTCCTCAACCTTCTATGCTCCTGTGAAAAAAGTCCCAGTCTGTTTTTATAACTCATACTCAAATGGCAACATATTGGTAAACGTTTTCTGAACCCTCTCTAATTTTATAATGCCCTTCTGGTTGCCCTGCTTTAAGAACTACACACTGTCCTCCAGAAGACATGATTTGGAGATGCCGGTGTTGGACTGGGGTGTACAAAGTAAAAATCACACAACACCAGGTTATAGTCCAATAGGTTTAATTAGAAGCACACTAGCTTTCGGAGCGACGCTCCTTCATCACAATCAGCTGATGAAGGAGCGTCGCTCCGAAAGCTAGTGTGCTTCCAATTAAACCTGTTGGACTATAACCTGGTGTTGTGTGATTTTTAACTTTGTACTCCAGAAGAGGCCTCACCAATGTCCTGACAACCTCAACATGACGTCCTAAGTCCTTTACTTAGAGAATCTTAGCTAAATGCGTTATTAACTACGCCGTCTAACTATGATACAAATTTCAAAGAATTATGTACTTGAACCCCTAAGTGTCTCTGTTCGACAGCACTACCCAGGGCCCTACCATTAATGGTAAAAGTCCTGTTGTAGCAGTAATTTAACAACTGTGGTGGAGAAATTGGACTACAATGAGAAACAAGTAATTTATATATTCAGCTCAATAGATTATTAAACATAAAGGCTTACGTAAGTAGTGACAGGAGGCCTAAAAGACAGGAGCAAGGCAAAAGTGGGTACTGTAGATGCTGGAAATTGGAGTCTAAGTTAGAGTGGTGCTGGAAAAGCACAGCGGGTCAGGCAGCATCCAAGGTGCAAAGAAATCGACGTTTCGGGCAAAAGCCCTTCATCAGGAATGAGGCTGCGAGCCTCCGGGCTGGAGAGATGAAGGGGAGGGGGATGAGGCTGGGGAAAAGGTAACTGAGAGTGCAATAGGTGGATGAAGGCAGGGGGTAAAGGTGATAGGTCGGAGAGGAGAGTAGAGCGGATAGGTGGGAAGGAAGATTGACAGGTGGAACAAGTAATGAGGACAGGGCTGAGCTGGAAGTGTGGTAAGATGAGGGGAGGGGAAATGAAGAAACTAGTGAGGTCCAAGTTGATGCCATGGCGTTGAAGGATCCCAAGACAGAAGATAAGGCGTTCTTCCTCCAGGTGTCTGGTGGTAAGGGAGTGGCAGTGGAGGAGGCTCAGGATCTGCATGTCCTCAGCCGAGTGGAAGGAGGAGTTGAAATGTTCAGCCTCGGGGCGGTGGGGTTGATTGGTGAGGGTGTCCTGGAGATGTTCTCTGAAGTACTTTGCGAGTAGGTGTCGAGTCTCTCTAAAATAAAGGAGACTGCATCGGGAGCAATGGGTACAATAAATAGTGTGTGGAAGTGCAGGCGAAACTTTGATGGATGTGAAAGGCTCCTTTGGCGCCTTGGACAGAGCTGAGGAGGGAGGTGTGGGAGCAGGTTTGCACTTCCTGCAGTGGCAGGGAAGGTGCTAGGAGGGGAGGGTGGGTTGTTAGAGGGCGTGGACCTGACCAGGTAGTCTCTGAGGGAACGGTCTTTACGGAAAGCGGGTAGGGGTGGGGAGGGATGTATATATTTGGTGGGGTCAATTTGTAGGTGGCAGAAATGTCAGCGGATGATGCGATGGGGGGGGGGGGTTCTGTCCTTGTTGCAGTTGGAGGGTTGAAGTTCGAGGGCAGAAGTGCGAGGTGTGGATGAGATGCATTGGAGGGCATCTTCAATCACGTGGGAGTGGAAATGGTGACGTTTAAAGAAGAAGCTGTCCGGAGTGACAGGAAACGTAAACTGGAATTGGACCATATCAAATCCATGTTTTCCATAATTTTTCATGCACTGATTTCACCCCATAGTAGGTGGAATGCAAATGATTGGAAATTTTTCAGAAACAGTGCTGAGTCAGTGTTACATTGACAGATGCCTTTTAGCCCATTTGAGTTTAAGCCAGTTCTCTAAAGAGAAGTCCAGAGGTAACAGTTTTTAAGGAGATGGGGTAAGCTATTTTAGGACCGAGATAAGAAATTTCTTCACCTGGAGAGTAGTGAGTACTGAGCCTATGAAATTCTCTATCACAGAAAGCAGTTGAGGTCAAAATGTATTCAAAGTGTTAGCTATGTCCTTCCTACTAAAGGGATTGAAGTGTATTGGGAGAAAGAACAGGGTACGATCAGCCATACCCACATTAAATGGCCTACTCCCACTTTGTTTTTGTGTGCTACTTTTATTGGTACGAGCAACATGTTTTAGCTATGATAATTCTATTCCAAAATAGGTCAAGGTATGCATTTTTAGTATCAATGTTTTCTACCAGAGGTGGAATTCTTGGTTAGATGTATTCACCATCCGAGTAGTAGCATACACAGTACCAAGTTTGACTGCTCTGAATAGCTTTGTTGTATTTCCTTGTGTTCCCCACCATATGTCACCATTCCCACGTGCTTCGTTGCTTCATTAGTTTTTAGCTGAGCTGATAGGTGCAGCAAGGTATGGAGGGAGTAGGAAACAAATAGTTTTGATATTCGCTGAAATAGTTATTTTTGTTTGCTTTGTTTTAGTTAGTTGTTCAAAATCCACACCTGCCTTTTTTGTTAAAAGGATCCAAAGAAGTACAATATATAATTTTGATTGTTCGATTCTGTGTATAATCTCTTAGATTCTGCAAAATTCTGCCTGGATTCAAACTAGCACAAAGTCTACCCATTATCTCTGCGCCTGGTAACCTACTTTGTCTCTTGATCACCAATGCCAAGATTTTGAAATTCTCACTCAAGTCTTTAACTCTATTTATGACGTTGCTCCTTCCTTCCTCCACAAAGTTTGACAACCAAACAAACCACCAAGATACTTATGCTCATCAAATTCTGGTCAGTTGAGCACTTCAAATTTTTTAATAGTCTACCAGTGGTGGCCTGGTCTTCAGCCGCCTCTGTTCTATGCTCTGAAACAATCTCCCAAATGTGTCTATATCTCTACCTTGCTTTCCTCCTTCAAAGGCACTCCTAACCAGGACGTTTTTTTTAAATCAAGATTTTGGCAATTAATCCCAATAACTCTTTGTGACTTGTGTCAAATTTTGTTTCATATAGCTGGATTAAAGTGGCTTTTAAGATTTGACTATGTTCAATGCTGTATAAATGCAAATTGCAGTTGCAAAATAAGATGAAAAAAAACTTTTTGTGCCATTGCTTTATTCATCACTACTTTTTAGTCAGGCTTCATTCAAAGACACAATATTCATTGTGTTGCAGAGTTGTAAACAGAAGAAAACTGGTAAAATCATTAAAGTTTGGGCTGAATTTTCTTCAAGTCATTTAACATCTACCTTATCTACCTCTTGCTAATGAAAACGTTTGAGAGGGCATGGAGGCGATAAAATGTTTTTAGGATTGTTAACTAAATATTAAATTGCTTAACAAAACACAGGGTAATGGGGTTAAATTTATAAATTCCAATGTGAACTAACTATCCACCTTTTTGTTAATCTGAATTTTCACTACTAATTAAAATTGAGCAGTAACATGACAATTTTACAGAGTAGGCAAGGCAATTATTACAGCCACAGATTACCCTGTACAAAATAATGGGGCAAATGAAGTACTTTTGTTGTGTTATGTCCCACAGTCTTCTGAACAGTCAATTTAAAAGATTCAACTGAGTGAAGAGTCTTATGCTGTCAGTTTGAAATAATTGACCTCTTAGCCTGAGACTGTGTTCCATTCTAAGTTAAAAATCACACAACACCAGGTTATAGTCCAACGGGTTAAATTGGAAGCACACTAGCTTTCGGAGGGCCGCTCCTTCATCAGGTGATCCTTCGTCAACCACCTGATGAAGGAGCGGCGCTCCGAAAGTGGAAATAGATGGTATGGAAGTGGAAGTGAATGGTCAGTTTGATGAAGGGACATGCAAGATTTGAAACTTTGCTTGTTTTATTCAGATGCTAAGATTGTGAATATCTTGGTTCAGCCTAAAATTGAGGAGGAGAAAGGAACTGTTGGCATGAGTTTTTGGTTTGTGGTGATGTGCACTAATTTATCTGAATAAGCAATGGAAGGATTGAGAGAATATACTTGGAATGAAGCAATGGCTGTCATCAGCTTTGTATTTGAATTGTTTCTGACTTTTGTATCCACAGTTCTTTTAGATTTTTGAATTTTGATTGCCTTAGGGCAGTGTGTGCATGAATGAGGAAGATGAAGGGCATATTGCCAGAGGTATTGCTGCAGAATTTGATAGGAGTGGTGATAAACAAGAGTGGTCTCACTGAGCTCAACAGTTAAAGTGGAATTTTTGATCAAATCAAAGGCTGCAGGGAATTCAAAGTGAAAAAATGAATCAGCAGCATGGATGCAAAATATTTTAATTTTGGTTTAGGCAATGCCTGGGTGGAATCCTATTTTGGAAAAAAATTATTGATTAGAGCTGTGAAAATGATGGACAGAAATTTGGGAATAGCCAAAATATTCAGGGTTGCCAAGATTAAGTTTTTTTAATATATTTTGTCTTTTGTGTTATTCCAGTATTTCTACTGGTGAACTTAATTTTAATGAGGATCATGCTTAAAAATGTTAGCTGGTTTATTTTGCATACTTTTAATATACAAGTTATTTTTATAATTAAATTTCACCTGATTTTAACTGCCGGATCATCTTTGAGGGTAACTCGTTCTCAAAATGGGCCAGACACTTACTTTCTGAATCAAAACTACATGCATTCTACTCCAAGCCCCAGTGCAGAACCTTCTTTCCTTGGGGTATCGTACCTTTGGTGCCTTTTTTTTTTGCTTGATTGTGTAATGTCCTGATTCTGAAAACAGATTTGTCATCTTGGTGACTGCATCATTTTGCCTGTGCTTCAAATGAAAGAGTATATAAACAGAATAGGTGCAGAGTGTTTTTATGATTATTGTGACAAGCCTGAAAGACTATAACACACAGGAGCAGAAGTAGGCCATTCCACTTTTCAAGTCTGCTCTCCCATTCAGTGAGATTGCTGATCTCAATCCTTAACTCTGTTTTTCTTGCCTTTCTCCTCCATGACTCTGAAATCCCTTCCTGATTTAAAAATCTGTCTCAGCCTCAGATATGCTTAATGACCCATTCTCAACTTAATTAATTATTCAATATTTAACCTCTGAATAAATAAATTCAGTTTAACCTATCTTACCACCTTTTGTCTGAATATCCTTTTTTAAAAAAAACTTAAATTTGTATGCATAGAGGCTGCTTTTCAAAAACTTAATTTAACTGTTCCTTTTGCTCCCCCCTCAAAATTCTTCCTGAGAGAAAACAAAAGATCAATACAACAGTTTAATATTTCTAATTTAATCAAAATTGGTCCACAGTTACTGAACATTTGAAATAAAGATTTGGACAATGGACAAGCTGATCAATTTCAAGTTGTTCTGATGAATTACTATGTTAATTTCCTAAGAAGGTAAATCACAGGTTAGCATTCTTGGAGTATCAAGTGAAACATTTAAATTTTTAATAAAAAGTTGTCACCTCTCCATTCTGAATTTAAGTTTATTTTTCAACACTGCAGTAGATTTACCTCTTCGATCAGATTTGACATCATGCATATATTGAGCTTTTCCCTCCTATTTGACTTCTTTTCCTAATACTTCTCCATTACTCATTAATTTTGAGATTACTCTTGCTGGTATCTTTTCAGCAGAATACTGTTTTTGTCGAATAATTATAAGAATGCAGCATGAGCCCAATACTGACTCGTGAATAGTGTAACTTAAGAAAAAAATCTTAGTTATTTTCTGGTTGCAGTCTTTGGCTTAACAATTCCATTACTCCATTGTAGTTCTCAAATATTTGATTGGTTTCATCTGTATTAATGCTAGACCTTAATTCTGCTGTTTTATTCTAGCTGCAGGGAAACTTGAGCAATAACTTTGATTGTCTACTTAATGATAAAAACGATGCTACATGATATCATAAATGTTAATGGAGTGTCTCCCAGCATCCTTGATTCTGATTTTTGTTCTCTTCCTCTTGCAAAATAATTGTAATTCTTTGAATCTCTATCTTAATTCTGTTCCTGCTTTTGTCTCAAGAATAGAATTGTTTCAAAAGCATATTAGGCATCTTTACATTGTGTTCTCTAAGCTTCATCTACATTTCAACTGATTCTCCGAGACCTATGGGTGAACTGAAACAACAACCAGTAATGGGCAACTGCTTTTATCTATTCACAGCTACTGATTTTCTATTTGTGCAGTTGCAGACGGTTTCAAATTGGAAAAACTGGTGACAATTGACTGTTATTTAATTTGAGTAGTTAGCACATGCTAGTTTGGTATTGAATTTCTTGGAATAGAAGCACAAAAGGCACCTTGTTTAATTGAGAGCTGGGGTAACCAATTTACATTTTGTCGAAAAGAAAAATTGTGGAAGAGTGTTAAGAGGAAGGGGCAAAAATATTAATTGTCTAAAGTAGTAATTTTACTGTATTGTCATTGTCTTTGAAGCAAAGAAGCGTGGATCATATTTCTGACATTGACCTTTGTGATAATGCAGCTCCTTTAACAAGGTTCTGGTGTCCTTGGCTTTTTTTTCCCAGAGGTTGTAAAAGGCACAGACTCCGAAAAGTCAAAGTTTGATGGGTTTCAGAGCCAATTTGATTATAGCGAGCATACTGCTTCTGGAAAAAGGCTTTCAAGTTTAAAAAAAACACTTGTACAATGAAAGGGGGATAGCCAGTTTCTTACAGCTCAGCTTTTCTTCTTTTGTTTGATTTTTGTTTTGGCAGTCGGGCTCTTCACTGAAAGCAGTCAGGCAGTTGTGAAGCTGCTGAACCAAGGTGATGCTGGTCCATGCTGACCCCCTCGCTCTAATATCTCTCTTGTATGACACTTTGCTTGATTTTACTTTTTGTGCCAAGGCGTATTTTTGGGGATTGTTGCAATTATTGGGAGCATCACAGTTAAATTGGTATAATCTGTTGGGTTTCAAATAGGTTAAGTTCTTTTATCTGTTCTTTTTTGTTTGTGTTTCAATTGGTAATCTTGTAAATAAATTCTGCATTGTTCAAAACCAAAGTGGTTTGACCAGCTGCATCCCTCCTGGAATATCAGTGTTGCACCTTTTGAAACAACTAGTAAAGTTTAGGTTCTGGGCAACTCTCTTGGCATGTTTTGAGGAGGTCTGGCCCACTCTATGACAAAACCTTGGTGTTGGAGGCTGAAGCTTTGTTGCATGATACTTAATTTCAATGCTAATCCAAATTTTGTGCTGTTGTTTATCACTGGCCTACTCCAGAAACAAGCAGCCCACCTCCACCCCCCCCCCCCCAATACCCAAACAACCTGTATTGTCAGTTGTCTGAACGTTTGAACATGGCAGCCGTTACAACAAAGCAAGGGGTGTTACCTGTGATCCGCCTTTTATTATTGCTGTCAGCAAATGATTACACCAATGGATCACAGTTGCCATTCCTAAAGGAAGACCTGACCGCAAGGTTGGGAAAAGCAAGGAGCATAACTTGCAGACTCTTGTTGCGCAATAAGTTACATGAGGTTGAGAAACTCGCGTTAAGAGAAATCCAGTCATGACACTTGTCACATGGATTGCGTTTAATTAAGGGAATTCTTTTCTTCACTTCTATTGGGAATTAATATTGGCAAGATGCTGCAAGTTTGGAATAATGAAATGTCTGAATAAGTGAGTATTTAGTGCAGCTAGAATGAATTGTAGAATCATAGTACAGAAGAGGTCCTTTGGCTTGTCCAGTCTGTCACCACCTAAATACTACCGACTTTTCAGCACCAGGGTCATTAGCCTCGGAATGTTATGGCATTTCAAGTGCTCGTCCAAGTACTTTTTTAATGATTGTGAGGTTACCCACTTCAATTAATCTCGCGGGTTGGTGCATTCCACATCTCAGTGCCCTTTGGAGAAATGTTTTTTTCCTCAAATTCACTGTACACCACCTCCCTTTTCACTTTATTGACTTCAATTAAGAGGAACAGTTGCTTTCTATTCACCCTGTCCAAATCCCTCATATGCTTAAACATCTATATCAGGTCCCACCTTGATCATCTCTGCTCCAAATAAAGCAACCCAAGCTTATTTAGCCTATCTTACCGGAACTGCTGTATCCTAGGCCATATCCAAGTAAATCTCCTTTACACCCCCTCCAGTGCAGTCACATCCTTATTTTGTGAGTTTTGTACAGCTCCAACATGACCTCTTAAAATTAATGCTGTGAATATATAATGTTGTAAATTTCATAAATTTACAGGCAATGGGAGATAACTATGTCATGGAACTGAGTCACAATTTGTGTTGAATTGTTGACCGCTCAACTGATTTTCTGATCTTCAAAATAATATGTTGCTTGATTTTTGGTTATCCCACCTTGCAGTTTGCATTGGAAATGTTGTAACATTTGTGTCTATTCTTCTGGTTAAAATTGGTTACTTGTCTGCAGATTAGTGTCGGTTCTGTTCATTGGTTTCCTTTTCTTTATTTCAAAATTCAAATTGATGCATATGATGTTTACTGAGATTCTCCTCTGATCTGTTTCCCTGTGTCCCTGATCAGTGCATGATGCTTTATTTTGATGTTGATGTTCACTTTAAATAACCAGTTGGGTCACCGTTAACAAGAAGTCGTAACCTCCCCTTCATCCTGAAAGACTCTGTCTTCCTTTAATAAAATACATGCTATTTAGCCGAATATGCAATGCTATCATTTTTTGGCACTTAATTAATTTAGCTGGAACATTTTCAACTGTATCTAGAATTGCTGGTGCCGAATGTGTTCAGTCGGCATGTTATTGCAGGAAACTGATAACTACAGATTGAACCTCCAGACATTTTGAGTTAATGTGCTTAGGAAGATAATGGGAAGCTCTGTTCACAAAGTTCATGGGAAGTATAATTAGCACATTCAAACTTCTGTTTATTTGACAAATAATAAAACTCAGGAGCTTGGGCAAGCATGGCAGAATCTATCCTTTCTGGAAAATATTGACTATATAGGTTACAAATATAGTTCATCTTTGGAAAGACGTTTCTTCAATTTGCTGCTGTACATGATGATCAAATAACTTTTAGTGCCATGTTGTATTATCGTCATGTCCATAAAACATAGAGATCATAAATTGTTTTAAAAACTGTACTTCCTTGTTTAAATTTTTACATTTTTCTGTATCAATTATAAAAAAAAGCACATTTGCGTTTCCCTTAAAAGTTTATCTAAATTTGTTCAAGCAATTGAGATTTTTGTTATCGTTAAGATAAGTTGTCATGGTCATTGGTGTAATGTAGGAAAACTTGATATCGAGTTTGTACACAGCAAAACCCCACAGACAGCCCTGTGATAACTAGATAATCTGCCTCATGTTTTTAGGGATCAATGTTAGCTCGCACTCCTCTGTGCAAATTAATATAGTTGCAATCTTTAATGCCTAAATCAGAAGGAAAATGGGCCTTCATTTTAATGTTGCATTCAAAAGTTTACATTACAGTGCAATACCTTTTTGTACTGAATAGACATTATACAGAAAAAGTACAACTTTATTTTATAAATATGCATTGTGTTGGCAAAATCAACTTCTTTCAAACGTTGTTTATAATGTGTATTCAAACTTAAATTATTCTGAATTCTTTCCCTTGCTTTCATGAGGCGTGAGCTTGACTTGAATCAACTATATTTTGTCTCTGAACTAAGTGACTTGCTCGGCCTTTACAGAGGGCAGATGAGTAACTTGGGTGACACAGTAGCTCAGTGATTAGCAGTGCTGCCTCACAGTGCCAAGGACCCGGGTTCGATTACAGCCTTGAGCGATTGCCTGTGTGGAGTTTGCACGTTCTCCCAGTGTCTGTGTGGGTTTCCTTCCACAATCCAAGGTGTGCAATTTAGGTGAAATGGCCATGGTAAATAGCCCATAGTGTTCAGGGTTGTGTAGGTTAGGTGCATTAGTCAGGGGTAAATATAGGATATTAAGGTCAGGGAATAGGGTTGTGTGGGTTACTGTTCAAAGGGTCACTGGGGACTTGTTGGGCTGAAGGGCCTGTTTCCGTACTGTAGGGATTCTATGATTCTATTTGCCAGATTTATTGTTGATTTTAAATTGCACCAGCCATGGCAAGCCACAGTGCAATTGCCTGTGGTAAAACATTGTTGCTAATCATGGAAATATTACTGCAAATGAATAGGAAGCAAGTCTTGCTCCAATTGTATAGGGTCTTAGTTGTAGGTACTTGCTTGTTGAGTACATTTGAGACTAAGGCAGATGTTTGGTAGTAAGGGATATATGAAGATAATGTAGGAAAGTGTAGCTCAAGTAGAAGATCACCCATCATATGATATAATCCAGAAAATGAATAGTTTATTCAACATGATGCCTGGTATCTTTGTTTTTTTTAATATGGATATTTTATGTTTATTATTTAGGGATTTGCTGTTAATCCAGTAAGACAATATAATTGTATTTCAGCTCTATACTTAGGAACCATTGTGACCACCTCATCAATGTTCACAAGTTTTACTATGTTTGCAAACCACTTCCTTTTTAGTAAGAGTAACAGTATATGCTAATTTTATCCCTGTGACAGGCATAAAATATTTCTTGAAAACAAAAGAGGAATATGTACACACAAAAGATAATAGTTGAGACAGCTGGACTATAAAACAATCACCCAAACATTTTGTTAACAATCACTAACCACTGCCCACTGTTGGAAGTTGTTTGTGTTTACATAGTGAAGACAAAACTGTATCTCCTTGTTTATCACCCTGCAAGCATGCACTGCACAAACTTGCAAGAAAGAGTATATAGTCACTTGAAAATGTACTGGAGTAAATCTTGGACCAAACCATACTGCAGTTTCTGAAGACGAGGGGAGAAAGTCTTAAAAAGGAAACCGTACAAATCCAACAAAATTTGAGTAGATTTAAACAGTCCAGAAAATTATCTGTTTTATTTTTATAGAATGGTTGTTGACAACTCAATTGATCAATGACACCAATGACAATTAGTGCCATTGCAAAGTGTTGACAGTGAGATTTGGGTTTAGAATTTGGGGTGGAGTTGAGATTAGCATGAAGGTGAGAAACCACTTTTGGAAGCAGTTTGCTAGTTTGTATAGCTGATAATGTAGGCCAGCAGGAGGCTGGAAGAACATAGCAAGCCAGGAGGTGGAGAAGTCAACATTTCGAGTGTAATCCTTCAGGACTGGGGGTGGGTGTAAATGGCGCTGCAGTTGGGGGGTTTGGGACTTGGGAATGGGGGGGAGGGGTTGCTGGGTGGTTGTGGTGGGGCAAGGATAGGTGAACACAGGTACAACCTGGTTAGTTGATGTGAGTAATAAATCCTGTTGGTAGTTGGAAGGAATGGAAGGGAGGGGGAGGGCCTGGAAGGGAGTAGAGGGATGGGAAGGGAGGTTATTTGAAATTAGAGAACTCAGTGTTGAGCCCTCCGGGTTGTAGGCTGCCCAGGTGAAAGATGAGGTGTTGTTCCTCCAATTTGGGGTCTGATTCGCTGTGGCAGCAGAGGAGGCCAAGAATGGTCATGTCGGCAATGGAGTGGGAAGGGGAATTAAAATGGGCAGTAACCATGAGGTCAGGTCATCCCCTGAAGGCCTGGCTGAGATGCTTGGCAAAACATGCCCTGAATTTATGTTTGGTCTCCCCGTCATAGAGAAGACCGCATCAGGAGCACCGGATACACTAAACTAGGTTGGATGAGACACAGGTGAACCTCCGTCTCACCTGGGAAGGACTGTTTATGGCCGTGGGTGGGGGCATTCTGTACTGGCAGGTTTTGTGTCTTTTACATTTGCAGAGGAAGGTATATCGGGGGTTCTGGGGCATGGTGGAGAAAAGGGCACTAACCATGGATTGGCGAAGGTGGGGAGGGGTACATGGTTGTAGCCTCTATTTGGAGTTGGCGGAAGTGTTTAAGGATGATATGTTGGATATGGGGAATGGTGGGGTGGTAGGTGAGGATGAGGGGAACCCTCTCTTTATTGTGTTCAGACGGGAGAGGGTTTAGGGCAATGAAGGTGTGGTGGAGGGCTGCCTAGATGATCCAGGCAGGGAAAGCTGGCAATAGCGAAAATTGTCAATAATAGAAATATTTAATAGAAGTTTTAATGACAGTTTTGTTCAATTAGTGTTGGTCTAATCACTGATTCTGATTAGCTTTGCATATTTTTACTTTTCTAAATATTTGCTATTGTTATTCAGGTTTTACCTAATCTACATTTTACAGACAGACCTGTGGGTTGATTTGATAGACAGAGGTATTTGAGACTTGTATTTAATTTAGGGTCACAACATTTTTTTACATATTTACTCACAAATTATATTTTGATTTGTTTAATAATTTTCTTTTTCTAGCCACCCTGTAGCCAATTGCCTAAAGAGTACATATAACTATGCTCCAGCCACTGCTAAAGCCCTCTGGTGTGTATATCACCAGATGTGATAAACAAAATCTAAAATTAAAGGCTCTTAATTTGAATAGAGTAATAGAATCATAGAGTTGTACAGCACAGAAACAGACCCTTCAGTCCCACTTGTCCATGCTGACCAGATATGCTAAATAAATCTTGTCCAATTTGGCCCATATCCCTCTACACCCTTCCTATTCATTTATTCATCCAGATGCTTTTTGGATGTTGTAATTGTACTAGCCTCCACCACTTCCTCTTGCACCTTATTCCATGAACACACAACCCTCTGTGTGAAAAAGTTGCCCCATAGGTCCCTTTTAAATCTTGCTCCCCTCACCTTAAACCTATGCCTTCTAGATTTAGACTCCCCCCCCCACCCCAAGGAAAAGACTTTGTCTCACTTTTATCTTAAATGTGTGATTCCTTATTTGAGATTATACTCTCTAGTTCTCGACTTTTCTGCATCTACCCTGTCAAGCTACCTAAACATCCTGCATGTTTCAATAAGGTCACCTCTCATTCTTGTATGTTCCATTGATTCAAGACCCAATCTACCTAATCCTTCCTCTAACCTTTTCATGCCTAGTATCAGTCTAGCGAACCATCTCTGGATTGTCTGCAAAGACAACATATCTTTCCTTCAATAAAGGCTCCAGAATTGTTCACAGTATTCCAGCTGTGTTCTGATCAGTGTTTTGGATAATTTTAACAAAATCTCTCTATTTTTATACTGTATTCCCTTTGAAATTAACACCAGTATTCCATTTTCCTTCTCTGTTATTCCCTGAACTTGGATGCTGCTACTTTGTGACTTGTGGATGAGGACTCCGTATCCCTCTTCTATAGCTTTCTACAGTCTCCCTTAATTTAAATGATATTCACTGACTCTTCTTTCTGCCAAAGTGCTCATAGGGCAGACCTCAGATTTCCCAATACTATATTCCATCAGCCAAGTTTTTGCCTACATTCTTAACCTGTCTATCCATTTGCAGACTCTTTGTTTTCCTCTCTGTTTGCCAGCCCACATTTTTTGTCATGGGCAATCCTGGCTATTGTATGTTCACCTTCCTCATTAAAATCATCAATTTATATTGTAAATCATTGTAGCCACAGTATTGGTCCCTGTGGTAGTACAGATTTGCCATCCTGAAATTGTCCTCCTCATCCCGAGTCTGTTTTCTATTAGTTAGTTTTTTTATTTTGCACCACATAATTTCTATAGATCAGACATCAGTAGTTTGGAGGAGCTTGAAAGTCAGGTAGGTATACGGATTCAGTAAATGGTATTGGTGGAGCTTCAGATTTTGACTTTGACTAACAGTTATGAACAAGGTTCTTGTTACTTGTGTGGGTGAGGTGAAGGACTGCAGAGTTGCTGAGCAAACTGTATTGGTACTATAGTGTGAAATACTATTCGAGTGGGAAGAGCAACCGAGAATGTGTTGATGGGTGTGGAAGTATAGTTATGGAGCTACTGTTCTCTGCGGTTTCACTGCTGTGAGATTTGGAGGTGCCAGGAATAAAGACATCTCAAGACTGAAGATGAATCTGGAGTGGAATTGTTCATGGTCGACATACAAACTAATGTCTTGGGTAGAACTAGAAATGTTTTGTTTGCTGATAGTTTTGAGGAGTTATAGTCCAAATTGAAACTTTGATGTTCTGTATTTTATTTGAATCGTTATCTTATGAAATGCTAAATATCATAGATTAGAGAATTAAATGCATTGCTCGGAATAGTGTGAGAGGAACGGGGTTTGGATTCATTGGACGCTGCTATCATTATTTAAGAAAAAGAGAAATATTCTCTAATGTATGCAGTGTAAACTAGGCTAGAACCAGTGGCCTTATAAGTTTTATAAAACTAGGACTGAAAGTAGGGCTTTAAATGAACAAAGGTGTTCAAGTGAAGGGTGTTTGGAAAAGCTATAGAGAAAAGTGCTATGCTGTTAAGGCAACTGAAATGCAGGTCAGAATGAGCAGGGTGAGGAAGGGACAGTGACCGTAATTGTGCATCGATGAGTAAGATTTGTGTAGGGTCTAATATTAGTTTTTTGAAAAAAGGAATTGAATGCTTTTTATCTGAATACGCGAAGCATCTGTACTAAGATTTGTGAGCTAGTGGCGCAAACAAAGGTAAGCGTTTTTAAATCTTCTCGCCATTACAGAGACATGTTTATATGGTGACTAAGATTGTAAAGTAAATATTCCAGCTTATTTTTGGGGGTGGGAGTGGGGGATGAGGATGCAAACAGAATACCAAAGGAAGAGAATTGCCTATAACAAATAATGGCATCATGAAGTAGAGTCATTAGGGGTGGATATTGGAATAACAGAAGTCTGAAAATAATGCGGATCCCTTGCAATAACTATATACAGTTGGACAGTGTATTAATGAAAGCGATGCAGCCTTTAACAAAAGTAGTATAATCATTTTGGTGAACTTTAATCATCTTTTAAACTGGATGATTCAAATTGGCAACGATAGTCTAGAAGAGAGGTTTGTAGAATGTTTTCCTGCCACATTTCTGAAGCAAACTTGGAATCAATTAGCAACAAAGCTATTGTAAATGTTTTGTGTAATAGGGCAAAGTTAATTGCGTTCAGCAAAAGCTGATAACATAATTGAATCCCATGTTAAGTTTGAAAGCTCCAAGCTCCAACCACAGGCAAGAATCTTAAACCTAAAGCCAATTACATGAAGCAAGAGCTGGCTATGGTTATTAAAACAAGTAGTCTTAATAGTTTGGTAAATAAACAGTGCGAAATTTTTATTTTTAAAAATTCAAGGTTTAACAAAATGTGTCCCTTTGGATCCATCTTGCTGTAATATTATTATTCCTCGGACTTAAAGTTAAGCGTAATAAAATAGAATGAGACTAAACTAGCCATGAATGTAAAAACAGCTTATAAGAGTTCTTACAAATCCTAAAAAGGACAAGTAGCTAAAATGTCCCTTAGAGACAGGGACAAGAAAGGTTATTGTGTAGCATAAGGAAAGGACAGAGGCATTGAGCAAAAATTTTGTTTGTCTTCACAGCAAAGGTACTGTTTCATAGCAGAAATAATAGTCAAATACAAGTAGGGAACCAAAGATAATCAATCCTTCAATTTCAGCAGGAACAAGTTATTGGAGAAATGCAAAGCACTGAACTCTGATTTCCCAGGACCAGGTGGTCCACATCCAAGTTCTAAAAGAATTAACCAGCAAAGATAAGAGGATAAACTGATTATAATTTTCTAAAATTCTTTAGATTCTCACATGGTTCTACCAGATTGGAAATTTGCAAATAGAAAAACTCTTTCAAGAAATGAGAAGGAAGTAAACTGGGAACAATAGGCTAGTTTGCTTTACATGATTCAGTGGTGAAGTGCTCAAATCTGTTAAAAATGCCTGTCCTACTGATGTCTTCAAATTATAGTATCATTCAAAATGAACATGGTTCTACAAAAGTACAATAGTGTTTGATAAATTTAAGGCTATAACTGATAGGGTAGTGAAAAGGATAGATGTAATATACTTTTATGTTTAAATATGTTGCACGCAAGTGAATAAATGAGGTAAGAGCTCATGTAGTTGGAGGCATGGATAGCATGGATAGAGGACATTTAAGAGAAAGGAAGTGAAAATTAATGATTCATGGAGCATTTTTTTGAACTGGCAGACTGTAACTTGAAGTACAACCAAGACCAGTGCTCGGTTCTTTGCTGTTCAAAATGCACATCGATGATTTGTATGAAGAGACCGACACTAAGGGCAATGTAAAGTTAGTAAGAATGGCAATTGCAAGGCAGGTACAGAGGCTACAAATGGATATAGAACATAGAAAAATACAGCGCAGTACAGGCCCTTTGGCCCTCGATGTTGCGCCGATCCAAGCCCACCTAACCTACACTAGCCCACTATCCTCCATATGCCTATCTAATGCCCGTTTAAATGCCCATAAAGAGGGAGAGTCTACCACTGCTACTGGCAGGGCATTCCATGAACTCTCAGATATGGTTAGGTTAATAATCTGATGTGGTCCCGTATGAGGAAATGTGAGGTTATTTACTTCAAAAAAGTAGAAAAGCAGAATACGTTTGGATGGCATATGAGAAGTACCAAGTTAACATTCATGCACATCCTTCACTTTAGAAAGGCAAACACGATGGTCTTTATTATAATGTGATAAAAGAAAGAGCAAGGATATCTTTTGACAACTCTGTACAGGGCTTGGAACTCACTAGCATTAAGTATTTGTTGTCTCCTTATCTAGTGAAGGATGAAGCTGTATTTGAGGTGGGTCAGACTTTCACGATTTATTTCTGGATGAAAATAGTATGCGATTTTGGAGATTTATAGCTCAGGTTGTGGATCAGATTGTAAGTTTTCTTGCTGAGCTGGTAGATTTGTGTCTTGGTCTGTTTTGGTAGATATTATTTGCAGTTCTGTTTCTGAGACGTTGGTAAATGGGGTCCACATTGACATGTTTGTTAATGGAGTTCTGGTTTGAATGCCTAGCCTGTAGGAATTCCCGTATGTGTCTTTGTTTAGCCTGTCCACGATGGATGTATTGTCCCAGTCGAACTGATGTCCCTCTTTGTCTCTGTGTATGGATACTAGTGATAGTTGATCATGTCTTTTAGTGGCTAGTTGGTGCTCATGTACCCTCGTGGCTAGTTTCCTTCTCGTCTGTCCAATGTAATATTTGTTGCAGTCCTTGCAAGGTATTATCGCAAACATGACTAACTATCACTAGTATCCATGCACACAGACAAAGAGGAACACCAGTTTGACTGGGACAATACATTCGTCCTCGGACAGGCTAAACAAAGATATGCACGGGAATTCCTAGAGGTTCGGTATTCAAACCGGAACTCTATTAACAAACAGGCTATCATAAAGGGCATTATTTTAAGGTGATTGGAGGAAGATTTAGGGGAGATGTCAGAGTTAGTTTCGTACACAAAGGGGTGGGTGCGTGGAATGCACTGCCAGTAGTGATAGTAGAGTCAAATACACTAGGGACATTTAAGCGACTCTTGGATAGGCACATGGATGTTAGTAACAAGTAGGGTACATAGGTTAGTTTGATCTTTAGAGTAGGATAAAAGGTTAGCACAACATCAAGGGCCAAAGAGCCTATACTGTGCTGCACTGGTCTAGTCCTATATCGATTTCGGACCTCATTTATCAACCCCTCAGAAACAGAACCTAAAGTGATATCACCCACTGCAACAGACCAAGACACACACATAGCAAGTGGAACAGAACACCGTGCTTTATCAGAGGCTTACTGTTGTTACCTAGCATGTTGTGACAACATGTCTGAGAACAAATCTACCAGCTCAGTGAGCAAACTTACAGCTATGAGAATAATATCCCAAATTGAGAAGCTGAGTATATTAACCTCCTACCTTCTAGAATTTAGAGGAGTGAGAGGTGATCACCTTGAAACTTGAGTCTGATGGGGCTTGATAGGTGCTGAGAGATTATTTTCCTTAGTTTAGAATCACAGAATCCCTTCAGTGTGAAAGCAGGCAATTTGGCCTGTTGAGTCCACAGCAACCTCCCAAACAGCAGCCCAGCCAGACCCACCCCTCCTCACACTATTCCCATGACCCCACATTTCCCATAGCTGACCTACGTAACCTGCTCATCTTTGGACTGTGAGAGGAAACTGGAGCACCTGGAAGAAACCCCTGCAGACGCAAAGAAAATGTGTGGAGTTTGCACAGACAGTAGCCCGAGGGTGCGAATCAAACCCGGGTCCCTTGTGGTGTGAGCCACTTGGTTGGAGAATTTAAGTTCACCAAGGTTCCTTAGACAGCACGTTGCAAACCCATTTCCACTTGGAAGGACAAAGTGAGCTGATACCTGTGAACACCACCATCTGCAAATTCCCTTCACTATCTTGGATTAGAAATATGTTGCCATCCCTCCTCAGTTGCTGAATCAAAGTCCTGGCGTTCCATCCCTGATGACATTGTGGGTCCACCAACAGCACGTGGGCTACAGCGGTTGAAGAAGACCATTCACCACACCTTCTCCAGGGCAACTAGGAATACAATAAATGCTGGCCAGCCTATATCATGCAAGTTCGACTGGTGAATTTAAAAAAAAACTGAAAGGCAAAGTCTCATGATATCCAGTCATTTAAGACTGAATTAAGAATGTTACTTTTCATAATTTAAATAGTGTGAATGCTTCTTGCTCCCTAGTGACCAAGTTTGAGAATTTTGGACTTGAGGGGAATCAAGAGATTGGATATTATGTGGGTAAGTAGAATTGAGATAATAGGTCATTCATAATCTTATTGAATGGCAAAGGACGCTTGAGGCACTGGACCACTTACTGCTGCTGCTAGTGCTTTTCTTTTTTTAATATGAGCACAAAAAAAGCATTTTCAGTTGTAGGAAAATTAAATCCAACACCAATGTCAGTAAGGTAAATTCCCCTCTGGAGACTTGAGCATAGAATTTAAGCCGACTGTCCAGAGCAGTTCATGAGTGCCAAGCATTGAAGTGCTTCCATGCCTGAATGAATCTCTGTGCTAAAATTTGGACCCTAGTCATTCTGGTGGAATCCAAAGTGGGAAACAAATTATTGGCGAATACATGTTACTTGTACGATTGACTATTATGATACTCTTGACACCTTCCATCATCTGATATAATTGAGTAGCAGCTAATGGAATGATATATGGGCAAGTTGGATTTATTCTGTCTCGTGGATTTTTTTTAATGTTATGTTCTTTGAAAGTGGGTGTTCTGGCATGGTCAGCATTTATTGCCCAAACCCAATTCTCCAGCAGGTGGTGATGCCCTGAACTGCAGCAGTTTATATGGTTATAAGTATACTTCTAGTGCTGTTAAAGAGTGAGTTCCATAATTTTGACTCAGCAGCAGTGAAAAGATCTTGTTAATTTTCCATGTAAGGTTGGTGAGTGACTTGGAGAGGACCTTGGTGATGATTCGTGTGCCTGTTACATTTATTTTTTAAGGTGGTAGGTGTTGGGAGTTTAGAAAGTGTTCTTGAAGTAACTTTACCAGCAGTTAGAATGCTTCTTTCAATTGTTACACGCAACTGTCATTGTGCAGCTGTGATGGATCGTATGCCAATAAAGTGGGCTGATGGCTTTGAATGCTTTTGAGTTTTTTATTGTTGCTGAACTTCATTTAGCCAAGCAATTGAAGAGGCTATATGATTACTTAAAAGGCTACTGTGACACATTGCTAGTGTCCCTACTTCTGAGCTACGTAGGCCTGGGTTCAAGTCACATCTCCTCGAGAGCTGTGTCAAAACTGGTCTGAACAAGTTGACTTTTTGTTTAAAAAATGCTCTTGTGGTAGTGTCCTTTCCTCTGGGTCAGGAGAGTCTGGCTCAAGTTCCAGCTGCTCCACAGATGTGCAACAGAGTTCTGAACAAGTTGGTTAGAAAATACCTCAATGAGTTATATAAAGGCCATTCAGTCCAACTATGGTCTTTCCTCAGCTTACAGATTTGTTACCAGTATTCCATCATATTGCTGACTTTTATGCTTTGTAGATGGCAGACAGGTGTCGGAAAATCGGGAGATGAGTTATTTGCTGTAGAATTTTTTGCCTGTTCCACTTTTATAACCACAATATATAGCCAGTTGTTTCTGGTCATTGTCAGAATGCTGATGGTCGGTGATTCTGAGATGGTAATGCCATTGAATATCAAGAAGAGGTTAGGTTCTATGTTGGGAAAGTTTCTGCCTGGGACTTGTGTTGTTAATGCCACTTCCACTCCTCAGTCCAAGCCACAATATTATCCATACCTTGCTGCATGAGGATACAAAATTCTTCAATATCTGAGGAGTTGTGAATGGTACTGAATCTGACCATGTGTTAAAGCTGCAGAATACAGTTCAATGTAGGAGACTAACCTGAAGACCTCCTGCAGCAATGACCTGGGTGAGTTGAGCTGAGATGATGGGTCTCCAACCATTGCAACCATCTTCGTTTGCTAGGTAAGACTGTAGCCAGTGGTGAACTTACCCCCTGGTTCCCATTGACATAATTAATTTTGGTGGTGTTCATGATTCTACACTGTGTCCTTGACATCAATGCTGTATTTGACTATCTCTCACCTCACCTCTGGACTTTCCATCTTTTGCCTATTTGAGCTAAGGCTGTATTGAGGTCCGGAGCTATCTGGCCTGACAGTATCCACGGTTATTACTGTGCAAGTGCTACAGCTATCTCTGTTAACATCTTCGCTCCCATTGCTGGGCTTTTATATTAACTGGATGCCAGAGTCATTTTTCTATTGCAACTGGTTGACTTAGAGATTGATGACAGTTAGTCATGGTGACTAATTATGATGCATATGTCTCTAGCTCAGTTGCCAGAATTATGTTAAGGCCTGTTGTCTTTACTATATCCGGTGTATTTATCTGCTATGTCATGTGAAGAGATGAGGATACTGGAATCTACAATGTCAATCTCCAATTATTTTCTTCAGCTCAACTTCTCCGATGAAGAGTGTAGGGTTGCCAGCTTACCACATCAAGTTGCAAACATCTAAAGTCCACTCTGCTTTGGCTCTAATCTGAAGCTATGCTCTGACCTGATTGAAGTGACAAATATTCATAGAACTGCCTTACCTTGTGCTTAGTTATTGATTTAATGCATTGAAAATGGGACCACTACTTCTGTCTATAGTTTGAGGTTCTTAACGTAAGTATTCAGGTAACTGTGCAATAGTTTTGTCGGCTTGAAATCAGCTTGCAATGTATGCATAGTGCTCTTGGCTAGTGTTCTTTACTGTGAGGGCAAAAGTTTAGTTGCTTGCTAGCCTTGGAGAAAAGAGAGACATTAGGCTCAACTTACTGATTAGTTGCAATGTACAATGCCTTATCCTAAGATCTAGTTTTAGAATGGTTAGTTTCTTTTTTCTGACTGTCTGTGTTTCATTTTATGCAGTGATTCTGCAATCTGCTTTGCTGCAGAGTAGAGGGTTTGTGGTGGTGACTCCTACCAGTGGTTATGAATGGTCATGTGTGATGGGTATATTTGTGAGGTTGAGCTGAGAGAAAACTTGTTGGATTGATTCTGTTGCCAACTGATGGATGTCCAGTCTAGCAACTATACTGTAGGCTTGGCCATATCATTTAATAAAGGGATGACTGAGTTGCTGTCAATGGACATTAAAATTTTCTTACCAAAAGTACATTTGGTAGATCAATTCTCATGTGTCCTCCAAGTGGTAAACATGGAGAAGTTACTATTTCAAAGGAACTATATAAATATTAGAACTCACATTGTTCTTTTGTCCAGCTTATACATTTGTCATCCATATGAGCAGTTGTCTCAAACTAATGATCTTCCACATGACCGATGTGAAGGATTGTGATGCGACCATAGTTGTTCATTTCAAAGCAAACACTTCTTAATTGTCCTTCATGAAAAGAAAATCATCTGAACAAACTTCTAAAAATGTTCTCTAATTCTGGCCTCTTGAGCATTCCAATTTGCACTGAGTCACCATTCATTGATTGCCCACTTTCATTCCTTTTGGAGATGGGCTTTGCTGGCTGAGACCAGCATTTTTTGTCTATCTCTAATTACCAAGAAGGTGGTGGTGGGTCACATCTTTGAACTGCTGCAGTCCATTGGTATAGGTACATCCGCAATTTGGAAGGGAATTCTAGGGTATCAACCCAATGACAGTAATGGGTGGCAATATATTCTCAAGTCAGAATGGTGAGTGATTTTGAGGAGAACTTGCAAGGGGAACTCCCATGCATCAGTTATCCATGTACTTGTGAATGGTAATAATTTGAAAGATTCTATCTAAACAACCTTGGTGAATGTCTACTGCATCTGGTACATGGTGCACTCTGCCTTGACTGTGCATCGGTGGTGGAGGGAGTGAATGATTGTGATTGTGTTAAATTGAGTTGCTTGCCATTTCCTGGATGGCGTCAATCTGAAGTGTTGTTGGATGGAGCTGCACTCACCCAGGCAAATTGGAAGTATTTCATCACACTCCTAATTTGCACCTTGTGGATGGTGAATAAGCTTTGGGGAATCAGGATGAATTATTTGCAGCAGGTTTCCTAGCCTCCGACCTGCTCTTGTAGCTACTGTATTTCTATGGCAAGTCTAATTCTGTTTCTGTTCAGTGGTACCACCAGGATTCAAATAACGTAGATTTGGCGATGGTAATAATGTTGCATGTCCAGGAATGATGGTTAGCTGCCTTGGAGATGCCATTGCCTGACCCTTGTGTGCAGGGATGTTACTTTCCACTTGTAACTTGTCAGCCTAAGCTTGTATATTGTTAAGGTCATGGCTTGTTTCAGTATCTGTGGAGTTGTGGACAGTGCTAAACACTGTGCAATGTTCACCAAACATTTTCAGTTCTGACCTGATGATTGACAGAACAGCTGAAGATGGTTGACCCTAGAACACTATTCAGAGGAACCTAACAGCACTTGGTGGTGCAGTGATAGTATCCCTATCATTGGGCCATGAATCCCGGGTTCAAACCCTACCTGCTCCAGCAGGGTGTAATAGATTGTTTAGAAAATATCCACCTTGAGGAATTCCTTCCTCCTGACATCCTAAATTCTCAAATTCCTTCCTTAATCCCTCCACCTGTCTTTCAATTTTGAGAGTTGTTCAAATCTGTATGATATTTCTGCGGCCTAAAGGCAAATTTTGTGAGATACTGCTCCTGTGAAGTGGCTTGGGACATTTTATTATATTGAAGGTATTGTATAAATACAAAATTGTTTTCTGATGGAAAATTATGGAGCTACCATTTCTGTGTCATAAGCCAGGTTTTTACTAATTCTTCTTAATCTGGGCAAGAGACTAGTGAATTCTCCTATTAAATCTTCCTAACTCTCTGGAGAGCAAAGCAATTAAAATACTCTAAGTCTCCTGTATAGATGTTATCGAAGTAGAATACTGCAGCCAAAATGTTTAAGCTGGTGTAATTCACAAGGTGCTTTTTGTTTGAAGTAGTTCCTCTATGTCGCATTAAAATACTTTTTTTTAATTTAAAAATGTTTATAGGTGGATTCTCCATCGTGTTCTTGGCTCGAACTGTCAGTGGTGTACGTTGTGCCCTAAAACGCATGTATGTTAATGATGCCTATGACCTGAACATCTGTAAAAGAGAAGTCACTATTATGGTAAGGAAACTTTGATTTAGGTAAATTTGATTTGCAGTGACACCTGGAAGAATATTTATACAACTCCATCATGTCCCCCTTCATTCTCCTCTGTTCCGAGGAATACAATCCCAATTGGTCCATTCTCTCTTCATAACTGAAACTCGCCAGAATACGTGTGCACACCAAGGTCCCTCTGATCATCAGTGCTTCCCAGGGTCCTACTGTTCATACTGTATTCCCTTGCCTTGTTTGTCATTCCCAAGGGCATCACCTCTCATTTATAGTTATTGGAAACCAATGGAATACTGCCAGAAGCGTGATTGTATGTTTTTTGCTTCTCAACTCTCATCAAGTTAGTTCTCTTTACCCCTCTTAATGACATTCCCCCTTTCCAAAACATTTCTTTTGAGTGCTGTCACACTCCCTCTGTTAATTCTTCCCTATTTTAGACTCTTTGTACTTTCGAACATTAAACACCCAATTCTTATTATTTTTTGTTATTTTGTTAAACACTTGTTAAATGATTCTTTCTGTACTGTAGCCTATGGTTTCTAGGTTTTAAAAGAAAAGCTGTCATCGCCCTACCAAAACACAGGGTTGTTCTCTCATCAGAGAGATAGGCACACAAGTGATGGTTTAATGTGAAATTCAGCAGGCATTAGGTGAGGAGAGAGGTTGAGGAGGACAGAACCCAGTCAGTCATGGTAACCCCAGTCAGTGCAGGAATTGAACCAATGCTGCTGGCATCACTCTGCATCACAAACCAGCCATCCAGCCAAGTGAGCTAACTGACCCATACTCTAAGTTCTAGGAGGCTCTCACTCAAATACAGATGGGTTGCACCTCAGTAGGACTAGGACTAATGTGTTAACTTGAAGTGTTATTTTAAGATGTCTGTGAAATGTTTTGTCTTTTATAGGTTTATGATAGAAACCATAGGCTACAGTACAGAAAGAATCATTTAACTCATTGTGTTTGTACCAGCTGATTAAACTACCTGCCCTTTCTAATCTCATTTACCAGCAATAGCTCTTTGCCCTGCAGCGCTTCAGTTGAGGATCCAGGTTGCTTTCAAAGTTTCACCTCAAGCACTAAATTGGGCTGCAAATTCTAGGCACCCACCACCCTATGGATGAAAAAGCTTTAAGATAGGTCAATGAAATATTGCATATGAAATTTGAGCTTAAGTTGTGAGATGTACGTTAATCCACTAAAGTGTGCCGTTGTGTAATGCATCAAGTGTTTAACAAGAATGTAAGATCTTAATATCTTTTTGTTGTGAATTCTGTTTTGCTTTCTTTTAGAAAGAGCTCTCGGGCCATAAAAATATTGTTGGTTATTTGGATTGTAGCATTACATCAATTGGTGATAATGTTTGGGAAGTGCTTATTCTCATGGAATATTGCCGTGGTAAGTGTTATTTTAAGATGTCCGTGAAATGTTTTGTCTTTTATAGCTTTATGATATACACAAATGCTTTGGTTTCATTTGTATTTTTACTTAATTACCTTAGTTGCCCTTTGAGCTGAATATCCCCTGAGAAACCCAGTGACTGGAGTAAGCGATTGCTTCTACTAGCCTGAGAATATCACGGATTATTAAATTTTTGACTACTATTAATAGTTCAAGCAAATAATATTTGTATACTTTTTTTTCTTTTGCAAACAAATGTTCAAAGGTGAAAAGTTGTCAGGACTTTACTTTGGGTGGACTTAGAATCATGGAGATGAACAGCATAGAAACAGACTCTTCAGTCCAACTCCTCCATGCCGACAGTTATCCGAACTTAATCTTGTCCCATTTACCAGCACTTGGCCCATATTCCCCTCAACCCTTCTTATTCATATACCCATTCAGATGCCTTTTAAATGCTGGAATTGTACCAGCCTCCTCCACTTCCTCTGCCAGCTCATTCCATACATGCACCAGTGGCTGTGTGGAAAAAGTTGCCCCTTAAATCTTTCCCCTCTCACCCTAAACCTATGCCGTCTAGTTCTGGACTGCCCCACGCCAGGGAAAAGTCCTTGTTTATTTACCTATCCATGCCCCTCATGATTTTATAAACCTCTATAAGATCACCCCTCAGCCTCTGACGCTCCAGGGAAAATGGCCTCTCCCAGTAGCTCAAATTCGCCAACCCTGGCAACATACTTGTGCATCACTTCTGAATTGTGTCAGAGAACTTGTGCAGACTCAGGATCCTGGTTCTGAAGTGGCTATGAATGTTCAGAAACAATGTAATGCATGCAAAACATGGCTGACTCCCTCTGTCCCCCAATCAAATTAACTTAATCACACTATTGTTTGGATTTCACTAGCTGTACAGCGTCTGCTTTTGCCCCCTTTGATTGTATGGACAGAGAGATTAGCAAAGCACAAGGGGAAATGTTATGAAGACTTTTTATTGTACTATCCTAACCCTTTCCTTTCTTTTAAAAAAAGGAGGAAATAATGTTTTCTGTCCAAAGTACAGCTGTTGCTGTGTTCTTAAACAAAAATCTACCTTTTTTATTGGAGGCTTTTGCTCAATAAAATAAGGTGTGCCAACACTGGAAATTATGTACTTTCCATTTTATCCTTCACGTGGTAGAATCAAGTGTTTGTGGATTGGGGGAGATTTTACAGACTTGTGTGGGAATTTTACATGCTAATTAGTGTGTTAACATCATGAATCATTGACTTCCTG
The DNA here is from genome assembly GCF_037043375.1 of Chiloscyllium plagiosum. NCBI lineage: Eukaryota > Metazoa > Chordata > Chondrichthyes > Orectolobiformes > Hemiscylliidae > Chiloscyllium > Chiloscyllium plagiosum. The sequence goes on from NW_028270139.1 coordinate 33,718,577, forward strand.
AGATTGAAACTTTTGTACAAGCAGAAATTGCTTCATGTATTTATTTGACAGCGGGACAAGTGGTTAACCAAATGAATCAGAGGCTGCAGACAGGTTTTGCTGAAACAGAAGTTCTGCAGATTTTCTGTGATACCTGTGAGGCAGTTGCAAGGCTACATCAGTGCAAAACCCCAATCATTCACAGAGATCTTAAGGTAAGAATCAGTGAAGTAAAATGTTGAACATTTTTTCCATGCTAACGAGTTGCACAGGTTGTAATAGTTCAAAATTCTAATTAATTGCAATATCGTGGATATTGGCTCCTCCAATATTCTGTTGACCTGCACTGAATTACAGTTGAAGATATTTTCATTCGAGAAATCAATATCACCTGACCGTTAAATCTCTAGATTCACTTTGAGAATTGAGCTGCACTTGGCCCCTAATCCCTTACTATCTTTGCTTTACAAAAATATTATCTATCTCTGATTTAAAATTAACAATAAATCTAACATGAACTCTTGTGGGAAAGAGTTCCAAACCTTTGTGTAGAAGTGGTTCCTAACATCTCTCCTGAATAGTTTCGCCTTAATATTTAGACTTTGCCCCTAGTTTTAGAATCTCCAACCATTGGAAGTACTTTATTTACTCTGTCTTTTCCTGTTTATACCTTGAAGATCACCTCTGAACATACTAAATTGAAGAGAAAACAGGCCTAATTTGCATAACCTGTCTTCATAACTTAATCCCTGAAGTCTTCCTATCAATCTATATTGTATTCCTGCTGAGGCGAATATAACTTTCTTAAGATGTGGTGCCCACATCTGTTTTCAGTACTCCCAGTAGGGTTTAACCAGGGTTTTGAATAGCTGTAGCATAGCCTCTGTACCCCTGTACTCTCCTAGATACAAATTCCATTGGCTGCCTTGATTATTAGCTGCACCTGTTTGTAACATATGCGCCTGAACCCCCAAGTCTATTTGAATACCCAGAATACTTTACTTCCTACTGTCTTGAAAAGTATCCTAATCTATCCTTTTTTTGGTTCAAAATGGTTAACCTTACATTGAATTCCCAACTGCTGTCATTCTGTTCCTTCATCTAATCGGAAATTATCCCTTTGTTATACTGTGACTATTGTCAGTATAAAATTACAATGTAACAGTATAAACGTGTCCTTGTAATGGTAATATTTTCTTGTTTTTCAAACTTTATCAGGTTGAAAATATTTTGTTAAATGATAATGGAAATTATGTACTGTGTGATTTTGGAAGTGCGACTCACAAAATTCTCAATCCACAAGTACATGGTGTCAGTGCTGTGGAGGATGAAATCAAGAAGTAAGATCTGTTTTATTCATTTTTTTTTACAAGCTTTACTTGTGTCTTTTTCAATATTCTGAAAGCTGACACAGTATTTTGCATTTCTGTTCATTGGCCATAGCAACTGCACTCCAGATGTTTTGCCCTTTGTTCTTTTATGTAGTTTCCACAATCATCAATCTATTGACTTTTCCCTTAATGTCTTCCATATAGCCATTGCACATTGCTTTTCAAATCAGTAGTTTTTCTTACACTTAAACTGCTGATAACAGTAGTTTTATATTTTTAACCTTTCTGCCTAAACACCATTTCTACTGTACTTATTCCTGCTTTGCTTAGATGCCAAAATTGACTTCATTTACTTGTAATCACTCTTGATGTAATTACATACTCACAGTCAACTGTGCACACTCCTTTTACCTAAGATGCAAAAACAGTTTCAAAAACAGCTGTTCAGACTTTGTTGATAGACATCTTGCTTGTGTTTTGTAGATTCTCATGAAAATGTCAAATTTTTGAGACCTATTTTTAGACCAAAAGTCGGGTGTTAACTTTTAGGTGCATAATGTTTCAAGGAATTAGCACATACTTGATCTTAGATCCAAAGAACTAAATGAAGTAAAGTGAAATTAACATTGCTAAACAATTAATTTAAATTTTCTTATTTATTAAATAACATTACAAACTGTGCATACTTTATCTGATGTATAAAAATACAACATAATTTAATTGCAGCACTTTACAGAAATCTTTTGAATCGTTCTAAATCACTCAACAATTTGCCCCAATACCCTGGTTGCATAGCAACAACATATGGCGTTTCCTCCTTCTTCTTCATTGACAGTGCTAGTAACTTCAGCATCATTCCACAAGTAATTGTCCTTGTTACTGTTGCGTGTTGTTGATATTTCACATTATACGCTTTTGTTTGGCATTATTTGGGATCAGTTTTGGGCTTATTCCATGACTCTGGGTCAGTGTTGCTCATGAGAGTTCTTGCATGTTTCCATTTTTAGCAATTTTTAAAAAAAATTGTCTTCCATATCTAATTGTTCCTTTTTTGTTTTGCACACTTTGGAGAGGCTTATTTGTACACATTCAGGGACTGAACAGCACTTAAGACTGCTCAGAACAACAGCCATATTAATGTTTGTTAATCTCGCATCACAAACTATATTGACATCAAGATGGGGTTTGAACAATAACTAGATCAGCAAGTGTGTTTCTTTTGTGCAATCATTTTTGTCTGTAATTCCACACTTTGAACTATTTCTTGCAACCATCTTCATCCATTGTTAAGACAATTAATCACATTTTGGAATTATTTGAAAACTTGAGTTCTGAAGTGCAGGTGTGGTGCACACCTTTGATTTGTATTTCTATATTGTGTGTTAAGGGCAAGATATATTCTTGGTTTTATTCATGAGATCTAAGTAGTGTGCAGTTTTTGGAAATTTATTGGTTTATGTTGTGGCTATAGAGGATATTGGTTGGGCAACTTTTGGAATATTGTGTTCAGATCTGGTCTCCTTCCTATTGGAAGGATGTTGTGAAACTTGAAATGGTTCAGAAAAAGATTTACAAGGGTATTGCCAGGGTTGGAGGATTTGAGCTACTGGGACAGGTTGTGTAGCCTGGGGCTGTTTTCCTTGGACTGTCAGAAGATGAGGTGGTGACCTTATGAGGGTTTATAAAATCATGAGGGGCATGATTAGAGTAAATAGGCATTGTTTTTTCCCTGGGGTGTGGGAGTCCAGAACTAGAGGGCATCTGTTTAGGGTGAAGATGAGAAAGATTTAAAAGGAACCTCAGGGGTAACTTTTTCACACAGACGGTGTATGTATGAAATGAGCTGCCTGAGGAAGTGGTACAGGCTGCTACAATTATATTTAAAAGGCATCTGAATGAGTATATGAATAGGAAGGGTTTAGAGGGATATGGGTCAAGTGCTGGCAAATAGGACTAGATTAGTTTAGGATATCTGGTCAGCATGGATGAGTTGGACTGAAGGGTCAGTTTCTGTGCTGTACATCTCTATGACTGTATGCACATTTTTATGTCACAGTTAAACCCTTGAGGTGAGCTGTTAAATATATTTAAGAGAAAAAGATAGAAGGGAAAAAAAACTGCTGTTGCCTGGTAACAGCAGTCCAGTATTACTAAAAAGAAAGAACCATTTAAAAGAAGAGGCTATGGGCAGTACTCTGTCAGAGAGAACAAGTTGGTAGTTGCAGAGTTGTAGATTTACAATCTTCAAAGTAGTCTGGGCTGAAAAGTCATCCTGATTGGCTTAAAAGTCAGGAAGAGAGGAGTTGCAGACGCAGAAGGCAGTGGTTGATGAGAGTTTAAGGAATTTAAAAGTAAGTGAATTGTGTAAGTATTGGAAAGAGATATTCTATTCAGAAAATAGCATTGAGTGAACCTTTGCCAAAAACAAACCGATGACAGCTGGGTCAAATGAACAAAAACTTGTAGAGATGGGCAACCTTGCGCTGAGCTTTACAGTCAGTAAGGGTTTTGCCAAGGTTAAACGAGTTGCATTTTTATTTTTAATATTAAGACCATTTCAAATAGTTCTCATGAAGTGTAGCAAAGTTTGTTTTTTTTTCTTTTTCTGTAAGAAAACCTCATATTCTTTTGTTCAGAATATATTCAGCCCTGACCTTCCAAGATAAACAAAAAACAAAAAGTTATATTTATAGTATGTCAGGCCAAGTTTCACTCTAGGGTCTTTATTGCCCAGCATTACCGTCATCTTGGATTATAGAAAAGTGGACATTCTTTTTTTGGATTAATTGTTTGAATTTAAAAGGGATCTGTCAATCTTCAGAAACAAGTACATGGATGTACTAAACACAAGAGAAGAATTGGTCTTTGTTCCAGGTATGTGTTCTTAGAACCTTTCAGGAAGGAATAGATGGTTTGTACAGTCAAAATTCTTCCTTGGTTATTGCTAATAAGAATCAGACCAAGTGAATATTTTCTGAATATTTTATTCCAAATAGGTGTTTGCTTATTATTTTAATCAAGGAACCAAACCAATAAAGATGTTGTGAGAAATTGAAATACAACAAATGCTGATGCAAGATGATTATGCAACTTGTCCTCCATAGCAGCTGCTGATAGAGAAAAATCTTAATTGGAAGTACCTCCTATATCTGAAGATTATAATCTGGTCCCATGTGTATTGAGTTGGATTAAAAAATAACTTAGTAAATGGAGAAATTGTACAGGTAGAAGATCCTTTCTCCAAAATGCTCGGGACCATCAGTTTTTCGGAATTTGGAATTTTTCGGTTTTCAGAATGTGAGTTTAATGGTGAAATTTTTAAAAATCTTACTGGAGAAGCAAACTTCTAACTAAGAACATGCTTGGCTATGCCCTCCCACATTCACAACCCCCCGCCCCCCATGTCGCATCTGAGTGACACACACAGTGCGTGTCGACATGGGTTAACTGTTTGCTCGCCAAGCAGCCTTGTTAATGAGAAAAAGTCCTTCAGATTTCCGAGCTTTTCAGTTTTTGGATGTTCGGATAAAGGATCTTCTACCTGTATTTGAAATAGTGGAACAAATCCCAAGAAAATACCTTTAAAGGTGACAGGATAAGTGGAGAAAGCATTTAATGCAGGGCCCCCTATGTTAGTAGGGGCATAGAGTACAAGAGTAAGGAAGTCATGGTGAATTTGTGTAAGACATTAATTTGACTTCAGCTGGCGTATTCTGAACAGTTGTGGATTTCACATTATAGAAAGGATGTGAGTGCATAGGAGAGAGTGGAGAAGTGATTTTTGAGAACTGTTCCATGACTGAGACGCTTCGGTTATGAGGATAAATGGCAAAAGTTGGGACTGTTCTCCTTGGAGAGAAAAAGGCTGAGCAGAGATTTGAGGAACAAGAGGGCATAGGTGATGAGAGAAATGTTTTCACTCTAAGTCATTTAGGTATGGAATGCACTGCCTGGAAGTGTGGTGGAGGCAGGTTCAATTGATACATTCAAGTAGACGTTGGATGGTCTATTTAGATAGAAATAGTGTGGAAGGGTGTTGAGAAGAAGCCGGAAATTGGCACTAGGTAATGATGCTCATTTAAAACACCGGTACAGGCATGATCCGTGTCTCCTGTGTTGTAACAATTCTTTGATTAATTCTGACTGTTATATCTGAACCATAGGCTCAAAGATTAGATCAGAAGATGTTGAGTCTCTTTGCATAAGAAAGTTGACGTATCAATTCAGTTATCTGAAACTATTTTCGAAAACATAAATAAAAAGGAGGAAGGAAAAGAGAATGAGGCCGTGATGCTTCGCTTCTCTTTAAGAGAAATGTAACAAATGAATCCTAAGTTGATAGCTGTATCAACAGCCTACTCAGAAATTGAATGAGGAGTTGCTGTTTTTTTAAATAGACAACCTATTAGTGAGAAAATGGAGATCACCAGCTTGTGTGGAACTTGAATAATCAATCTGCTGGCAGTTCCAATTGAGAATCAAAACAAAATTTTACAAGTGGCTCTCAAATGCTTGTTTGATTTGTGATGATACCATGGCTTTATGAAGTGCATTTTGTCCTTTAATTTTTGGACAGGATAAGACCATAAGACATACTAGTGGAAGTAAGGCCATTCGGCCCATCGAGTCCACTCCGCCATTTAATCATGGCTGGGCATTTCAACTCCACTTACCAGCATTCTCCCCATAGCCCTTAATTTCTTGTGACATCAAGAATTTATCAATCTCGGCCTTGAAGCCATTTAGCATCCCGGCTTCCACTGCACTCCGCGGCAATGAATTCCACTCTCTGGGTGGAAAAATGTCTCCGCATTTCTGTTCTGAATTTACTCCCTTTAATTTTAAGGCTGTGCCCACGGGTCCTAGTCTCCTCGCCTAATGGAAACAATTTCTTAGCGTCCACCCTTTCCAAGCCATGTATTATCTTGTAAGTTTCTATTAGATCTCCCCTTAACCTTCTAAACTCCAATGAATCCAATCCCAGGATCCTCAGCCCTTCATCGTATGTTAGACCTGCCATTCCAGGTATCATCCGTGTGAATCTCTACTGGACACGCTCCAGTGCCTGTATGTCCCTCCTGAAGTGTGGGGCCCAAAACTGGACACAGTACTCCAAATGGGGCCTAACCAGAGCTTTATAAAGGCTCAGTAGCACATCGCTGCTTTTATATTCCAACCTTTTATAAGTCAGAGGTATGGAGCAGTCTACTCTGCTACTGGAGTAGACAGTTTGTAAGGCATTGCGATTCTTTTTTTAAAAGTTGGAACAATAGAAGCAGCCGAAATGGGTGGGGTTAGGCCCCCACAGAACCAGACTTTTAGTTTTCAGAAGTTGTTGTTGCTGGGTTTTGAAAATGGATGGAAGCTGCAGTATATCTCTCTCTGCCGCACCACCACAGAATTTTTTCTTGATGTTTTCCTCCTGGAATGGAGAATTGGCTGAGAGACAATCTATTTTTATGAACTTGTCTTTTATCAGGGATATGTTTATGGAATGTTACTTTTGTGTAGCAGTTAGTGTTTAGTATTAAAAATCTATTATTTTAAGTTTTCCAATAGAACTAAGCTATTTCAATTTCTTTTTGTGGTGAATTTTAACTATAGTCTATGAATAAAGTATGTTTTGCTTCAAATCAGGTAGCTTGACCAGTCGAATTGCATCTGGAACACAATGCCTTACATTTACCTTTAAGTTAAGGAAAAGTTGGTCTCGACCTTATCATCTTATATTTTGAGGGGGTTTGGTCTGATCCATAACACATGGCAGATTGCTTAGTATTAGGTAAACACAGGTTTAAATACAAAGGACTGCATTTGCGAACAGATTTACTGACAAAACATCTTTTTTGGCCAGGTTTACATAAATAATTGGTTAAACTTGGTCAGACACCTTTTTTAATTTTGATTTTGTTATTTCAAGAATATATTTATAAAAATAATCTTAGTCACAATGCAGCAGCAGATCAAGGAAACAAACAAATATTGGAGTTTGACTCTGTCAAGAATAACCAAAACTATCTCTCACATATATATGCAAGACAATATTTACATGCATATGAGACTCTAGGAAGGTCCAATAACTGAATGAATCCTCATTTAACCTCAGACAGTGGTCTTTCTCCACTGCTCCTTGGAGACAGACTCCCCAAGCTTTAGTGCGTCCCTCAGAACGTAGTCCTGGACCTTGAGATATGCCCATCTGCACCACTCAGCCGAGGTCGAGACCAAAGAGTGTCTTTCGAAGTTGATGGTCCTCCAGGGACAGTTGATGTTTGTCTTGGTGTGCATCCTGGGGATCAGACTGTAGAGCACTATGGAGCTGTTTGGGCCGAACCTTGAGAAAAACACTACATCTTTCTCCAGACTTTCTTTGCTAAGGCACATTCCAGAAGGAGGTGTCTGACAGTCCCAACCACTGCACGCCCCCCCCCCCCCCCCCCACCATGAGATATTTCAGTTCTTTTACATGAAATTGTATTAATTTATCATTTAGAAGTATTCCAAGAAGTAATGAATAGTTTGGAAATGAAACAGCTTGTATCTTCTGCATTTCATTCACAATGTCATTTTTGTAAAGACCATGATTAGAGTTTGTTGTTCGGACTGTCCTAATGTTTGGGATAAAGGAATTTCCTTGTTACTGTTTGCCACTAGGAATGCCCCTAATGAGTCCACTGGATTCAGCTATTTTGAACTGATTTACAAGCTTGAGATTAGAGGACCTCAGTTGTTCTTGTGACAACATTGCTCCCTTAACAAGGTTATGTTGTCCTTGATTTGTTTTTGAAATTGTTGGATGAGAGAGTTGCCTAGAGACAAATTTGATCATTGCTAACAATACTGCCTCGTGAAAAAGGCTTTCAAGTTTTGGGAAAAAAACGCTTGTACAATGAAAGGGGAGTGGCTTGTTCTCCCATCTCAGCTTGTCTCTGGTTTGGTTTGGTTATAGCAGTCTGGCTGTTCAGAGAAAGCAGTTAGTCAGTTTTGAGGCTGCTGGTCAAAGAAACCGCTCCATGCAAAAAGGTGTTCCATGTTGAATCTCCCTGCCATCTCTCTCTCGCTCTCTTTTTCTTTCTTTCTCTCTCTTTCTTTCTCTCTCTCTCTCTCTCTCTCTCTCTCTCTCTCTCTCTCTCTCTCTCTCTCTCTCTCTCTCTCTCTCTCTCTCTCTCTCCCTCCCTCCCTCCCTCCCTCCCTCCCTCCCTCCCTCCCTCCCTCCCTCTTTCTCTCTCTCTCTCTCCTGTAAGCAAGAGTGTTTATGGGGATTGTTGCAAGTAGTTGGAATAGCACCATTAAATTGGGATAATCTGTTGAGTTTTTGGATAGGTTAAGTTATTCTAGATTATGTCCTCTTTTGTTTGGGTTTCATTCTGTTAACTTCTAAATAAATCTGTTTTGTTTATAATTAAGTGGTTGGGCCAGCTGCATCCCTCCCTGGACTACCCACATTATACCTGCTTAAAATGACTGGCAAAGTTAGGGTCTGGGCTACTTTTTTGAAATGTTTACAGGTGTCTGGCCTGGTCCATAACACTCTTCTGATCTGTATATGCAACTGCTGAGAAACACTGTAAAGTATTTAGCTTGGCCAAAGAACATTTGAAGACTGCTCAACAGACAATGGAAACTAGTGCAGATAAAAGGCCAAAGCTAAATTTTATTGTTGGAGGTGAATTATTAGTACTGTTGCTTGATTTTGGGAAACCATTGAAAGCAATTTTCAAAGAACATTATCAAAAAATGCTATCTTAAATTTTTCTATGCTATAGAGTAGTAGTGGATTTTCAATTTTTTTTCTGACCTGTAGTACTGTCGTGGCATCTGACAAATATATTAGAAATGGGTGATAAACTTGAAAGGACAGAGGAATTTCAGTTTCTCCAACATTGAACTGTTTTAAGTTATAGTTTTGCAAGTTAGTCGTTAGTGTTGCTTTCTTGTCTTTGGTTAAAACTACTTAATTGCAATAAATAGTAATTTTGTTGTTAATAAAAATCTGGTGTGCATATTCTTATAACCTGAATTAGATGATTAAGTGAAGTTTAGTAGTTTAATCAAATTTTCACATTTGTGACGATTCTGTGGATCGCGGGGCTTGATTTCCAGGGAACTGTGACAAAATTTGGCTCTTTACCCACAATTTTAAAATAAAAACAATGTAAGCCTGGGTGTAGAGTTAGTGTAAGTGAATAAAGGATAAAGACCATGTTTTGTATTAAGAAATATAAAATGGCTCCAGGAACTGCCAAAACATTCCTGCCCGCTATTTATGGCAAGTTTTAAGAGATTAGAAAAGCTAGGTTGGTGGAATTGGCAAACACATTAGAAGTGGCATTACCTGCATAGCCAAATAGTTCATGTTGAGTTATAGTTAAAGCAAGTTGAGGAACATGAAGTAGTTTGAAATAGAAAGGGAGTGGGAGTTGAAAAGAATGGAAATGAAAAAAATAGAATTGCAAGGAAGAAGAGAATAAGTACATAATCTTTAGATTATGCACTTTCTAAAAACGAACGTCAGATGCTGATGCACATTGAGATGAAAAAATGTTAGTCATAATCTAAATTCCAACATGTAAATGTTGTACAGGCCCTTCAACATTTGAGAAAAAGGAAGCAGTGTTGTTCCATGTCATTTTGAGGAAAAAGGAAGCAAGGCAACTAAGTTGGCTGAAGGAAAGCTAGGAGAAAGTAGCACTGCAGATGCTCAGTAGGCTGAGGAACTGAATAATTATTTCGCATCAATCTTCATGTTGGAAGACATGAATAATATCCCAAAAAATCAAGAAAGAGCAAGGGGGCAGAGCTGAGCATGCTGGCCATCACCAAGGCGAAGGTGCTAAATAAACTGAATGGCTTGAAGGTGGATAAATCACCTGGACCAGATGAACAACACCCTAGCGTTCTAAGGGAGATAGCTGAAGAGATAACAGAGGCGTTAGTGGTGATCTTTCAGGAATCGCTCGAATCAGGAAAGGTCTCAGAGGACTGGAAAATCACTAACACGACACCCCTGTTTAAAAAGGGAATAAGGCAAAAGACAGGAAATTACAGACCAATCAGCCTAACCTCCGTTATGAGTAAGATCCTGGAATCCATTGTGTAGGATGAGATTTCTGATCATTGGAAGTATATGGTAAAATAGGGCATAGTCACCATGGAGTCATCAAGGGGAGGTCATGCCTGACAAATCTGCTAGAATTGTCTTGAGGAAATATTGAGCAGGTTAGACCAAGGAGGGCCAATGGATGTTATCTACCTGGACATCAAGAAGGCCTTTGACAAAGTGTCGTTCAGGAGGCTACTGAGTAAGATAAGGGCCCAAGGTGACAAAGGCAAAGTGCCAGCATGGATAGAAGCTCAGCTATTAGGCCAAAAGCAGAGTGTGGGGCTGGAAGGGTCCTGCACAGGATGGCAGCCAATGACAGGTGGTGTTCTGCAAGGTTTAATGCTGGGACCACAACTTCTCACTTTAAACGTTTAACAATCTAATTGAAGGAACTGAGGGCATTCTGGCTAAGTTTGCAGATGATCCAAAGATAAGTAGAGGGACAGGTGGCATTGAGGAGGCGGGGAGGCTGCAGAAGCATTTGGACTGGTTTGGAGAGTGGACAAAGAAGTGGCATTTGGAATACAAAGTGGGAAAGTCTGAGGTCATGCACTTTAGTAGGAAGAATGGAGGCATGGACTATATTTAAAATGGGGACAAAATTCAAAGTCTGAAAAGAGACTTGAGAAACTCCTGGCCTAGGACTCCCAAGGTAAACTTAGAAGTTGAGTCAGTAGTTAGGAAGGCAAATGCATGATGGCATTTATTTTGAGAGGACTTGAATATAAAAGCAGGAATGTACTTCTGAGGCTCTATAAGGCTCTGGTCAGACCACATTTGGAGTATTGTGTGCAGTTTTGGGCCCCATATCTCAGGAAGGATATACTGGCCCTGGAGTGTGTTCAGAGGAGGTTCACGAGAATGGTCCCAGGAATGGAAAGCTTATCATACAAGGGCCATTTGAGGACTCTGGGTCTATACTCTGTGGAGTTGAGAAGGATGAGGGGATATCTAATTAAAACATACAGAATATTGAATGGCCTCGACAGAGTGGACGTTGGGAAACTGTTTCCATTGACAGGAGAGACTAGGACCCGAGCACACTGCCTTAGAGTAAAGGGGAAGACCTTTTAGAATGGAGATAAAGAGAAATGTCTTCAGCCACATAGTGATGAATCTATGGAATTAATTACCACAGAAGACTGTGAAGGCCAGATCGTTGAGTATATTTAAGACTGAGATAGGTTCTTGAATATTGAGGGTTATGGGGAGAAAGCGGGAGAATGGGGTTGAGAAACTTATCAGCCATGATAGAATGACAGTAGACTCAGTGGGCTGAATGGCCTAATTTCTGCTCTGTCTTCTGATCTTCTGGTGGAGAGTCAGAGTCAAAGTGTGACACTGGAAAAGCACAGCAGATCAGGTGCTTCTCGAAAGTATACCACTGCCTATGCAAAGTAAATTGACAGCTAGAGCAGTTGAAATGAATATTTCACTGTCCTCCCTCCTGACAAATTCTATTCTTGAAACGGAAAGGACAATTTTTACCACTTAATGAAAGGTTGCGAATAAGAATATCCAAAACCTTGTGTCCTAATCCTAATCAGAGTCAAAAGGATTGGAAGGGAACAGAAGGCAGACAAGTTACCTATACATAACATGACTTTAAATTAATGAACTACAGTCAGTTCTTCTATAACGTGATGGTTCCGTTCTTGTGCAACCCCACGTCATAGAAAAGTCATGCTTTAGAAACAGTGCTTCCTGTTGGTGCTGTAATCACATTACAGCCAAAACATGTTTTAATAGTTTGTGTTGTAGAAATAGTGTCCCCACTTCGTCAGTTGTATTGCAGTGAATTTGCGTTGACAAAATGCGTGTTATAACAGAACGACCTGTATAATAATTACTGATGAACAATTAATCACAATATGGTTCGATGGCTGTAAGTTTGGGGTCGACTTTTACATGAGAAATATGAAGAATTTTTTAATGCCAAAATGCATGAGGTTGACATTTAGATATGACCTTTTTTGACACTAGTTTATGCAGTTTGAGTCTGGAAAACATGACTTATGCTTTAATGAAGAATGGAAAACTATGAGAGTAGCATCTACTTCGATTTTTCAACTGTGCTGAAAGATGTGAGATTTACATTTTTGAATGTTAAATTAGTGTTTATGAATTTGGTATGTTTGTGAAGGGTCTTAATAATTAACCAGGTCAGTCTTTTCAGAACATGATTTTAAACAGAGCAGATGACTGGAGGCCTCCTGGAGAGTTCATGGGTTTTTGTTCATGTTGTGGGGTTTTATAACAAGAGAAAAGATATATCAAGCAACCATTTAGCAGAAGCTTACATGAATAAGTTTTTTTTTAAAACGTTAGTTAAACTTTTGAATTCAGTTATAAATAGACTGGATGGAATTCAGATGTAAGAGTAATCTCTCCTTGATAGCGGAATTTGTGCAGAGCAGTTGAGGGAATAAGTTAGCTTTTGTAAGTGTCTCAGTTATGTGAGTCAAAGGGCAAGGCCCTGAAGCTCTCAGGACTGAAGCAGTTAAGACTACCTACAGATTTGATGTGGCAGGAAAGTTTCTTTGGATTTTAACTACAAAATGATGGAATTGGGGAGCTGGTGGGACTTTGTTTTGCAATGTATTTGAAATCTTTTAAACTGCACTTTTTGTAGGCAGCTTGCTTTCCTTTACATTATTTTTTCTTTCTTTTGAATAATAATATGTTTAATTGTTAAAACTGAATTTTTAGCCTAGTGTTTTGTATCTTGTCATACTCAAAGTGAAGAACCTGTGTTATTTTGAACTATTTATCATTTCAGGAATTAGAATATTGTAACTCTCATTGTAATGTTTAGTGGGAAAACAATTTATTATTAGGTGTAACATTTCACAAAGATAAAAAAATTAATTTGCTTTGTGAGAAAAGCATTGATCCTGCAAATATCTGTTTGCTAAATGCCTAGAATATCCTGATGAAGAGCTTATGCTCAAAACGTCAACTCTACTGCTCCTCAAATGCTGCCTGACCGGCTGTGCTGTTTCAGGACCACACGTTTTGGCTAGAATATGTATAGTATACATTTCAGCTACTAGAAATTTCCCAAAGCAATTTACAGTCCCAATCAGTCGATACAGTACCAAATAGTCATACCTGAAATCATGGCATTTAATAAAAATGCATGCCACAAGTGTTGCATTATAATCCATAATGCCAAACATGTTTAGTAATTGTACATGTAATGGTTTGACATGATTCTTGTCTCCACTGGGGCAGAAGTTGGATAGGAGCCAAGAAGCACATCATTAGGTCATCAATGTGAGGGAAATACAAAATCAAACAAAGACCATGTCAAATTTGAAAATTTCACTTTGTTCCGTCTCTAGTTGGGAATGGGCATGGGAAAATAAGTGACACAAAGGTTTTGTGAAAACCTAATTAGTTATCACTTTTAGATTTTCCTATGTAAAGTTGACTCATTTGGTTGTACAGAATTTGAGACACTGAAGACACAGTAATATTGATGTGAAATTGAACCAAACATTTTACAAATGTAATGCAGAGAGTCGTGAAAAAAGGCGGGTTCTTAATTTTAAAAAGCCAACTGGCTTGGTGTTGTGCACTTCAAGTTTGATCAGTTGTTCCGTAGGCATCAAGTAAGTTTTAAAGAACAAATACAAGAATTAACTAAGAGCAGCTTTGGTATCTGGAGACTTATTGTATTTCTAAATCTGTTTTCTCTGCCCTCATCCAGATCACTCCAAACCTTTTCAATATTTCACTATTGTGCTACTATCTCTTTTTTTAAAAAAAATTCTTGTGTGAACCCCATTAATTATATTTAATTAGCAAGTGTGTTTTTATATATTTTGGTTCTGTAATTATTGCAAAGTCAGAACAAATGTAACAGGTGTTTAAATTAACTATGGGATAATTATGGTAGAACAGATTACATAAAAGTAAAAGTCTTTTTTTTTGCTTTCTAGATATACAACGTTGTCTTATAGAGCCCCTGAAATGATTAATCTTTATGGAGGAAACTCAATCACAACAAAATCTGATATATGGGTGAGCAAAACTTTTAAAATCTCTCAGGACTTTACAAGTATTTTAAAATATGTGGGATTAGAGGGGAACAGATATACTTGCCAGATCCTTACAGGTGTGATGTGAGTAAAATTCTGTATGGTTGAAGATGGAACCCTGCTTGAGGAAAGAGAACCATTTATCTTCTAATTGGTTTTGCAGGAAGGACATAAGGGGTGGTAAACTATTAAATGGGAAAAGTGTGCCAGGAATAGGAATTGTCTCTGGCCTGAGGTGATTCAGAGATCCTCAAGAAAATAAGACGTGGGTTCAGAATGAGTGTGGAGAAGCCTCGACAGAGACTTGGTCTGGTGGGAAGAGGGGAAGGGAATCGCATTTAGTGTTTATGGTAGCTTTGAATGTGGTTAATACATTGTAGAAGTTTGATAGAAGTAGGTAGCATAATTATTGCATGTGCTTTTTTTTGTGACATCTGTGCAGGTTCTTAGGTTGCCATCCTTAAGTGCTTGCTCTAGTTATTGTACGAAAATTGTCCGTTTTTGCCAGAGATAGGAGACTTCTGAATATTTATCTTTCCACGTTTTGGTACAAATGAGTTCTGCTATTTACAAAGATCACCACTGCCCTCCAGTGGCACAATGTTTTGTCGTTCAGTACTTTGTATAGAGCAAACTTGAAAGCATCGTTCATTTTGTTAATCATGTGCAATTGTTAACACCAAGTCGGTGTTATGTCAAAATGATCTCATGCTAAATTGGTTTTTCTCCTCTGGTATTGCAGACTAGAATACAAAATCTATTTACCTCCTGTTCAATGTCTCTTAGTTTGTTTTCTGTTTCTGCTGCTTCCTTGCTTCCTGTCTCTCATTCTCTAATATTTTCTCTTTATTCCCCTCTTCCATTTCCTTTCTCTTGTACTTTCACCAAATGCCTAATTCTAACCCTTCTTGTGACTAGCTAAAATTGTATGAATTCAGATATCAGAGGCATTGTTTTCACCTAGAGCTGGTTTTTAGTATTTAAATGTTCATACTGTTGGAATCCGATGGTAATAATCATGGATGTCAAAGATACTACAGTATTTTATGATCATATGTTTTTAGGAAGAGAAATGTTTTTAATGAAAGTTAGCTGATCTCCTGTGATGCCTGATGCAATACTTTAGTTTTTGTAAAACTGCAAGTTTAGGAAGGACACTGTCACCCAGAGTACATATTGGGGAATTATGAGTTACTTCCTGTTGATCTTGAATTTATAAACCGTCCAATACTCTGTAAAGGGTCTGCTTAAATAAAACCTATTATAATTTGAATTTTTTTAAACTCAGGTTGGGTGACTGTCAACTTTAAAAAAAGATTATCTTTCTACAGTTTGCAATGTATCTCAGAAAAGTAAAAAGTACGGACAATCTTACAGAGTACAGAGTCCAGAATTTCACCTGTTATGGTAACATAAGTTTATATCTGTAATGTAAAAATCTTTACAGCATTCTAAAACAAAGTATGCTGCAGGCAGTAATACACCAAATAGCCAAAATTTTGTTCAGAGATCGAATAGCAGAACTAGTTAAGGAGAAAAGCGAGCATGAAGGTGTAGCAAAGAAATTTCAGAGCTTGGAACAGCTCTGAAGTGGTACGGTAACCAGTGGTGGAGCAGTTACGTAAAAGCAAAATAGCATGAATTCTGGAAATCCGAAATGAAGCAAAATGCTGGAAATGATAAGCAGGTCTGGCAGCGTTTGTGAAGGGAGAATCAGTGTTAATGTCTCAAGTCAAGAATCTTTCTTCAGAGCTGAAAGTAGATATGTAATACATTTTAAGCATTTGAAACAGATGTCGGAGGAACAACAAAAGGAAAGGCATGTGATAAGGTGAAGGGCAGGAGAAATTAACTGACAGATGGTTACATGGTTCAAAAAGTAAAGGAGATGGTAGTGATTGTAGGAAAGAAAGAAAACATTACTGAGAATGGTTGAGTGTGGCCGAATAACTGTTGCAATGAAAAGCTTGAAAAAATGAGATTTGAAGGGTGAGAAGATGGTGGATGAAAAGAGTGCATGGTTTGAAATTGTTGAACTCACGTTGAGTCTAGAATGCTGTTAAGTGCCGAAGCAAAAGATGAGAGTCCACTCCTCGCACTTTGCTGCAACAACGCAGAAGACAAAGGATAAATCTCCATGTGAGAGCAAGATAGGGAGTTTAAACTGACAGTCTGTTAATTACTCCTGAGTTTTGCTGCAGAATGAGAGATGATGTTCCATAAATTGTCCACCCATTCTGCAAGTGGTCCCCCCACTGTGGAGGAGTCTACTTTGTGAGCAGCAAGTAAAGTATACTGAATTGAAACCTGGTAAGGGTGTTTGGGACATTGGATGATGAGGAAGAAGAGGTAGAAGACCAGGTGTTTACATTTCCTGCACTTCTTTGGAAAGGTTCAGGTGGTGGGGGAAGGGTTTTAGCTTTTGTACCCCTGACCTGGGAAAGGAAGATGTTTGGTGGTGCCACCACACTGGATGTTGCAGGAATGGTGAAGGATGATCCATTGAATGTCAGGTTGGTTGTCTGGTAAGTGAGGGCAAAAGGAGACCCTTATCAGTTGGTGGAGATGGTGAGAACACAAGTGTGGAAAATGGGTTGGAAGTATTTGAAGACCCTGTCAAATATGGGGGTGGATACTTGGCCTAGGAAAAAGAAACACATGTCAGAAGTATTGTGTTCAAAGGTTGCCCCATTATAACAGAACTAAGCCAGTCATCATACCTGGTTTTCTGCTAGTCAGTCAATCTTCCATCCATGCTCATATGTTACCTTTCTGAAGAAGGGCTTATGCCCAAAACATCGATTCTCCTGTTCCTTGGATGCTGCCTGACCTGCTGCGCTTTTCCAGCAACACATTTTGAGCTCTGATCTCCAGCATCTGCAGTCCTCACTTTCTCCCCATATGTTACCTTCTACAACATGAGCTTGTACTTACAGTATATGTTTTGGGACCTTGTCAAATTCCTTCTGAAAATTCAAGCATGGTATGCTGCAGATATATCTGTTCATGATAGTACCGATAAGCATGACGTCATAGAGATGTACAGCATGGAAACAGACCCTTCGGTCCAACCCGTCCATGCCGACCAGATATCCCAACCCAATCTAGTCCCACCTGCCAGCACCCGGCCCATATCCCTCCAAACCATTCCTATTCATATACTCATCCAAATGCCTCTTAAATGTTGCAATTGCACCAGCCTCCACCACATCCTCTGGCAGCTCATTCCATACACATACCACCCTCTGTGTGAAAGAGCTGCCCCTTAGGTCTCTTTTATATCTTTCCCCTCTCACCCTAAACCTGTGCCCTCTAGTTCTGGACTCCCCAACTCCAGGGAAAAGACTTTGTCTATTTATCCTATCCATGCCCCTCATAATTTTGTAAACCCCTATAAGGTCACCCTTCAGCCTCCGATGCCCCAGCCTATTCAGCCTCTCCCTATAACTCAAATCCTCCAACCCTGGCAACATCCTTGTAAATCTTTTCTGAACCCTTTCAAGTTCCACAACATCTTTCTGATAGGAAGGAGATCAGAATTGCATGCAATATTCCAACAGTGGCCTAACCAATGTCCTGCACAGCGGCAACATGACCTCCCAACTCCTGAAGTCAAAGCAGACATTGTCCTACCTTCACATTAATTACATCTTGCATTGTATTGTGTGGCACTAAGAAACAAATTTGAACAAATCTCTCAATTCAAGCCTGTGTATGCATGTGGCATTATGGGCCATCAGCAGCAGAAATGTACTCCCAACACATTGTGCAACCTCGTGGTTTAGCATATTTCCCACTCAAACGTTATCATCAAGCTAGGGGTTCAACACTGATTTGAATGAAGAGTGCACTAGGGCATGCCAGGAGCAGTGCCAGACATATCTGAAAGTGATGTTACCTGGTGAAAATCCAAAACTGGATGACTTTCATGCCAAACAGCATAAATACCATGTGATAGAGCTAAGTGATTTGACAATCAATGAATCAACACAAAATAGAAACTAAAGCATTCAAAACTATATCTAGCCTGAAGTATCCCCTGGATGATTCTCTTGGCCTCCTTCACATTAAATATTTGATCATTTCATTCACCTTTTCCTTATTAACCCCTCATTATCAATGTCTAGAGGACTCAAACTTCACTTTAACTACACTTGTCCTTTTCAATTCCTGTAGAAACTCCTATCATGTTTGTTTCAAGCCCTTCTCCACTGATGCACAGAGGTGGGTGGTGATAGGTCTTATGAAGCTTCCTGACCAAGGTTTGACCTGATTCCACATGATTTCATGGGGTTCAGAGTTGATTTTGAGGATTCCCAGCACAACTTAGCCTCGACTATCTTTATCACTGTGCCTCCATTCCTGGTGGGTCTGACCTGCAGGTAGGACAGTGTACACTCCAAGGTGGTGATGAATGAGATGTTTTTCAGTATGTCGACATTTGTATATTGTCACCTGACCTATCTGGGAGCCAACTCTCCTAATTTCATCACAAGCCCTAGATATTAGTAAGGAGGATTTTTCTTCCAGTTTGCCCTTGTCATTTCCAATACTGTCTGGTTTATTTCCATTGTGGCAGTTTGGTTTCCAGTAACAATGTTCAGACTTGATAGGCAGCATTTTAAGACAATACTACACTAACAATATCTCCTGAATTTTGATTGATTTTAATTTCCCATATTAGGGAGAGCTGTATGGTTGCATTTGCTTTTGTTATGCACCTTTTTTGTTTTGTTTATGGTAACAATTATACCCGGTAATTTTATTTGACTTTGCTTTAAAGTTGGCTAGACCAAGAACAATTCCTTGGAGCATACTTGCCTAATTCCTGTGTGGCCGTTAATTTTCATAACATAAGCTCAGAAGCAAAGTTCCATGTGGAGTAGAACTGATATTTTGTTCTTTCCTCATTTTGGTACTGGAGATTTATGTTTCTCGAAAGCTTGGATTGTTTCTTCAACTTGAAGAATTCTTCACATTTTCAGCAATTGATGACAGGTTTTCTTTTAAAAATTAGCATGATGGATACAGTATTCTGACATGAATGTACAAAAAGCTTATTTATCCTCCTAAGACAAACTAGTTGTAACTGAAGTTTCAAGTAGATGCTAGCTTCGTAACAAGTTTTTTTAACCTTGTCAATAGATTAAACCAGTTAAAATTGTTATTCCATTGAGCTGTTCAGGTTCTCAGCTGTTTTTATGCCATTGTCACGGTAGGTGGGCTCCAATGGTAACTCCTCAAGAATGAGGCTGAGCTATGCTGACCTTTTTTTTTCTATTGAGTGAGGTGACTAGGTTTACATGTAAAATGTCCTTTCTCCTCTTCTCCCTGCTCCCACCCAAAAAAAGCGAATACTATATAGGTTTATTTCTTATGTGAAAGCAGTTGAGATAATAGGTGTCTTCCCAATTTTGGTTGGCCACTGTTTGTTTTGTTCATCCTTGTCAATGGTCAGCAGTGATATAATGTACTTTGTTTACAGGCCTGTTGTTGCTATTGTTTAATAGTTGGTTAATGGCATCATGGGCGAATCCTCTTTCTGCCTCAGAATGCTTTAACCATTAGAGATATGTAACAGAATGTATAGCAGGGGGATGGCATGATGGCTCAATGGTTAGCACTGCTGCCCTACAGCACCAGGGACCTGGTTTTGATTCCAGCCTTGGGTGACTGTGTCTGTTTGTGATGAGTTTGCACATTCTCTGTGTCTGCGTAGTTTTCCTCCAGATGTGGCAGTTTCCTACCACAATCCAAGGATGTGTAGATTAGATGAATTAGTCATGCTAAATAGCCCATAATGTTCAGGGGTGTATAGTTTGGTGCATTAGTCAGGGGTAAATGTAGAGTAATAGAATAGGGGAATGGGTTTGGGTGGGATACTCTTCAGAGAGTCATTGTGGACTTGTTGGGCCAAAGGGCCTGTTTCCACACTATAGAGATTCTGTCCGATTTCTAACAGAATTCAACATATCCCCATTCTTGCAGATGAGAATACTGTTCCAAGCTCTCATTCCCCAAGGTGTGCAAGGTAGAATCTAATATTTACTATGCCTTAATGGACTGAGTTAATTTAATACAGGGCCTTGATAGATTTTTGTTTCATAAAATATCTATATGATTTACAGTTGAATTTGTAGCTAACTTATTTAAAAGAAATTTAAATATTTTTGATAATATTTAATGAGATTAATTAATTTTCTTTAGGCTCTTGGATGCTTGCTGTACAAACTGTGTTTCTTCACTCTACCTTTTGGAGAGAGTCAAGTTGCAATCTGTGATGGGAGCTTTACTGTGCCAGACAACTCAAAATATTCTCAGAAATTGCACTGCTTAATGCGTATGTACAACAGTTTATTTTTCTTAGAATGATTTGGGCTCAATTTAGTTCACTTGGAATGGTTGTAAATATATTGGTTCCTGAAGTGACAGTTATGTGCTGACACTTCCTCTTAGTGTATTTTTTTTCCCTCACTGATACATTTTATTTAACAATGGATGCAAGGCTTAGTCTAACCTTGAAACTTGTACCCTAAAATATTGAGATCTCTTCTGTGGTTAGAAACATTCTTGTCTTGCTGATGAAAACTAAAATAGCTTTGGCATACCTTACTATCCAGAGAAATGCTGCTGATTTCAATTACATTCTTGACCACATGCTTGAAAAGTGTGTAATGTGCTAAAATGCTTCCCTCTTTCATATTCCTTCATGCTGAGCTCTTGAATTATTGAGGCAAACAGATGTCCATGTTCAATGCGCATGAAGCAGAAAACAATATGCAGGGCATACTCAAAGTTTATGGTTTTGTTCCTGAAAAATCATGGAGTTAAAATGAACTAACTTTAAGTGAAGCATGGTTTACCCATAGGAATCTGTTAAAGCCAGAGTTGGGTCCTGCATACATGTTCTGCTTGAGAAACAATGTGCAGGTTGAAATCCTATACTAAATATGGGCAGTACTGTGTTTTCCTAGCTGAAATAACTTGACAAAATACAATGAAACACCTAAATAAAAAAGAAATAGCATACAGAGCCATACATCATAGATTTAAAAATAATTACTTGCCTAATAACTTTAGGTTGACCAGGTTCCATCTAATTGTAGACATATTGGCAGGTCAGTAATTGTCTCCATTGTCTCTGCCACTAGGCTAGAACTTCAGTGTGTATCAGGAGGTTGAAACTGCAAGTGAAGAAGAATAGTAGAACAGAGGGCAAAAGCAGGAGAAAGAACCATGGTGGGGGGCCTGTTAGAGCCAGGATGGGGCAAGGTGCTTACTTTACAGGCCAAGAGCCTGGCTGGGTGGGTGTATCTAGAACCTGATTGGGAAGGGCCGAGTCGGAGAAGTGCCCTGTTGTTAGAACAGACTCTAGAGACTTTATAAATAAGAATGGAGGTTGGGAGTAGGACCCAGGTAAGAGGGACTTAATTGAGTGTGTTTCTGAGAGAAGAAAGGGAAAGCATTGGGGAAAAGTTAATGTGGATTTCAACCACAGAGCAGGAAATCTGAAAGAAATGATGTTAAAGCAAAACGCAATGTTAAATGCATCTATTCATGATGTTTAAGGAAATCAACATTAAGCAGGAGCACCTTTATATCCAAAGTGAAAACTGAATGCAATGTTAATTGTGGCTGCTATTTAACAGTAAGGTATAGAAATAATATAATTTGTATTGAAAACTTTTTTGAAGCAGGTACTGTATTGTGGGAATATTCAGAGCCGAACAGATCCTTCTGAAGAAAGAAGGGTGCGTGGCGTGCAAATAATATTTTTAGTTCCCTGCACAGAGGAAAAAACTAACAGTAATTTAGTTTAATATACTGTGAATTTAATTTCTGCATTTAACTTGCATATTTTAAAACTTCTTGATTTTTGTGTCTAAAAGGCTACATGCTTGAACCAGATCCAACCAAGAGACCTGACATTTACCAAGTTTCAACTTTTGCATTTAAATTGACTGGAAAGGAATGTCCTCTGCCAAATATATTTGTAAGTATGTGTTTTTTTTATAGTGTATTATATGGTGGCTCACTAACAATTTAGTTTGTCTTTTGGAGAGAACCTGTTAGCTGAAAAAGCTCTGACTGCAGTAAAATTTTGGCGCTATATAAATTACATAGTAATCTCTAATTTTTACTGCTAAAGTTTTATTATGTTCTTTTGCTATTATTTAGCTAAAGTCAGATCTAAAGCAAAATAAATACAGAACTTAGAAATATTTTTTGCAGTGATGTTCAGTCAGCTGTTCGCCTATGCCTGTTGCTTGTGCTGAATTCAGTTCCCTAGCAAACAAATTTGGGTAGCGGGACTGCAAGACCCGCTTTTAAGCTTACATGGTTACCAGTAACGTAATTTAAATTTTTGATCGTGTGTCATTGCAACTGAGCAAACACCATCAGACGTTCATGTCAGAATGTTAGATAAAAGTTTGTATAATTAATTCCAAGAAACTACAGCTTGTACTTCACCGAACACTGCACCTAGATACCAAGCACAATAAAAAGGAGTAGGGGCCTGGTCACCTGATTTCCAATACTTTCATACTGTACTCGTTTCACTGATGAGAAATGTTGAATTGATTTACTTTTACTGTTCCCCCTTTGTCTGAAATAGAGGTGTTTAATTTTGGTACTTTACTTTTCTCTTCCCTTTTAAAACAAGGCATGGTATTTTCCTTCACACTACTTGTGAAGCCCAATCTTAAAAATTGCCCCAGCAAGGTCTTGGGGGTTAAATTAGAGTTCAAAGAGACCTATGGGGCAACTTTTTCATAGGGAGTGGTGCGTGTATGGAATGAGCTGCCAGAGGAAATGGTGGAGACTGGTACAATTGCAACATTTAAAAGGCATTTGGATGGGTATATGAATAGGAGGGGTTTGGAGGGATATGGGTCAGGTTCTGGCAGGTGGGACTAGATTGGGTTGGGATATCTGGTCAGCATTGAAGAGTTGAACCGAAGGATCTCTTTCCATGCTGTACATCTCTATGACTCTATAATCAAAATTCTGGGAAATGGTTGATCTCGCTCTCTATCTCACTCTCACACACTCACTTTCTCTCTCACACTCACTCTTTCTCTCTCACACTCACTCTTTCTCTCTCACACTCACTCTTTCTCTCTCACACTCGCTCTCTCGCACTCTCTCTCTCTCGCACTCTCGCTCTCTCGCACTCTCTCGCACTCTCTCTCTCTCGCACTCTCTCTCGCACTCTCTCTCTCTCGCACTCTCTCTCGCACTCTCTCTCTCTCGCACTCTCTCTCTCGCGCTCTCTCTCTCGCGCTCTCTCTCTCGCGCGCTCGCGCGCGCTCTCTCACTCTCTCTCTCTCTCACACACTCACTCTTTCTCTCTCACACTCTCACTCTCTCGCACTCTCTCTCTCTCGCACTCTCGCTCTCTCGCACTCTCGCTCTCTCGCACTCTCTCTCGCACTCTCTCTCTCTCGCACTCTCTCTCGCGCTCTCTCTCTCTCGCACTCTCTCTCGCGCTCTCTCTCTCGCGCTCTCTCTCTCGCGCTCTCTCTCTCGCGCTCTCTCTCTCGCGCTCTCTCTCTCTCTCGCGCTCTCTCTCTCTCTCGCGCGCGCTCTCTCTCTCGCGCGCGCTCTCTCTCTCGCGCGCGCTCTCTCTCTCGCGCGCGCTCTCTCTCTCGCGCGCGCTCTCTCTCTCGCGCGCGCGCGCGCGCGCGCGCTCTCTCTCTCTCTCGCGCGCGCGCTCGCTCTCCCTCTCTCTCGCGCGCGCGCTCGCTCTCCCTCTCTCTCGCGCGCGCGCTCGCTCTCTCTCTCTCTCGCGCGCGCGCTCGCTCTCTCTCTCTCTCGCGCGCGCGCTCGCTCTCTCTCTCTCTCGCGCGCGCTCGCTCTCTCTCTCTCTCGCGCGCGCGCTCGCTCTCTCTCTCTCTCGCGCGCGCTCGCTCTCTCTCTCTCTCGCGCGCGCTCGCTCTCTCTCTCTCTCGCGCGCTCTCTCTCGCGCGCGCTCGCTCTCTCTCTCTCTCGCGCTCTCTCTCTCTCTCGCGCTCTCTCTCTCTCTCTCGCGCTTTCTCTCTCTCTCGCGCGCGCGCGCGCGCTCTCTCTCGCGCGCGCGCTCTCTCTCTCGCGCGCTCTCTCTCTCTCGCGCTCTCTCTCTCGCGCTCTCTCTCTCGCGCTCTCTCTCTCGCGCTCTCTCTCTCGCGCGCTCTCTCTCCGCGTCTCTCTCTCGCGCGCTCTCTCTCTCGCGCTCTCTCTCTCGCGCTCTCTCTCTCGCGCTCTCTCTCTCGCGCTCTCTCTCTCGCGCTCTCTCTCTCGCACTCTCTCTCGCACTCCTCTCTCTCTCGCACTCTCTCTCTCGCGCTCTCTCTCTCGCGCTCTCTCTCTCGCGCTCTCTCTCTCGCGCTCTCTCTCTCGCGCTCTCTCTCTCGCGCTCTCTCTCTCGCGCTCTCTCTCTCGCGCGCTCTCTCTCTCGCGCTCTCTCTCTCGCGCTCTCTCTCTCGCGCTCTCTCTCTCGCGCTCTCTCTCTCGCGCTCTCTCTCTCGCGCTCTCTCTCTCGCGCTCTCTCTCGCGCTCTCTCTCTCGCGCTCTCTCTCTCTCGCGCTCTCTCTCGCACGCTCTCTCTCTCGCGCTCTCTCTCGCACGCTCTCTCTCGCACGCTCCTCGCGCGCACGCTCTCTCGCGCACGCTCTCTCTCGCACGCTCTCTCTCGCACGCTCTCTCTTGCACGCTCTCTCTCGCGCGCGCGCGCGCTCTCTCTCTCGCGCGCGCTCTCTCTCTCGCGCGCGCGCTCTCTCTCTCGCGCGCGCGCTCTCTCTCTCGCGCGCGCTCTCTCTCTCGCGCGCGCTCTCTCTCTCGCGCGCGCTCTCTCT